>NC_088099.1:123076679-123389335 GCF_036370855.1 Dromaius novaehollandiae | reverse complement strand
GGCTATTTGAATGAAAACAGGTTTTGCATGCCACCTCCTGCATTTTTCAGAAAGATGTTGATGTTTATCTTATCAATAGTATGGCTTGTGGGGAAAAGTAATGTGTCAGCTGGAATATTAGGGCACAGATAACGAGACAGAGCTAAGTATCTCCAACTATGGACAGAAGTATTTCCCAGGAACACTTATTATATTGTGTGTGTGTGTGTGTGTGTGTGTGTGTGTGTGTGTGTGTATAGATATATATATTTAGTTGGAGTTAAAGTAAACCCATAACTCACTAAACTTAGAACTCTAAAACAGGAATGTCATTGAGGTGGCAAAATGGGCAGTATCAGAGCAGGTCTAGTTTTTTTTTGTAAAAAGATTCTTTTCTTACATATGTCCTTTTGCCCATCCCTCAGTTCTTGCCTAAACCTTCAGTACAAGTATAATCAGGAAGTGATTTTTTTTTTGAAGGATGACAGAATGTGGTGCTTAGCCTGTAGTTCACTGTCATATTGGGAATACTTACTTACACATGTTAACTATCTTCTCTGCAGTTTAATTAGTAAACATACACTTCCACAGTTCATAATAGTACCCTTTAACACCTATTTTACTACTTAATCTCTCCCTTTCTTTTAATTAAGCATTTTTCTCTAGCAAGTGCATAAATAACCTGCATATAATATTCCACCTAGACTTTGTTTCTGGCTAGTTTCTAGAAATAACACTAATATCTCCAGCTATTATATCTTATTATGCAATAATGTCAAATTGGATTTTGGGGAAACTGGAAACAGATGAAGGGGGAAACAGGAAGCTACAAGTAAGATTTTAAATTTGTTATTGCTTTTGCTTTGCTTTCAAGAAACAAAAGCTATCTTGAGAAGATTAGCTAGCTATGCATAACCTTCAGAAAAAGGACCAATTCTTCTTTGAAGTCAAATAGTCTGTAGGATTTTCTGTTTTTTCTTGTTACTTAAATAACCTCCAGAAGTGTTTCACAGCTAGTTATCATAAAATCCAAACATTATATATATTTAAATTACCACTGAGATTTTCATTTTTCCTTACAAGCAAGCTGTGTAATTATCTCTCACAAGAAGCACTTGATTTTAAGGACCTGATCCAACAACCATTAATGTTAATGGGAGTCTTTCCATTAACTTCTATCGAATCTCAGATGGTCTTGTACATTTAATTAATATGAGATGTTACTCATTTTCAATGACTCTTATTCATACTGAGGACTCAAATATGTATTGCTGAGATGCTTGTTTTTCAGTACAAAATTTATTGGCAAACTATAGATTGTGTTACTCTAATACTGGAAAATATCATCTATATTGCCTGAATGGAAAAGCATGCCGTACAATGCTGAGAACCTCTGAATTCTGTTATACTACATTATATGTTGTTTAATGGGGGACTGCATACCTAGAAAAACATGTTTCGAAATGAGAATTTAAGACCTTTCTCAACATGATGGAGGTAGCATGGCTAAGAGAAACAAGTGGAAAAATGCCTACACTTTCTGTAGTCATTTGAAAAGGCCATCATGACTTCCTGAAAAGTGTTCATGCTACAGGATCTGTTTCAGCTATTTAAAATAACCGGACATGGTCAGCTTTCAGAAGGGGCATGGTTCAGAAGTAGCGTGGGGGTGAATTGGTTGCTGCTCCAGGCAGAGCTGTCTTTGTGAACCCACGATGCACAGAGCAGCGGGAGGTACTGCTGGCTCTCACGAATGTCACCCCTCCGCTATACTCCAGCTCTTTGAGCAGGTCTTCAGCTGATGAAGAGTATGTCATAGTGACACTGGCCCCAGTGATTTGCCCCTAGCAAATCTGACTGACTGACTGACCTGCCAAACCCTCACATAACAACTAACATTTGCTCTCTTTAGACGCTTGTCATCTTCATGAATACTTTTAACTCCTCAGGCTCTTTCTGCTTTTGTCAAAGATTGATTATGATACCTGAGATGTTGACTGTTATAAACAGCTTAAGCTTTTCATTAAGATATTGCTGCATAAAGAGTCATTTGTATGGATGATAGTAATGGACAATCAAGTAGCTCTATCAAAATTGTATCATTTTATTGTATGCTTTGGATCTCTGAATATGGGGCCTTGTAGCACTGGTGTTCCCAAAAGAATAAGGTTCAGGGCTTCTGGCCCATGTTGATGACTTCAACAGTATAAGCTATTTTTGTACATGATAATCAAGCAATGTATTGATTTAGAACTCCACAGGAGTGTAAGTAGGAAGGCAATTCAGTAATCATGAGAGAGAAAAGGGGCGGGGGGGAGCCCTTCATCATGTGGTCTTATTTCTGCAAACACATAGTTCTTAAGAAGGTCTTCAAAGCTGTACTGAAAAATCAGAGTAGAAGCTTGAAGAAAAGAATTGTAAGTTATTATCAGACCATTAAAGATTTAAAAGTTAAATTTGATTCTAAAATAGATATTTTTAAGCAAAGAGTGTAGATCAAAGGTGTGGTGGAAAAGACTTGATATACCTGAAGGGAAAATTAATATTTTCATCAAATATTTGTTTCATGTAATATTTGTTGGTCTGAATGCCAGTGATTCTGATTAGAAAGGATGTGCTTCAGTGTTGGAAGATTCAAGTGTGCATAGACCTGGTCTGAGGTCATGGAGTCAAGGAGGGAACACTGCAAGTTTGTGCACTTCCTTACTTACAGTAAGGATTTTTTCCTTCCAATGAGACCATAATAAACCAGCAACTAATGAGAGGGAGGGGGGTTCTCTCTCCTTTCCTCCCTGCCTATTACAGGCTGCACATCACAAAGATGGTGTGCTATATTTGTCTCCCCAAATACAAACTGACTGGACATGTAGCAAAGAAAATCCAGATTCCATAGCAATGACTTATTTTGCTACTTGCTGCTAACTCAAGAAAGAGACTGTGCCTGGCAGGGAGTATGTACCTCCTCAAATCATCATCTTTGCATACCCTAAATGGACTACCCCTATTTCATAGACACTGCTAAAGTTTAAGGCTTTGGGGCCAAAGCAGCTACTGTAACTGTGTGCCTGTGGGGTTTTCTGTTTTCTTTTTTTTTAAGCTTAGCTTGGGAAAAGTGTGATTAGGGACAACTAATTAAATGTACACAAAGATTGCTAACAGGATTAGTTGGGAGGAGATGGCAAATCAATTTCCACTAGTAAAATTTACATGCATTGAGGTCTAAAAATATGGGGAAAATAAAGATTTATTTTTAAAGATACGTTCCTTTGGCCAACACCCCCACCCCAGAATATATTTGATTTTGCTCCGAACTAGACAAGGTAGCAAAAATTGTTAATTTTGTGTGTCAGTGCAAAAAATTTGCTTCTAAAACTTGTTGTTTTTAAGGGACAGTTATTGTGGCAGTCTTCTGCAAAGGCCTGATCATTGCTGATTCAAAAATCTTAATTATAACAAAGACTTAACCTTTTTACTGCATTTTTCATTTTTTAAAAGCCTTGATGTGGGTGAACAGTTCGCAAACTTAAAATGATGATATCCTTAACACTTTCAGCACCAGTGTAAATAAGAAGGTTCTTTTCCCATTAGATCTGTGAGAGAGAGGAAAAGGAAAAAGCCCTTGACAATGCAAGGGTTTTTTTTGGGGGGGGGGGGGAGGAACAGTTACTTGAGGGTTTTTTTGTCTTTTTTTTTTAAATACTGATATAATCACTCAAAGGAGCTCACCAGGAATGGTATCCTTATAGTGCCCTCAGTGCAGTGAGGGGCACTATATTCTTTTCTTATTATGGCAGAATACACATCAACTGTGCTGTAATCTCACTGCTTAAAGCCAAGGCAGTCTTGGGGAGATGTAAAAAGCAGTGACCATTTCTCAAGCAGTGCTGTGGACTGTAAGCTCACGCACAGAGCTGCACTACTGCACCCATAAGACTGCCAGAGTGGAGCAGCCTTCTGGATTTCAGTTGCTTTGCATTTGGCCAGCTCTAACAGTGGGGCCCAAGACTTTCGTGTACAAGAATTAATACTTTTCATCCACCTTCATCACCGTTTTCTGAACTATACTTTACAAAGTTAATATAAATTCCTAGAGTTAAGTATTAATTTAAAACAGCATGTAATAAACCTTATCTTAAATAATTGACTTTTAATTTGTTATAGTCTCAGTTTCTTGTTTTTCACTAGCTCCTTTAAGAATGATGTATTATAGCAGAATACAGCCCTGGGACTCTATATACTACTGCTCTCAAGTGATCAGAGAGAGATCATGAGTGTTGTACTTTGAATAAATATTTTCACCTGGAGAAGCTATTCTTTCACCATGTGCTAGCTAAACTGAAACTAAAAGCATGTAAACTGAAGCTTTCATGTGCCACAACACATTTTTTTCAGATGTAGAATATCACTCACTCCACCAGAAATATAAAAACTGATAGATATGAAGTGATGCGGTCAGATCAGAGATGAGGGCCAATGCTTAAATCCTTTTGGAAGACACTGTTTTCCGAGGATACTGTCCTAGCGTCTTTATCAGTGGTTCAGCTGTGTATACAGTATGTTACTTTGACATTTCCAATGTTTCAGTGACTTTTAATATATATTTTATATATATGTGTGTGTGCGTATATTCTCCCCTTTTCCTCTCCCCCTGTGTAACTAAGGTAGAAACACTTGACTTGCTAGTATTTTAGCTGGAATTTAGAAAGACTTCTTTAATGTTATGCAGCTTCTTCAGCATTGTAAAATCTATTTAAAAAAACATTTATTTAAATCTGAGTCTGATGTTAATATATTTTTAATCAATTCCAACTAGCCATGTTCTTGATGAATATTAACATGTATCATTCTACTGCTGAATCAGAGCCATTCTTAAAGAAAACTGTCTCATCTTTTCAGAGCATTTGAGTAACACAAATTATTATGCCAAGTGCATACAGACTCAGCCTGTTGCTGAATGTGCTACTGTGGGCAAGAACAAGTATTTTACCTGTCTCAGAATGGACCAGGTATTTCACTTTTGATAAGTGTGGGCTATCAGATTTCCTTTTCTTTTGTTGATGTCTTTTGCTGTGGTGCACACTCTGGAGAGAAAATTGAGATTAATGAAAAAAGGGTAGGCATTCACAAAATGTGAAAGAGATGCTAGTCTTAAGACTTCACTTTGGTGAACAGTAATGCATATGCTACACTTAAAGTAGATAACTTAGCTCAGAATGAATTTGAATTGGAAATATCTTGAATAAATGCAGCAGAATTATAATGTTTGGTAAAGAATTTCATATGCATAGATATTTTTAAAAAACTTCTACAGAATAAATAGTAATCTATTCACTGTGCACTTTTAGAACAAAAAGATGGGGAAACTAAAATAACATAACATTTTGAAGGCCATTGAGTCATTGAAACAAAATGTGGGTTTGTAGATTTTTCCAGATACATATCTGAAAGGACAAAAGATTGTACATATCCCTTTCTCAAAAATTAAAGAATGGCAATAATTCCAGCACATGAAATGGATATGGCAAGACTGTTTATCTTAATGTCTTCCAGTCTTGTCAGATCATAAAGATTTTAAAGGAAAAGGTCCTAATTTTGCTTCAACCAAATGACTTTCTCTTCTCCTTTAAAAACAGACAAACAAAAAACAAAAACACAAATAAAAAAACCACTGCACTGTATCATGAAAACCTTGAGCAGGTGCAGTTTTCATTAGTTGAATTTTTTTTTAATATTAATAAATTTAGTTTCAGGATTTGATTAATGTTTAGTTTCTATCAGAAATGTAATTTTTTTTTAACTCAAGGGTCGTAGGTTATGACTTATTCATCTTCTTCCTACTCCTCTTTAGTACTTTGATATATGTCCAAGGTCAAATTGATCTAAATTTTATGACCTATAGCAAAAGCTAGGTATCAATATCACTGACAGTCTGTTCAAATTCCATTTATGTTTACTGACTGGATTCCAGTACTCTGTTTAGATATCAGATTCTTTGTTTGTTACAATTTATATGTTATTTTATTCTAATGTAGTTAGCTCATGACAAAAAATAATGCTAGTACTATATGAACCATGTAAGTTATCTTTGCTTAATTCACCTATCTATAGATATCTATCTATATTTGTCAGCTGGAATATACCTTCTTAATTTTTAAGTGTATCATTGCAGCATGTAATGTTGGTCTGTTCTGCTAACAATAAGGACATTACCTGATGGAAGAAAATAAAATTCCCCAGGAACTTATGGTATTATTATAGAGTCACCTCCACTTTCTAAAGACTGCAGCCTTTTGAAGAAGATTTTTTTTTTTTTTTCTCTCTCTGTTAAGGTAACTCTAGTTGGATACCACCAGGTTTGATGCATGTAGGCCAAGAAAATAGCTTTTGAGGTTTTTTGCATTAAGATGATACATAAGATAGTGGACAAAAATCTTTTTGGAATGTTCAACCTGAATAAAATGTCTGAGAAGCATCTGGGGGCTATGTGACCAAAAAGGAATCAGGTCAGTATCCCGTCGTTTTGATATGGATGTATCCTATGGTTTATACAACAAAGAACCGTAAGAAAGCTTGTAGCCTATCACTTTCTTTTGGGTAGCAGTCCACAAATGCAAGAGAAGTTTTTATTCTAATGCTTTGAGCCTTTCCTGCTGTGATGTTTCTCACCATGCTGCAGAATTCTCCATGCTAGTCTCTCTCTCTTGTGCTTTATTCTGTCACTCCCTGTCCTGATGTTCCCAGCCAAAAAGTGGAAAACTTCAGGGAAATCTACACTGGGAAGAAAGTGTTCTGCAGACAGCCTGCAGTTCAAAGACAGGGGTGTGTGTGTGTGTGCAAACACTTTTTTTTTTCTTTTAAGTTAAGTCTTAGCTGTCACATTTAAAATATCCTTATCACTTCTGCAACAACTGACCCACTAGGTGTTAACTCAGAGTGGCTGTGACTTAGTAGATGCAGGAACTGGCTAGGAACTGGCATAACTGAGGATGTAACTTTTTGCTGAGCCACATCCTTAAGTGGATGGCTTTAAAAAGCCCAAGAAGTTTGAAGTGTTTTCCCTGAGTAGGTCCGTGATTTTGGGGAAACGTGTTCTGATTGATGCCCAGAGAACCTGAAAACGACATACACCTTCTGCTTATCTGAGTGTGCTTAAAAGTAAAAATAATAAAAAAAAGTCAAGTGGAGTGGACCACATAAAGAACTTTGCAATCAACAGTCTTTGTAGCTGGAGCTTGATTTGTAAGATCTGGTGGGCACAGAGGGGTAGAAAGGATTTTTAAGTTATAGGAGAGTAAACTCATGTAGATCCAGGGTTTTCACTTTAAATCAAACATTTTCTACAGCTGATGAATTTCCCAGGTGAAAGAATAGCTTCTTGCAAACCTCCTAGGACTTGCAAAAGAATTTTCCTGTGTACTTGTTCCTAAGACTTCAGAAGTCATGCACTTCTCAGCGTTGTGTCACCAGCTGTCCTCTACAAAAAGGCAAATAAGATCAGACCAGAAACAGCAACTTGTCACTTACAGTGTCTATGCTTTCATATAGATCTTCTGAAGGATAAGGATACCACAGAAACCAGAGAGCCTGCTGCCCTCATAACTTCCCAGCGTTCTTACTGACGGCATAGTAAGCTCTAATATGTTTAGGCCATCAGTCTGAGGACAGACAGCTTTACACAGATTTTATTTGATCGTTTTTAAGCGGTTTAGGAAGGAAATATATAAATACAGACAAAACCCCTCTTTAAATACTTCTGCGGTAAACTGATGGGATGTGATAGCCATGGAAATGTTGCTTCCCAGTGAAAAGTCACTGATTAGGCTTTAATAAATGCTTTAATAAATGTTTTAAAATATTAACTAGGTACAAAAATCTAGCTAGCACTGAAAAGTTCTTACTACATGGTTGGTCTTATTTGAGAAGATGTGAAAAAAATTCACTGTGATTGAAAATGGAAATCAAACTCTGAAGCTGTTTGGCATGCATAGACTTAGCCTTACAAAATATGTAGATTTTGTAGAAGAAAGTGAAAGTAAAGAGAATGCCTATTTTCAGCTCCCAGTTTTTATTTAAACTATACATATTTAGGGTAAAGAGAGCAGCCCTTGTTATAGATTTAAAACCTTACTTAGAGATTGTTTATAACTGAATCAACTGTACTGGCAGTTCCATGTGTCATCTGTTAACTCAGTCTTTCAGCTACTGGTGCAAATTATATTTGTTGTGTTTTCAGTTTCCTGTGCCACACCTAACAGTAGTTGTACTAAGGATTGTTTTAGTGTAGGGAAGGCTCTGAGAAACTCTCCTTTCGATAGGAAAGTGAGAAATGTGCAGAAGGTTATATACTGTGAATGGAGCGTAGGGAGGAAGTGGATGGTGAGTTTATTAAACTCTCTTTGATTTACAAAAGCTCTCTCACTTGACATGTGCGTAGTAAAGAAAGCACAAGATGGCAGGCAGAAATGGCTAAGTAACTCTTCTTTGCACAAGCATAACTCTAATGTTGTTGCTATAATATTTTAGTCGGGAAAAATATTTTATTTGGGAAACAACATATTCTGTGTCAAAGCTTCTAAAGTGCACGGGAAGCTTTGTACATCTGATCTCTCTAGGTTGTCATTCTAACTCCATCTCCCCTCCCCATTAAACTCCAATTTCTCCAAAACTGATGGATACTGTGTGAAAATCTAGCCTTTGAAATCGCAAACTCTCTAAAAATCAATGGATTTGGATCACTATCTAGGAAATGTCTTTTAAATTTTCATATCACTATGGTGGTTTGAACAGATTATCAAAGACCAAGGAGCACCCTCTAAGGAATCAGGGTGTACTTTAAACTTAAAAAGGGAAAAAAATCATTACAGGATGGGGGGCACTCTTTTCAGGTTATAGTCACTGGACAGACAAATGGGCTTTTCAGTATTCTGTTCCAAAATATAACTAAGCAGCAGGATCCATGAAATCAAAGACTTTATTACTGAGCTGTTTATTCTTTTAATTTTTCTTGTGAGGTTAGATTCTAGTTTGTAATAGTATCATGTAAGGCATAAAATAACAATGATCTAATTTTTCCTTACCCAAATTAGTTATAAAATTGTTATAGCAAACACATTAAGTAAACATAAGATGTTAGTGATGTTCAGAGACAAAATGCATCTTCAGAAAGCATTGTTTCTGTGATTATAAGGGCTTTTTATTTTGCAATTTATAATATCAAAAGAGTTTTCAATTTGCAAAACCCTATACATCATACACACAGCTGAACAGAGAAAATGCATTAATGTTGTAGATAACCCTGAAATGGATTGAATTGGCAACATTTGTGAGCTCAAATTTTCAGTGATACTGAATTTAAGTTATTGTATGAGTCATGCATAATTTATTTGGGTCTTTGGTGAATAATAAAATCTAGATAGGCAAAATCTACATACAGATTTATATTAGAAGAATTACCAATTCACTTTAATGCATCTGAAAATCAATGGGCTCCTAGTGAATTCTAGATACCAATACACAGCATTGGAAAGATGGATGAATCGTCTGGAACTGCTGAGACAAAGCATTCATATATATACAGGCCTAAGTCTTTTAAACCATACAATGTGCAGTGACTGTAATAAAGTAGTGTCTGAAATAAAGTAGTGACTGAAATAAAGTTTCACTGTGCATTGTATGCACAAGGTGAAGTAATTTTTTCAAAAAAAGCCTAGAAGTAACATTTAGTGACATCATTTTACATTTTCTCTTTCCAGACTTCTGAAGTAGTGTTGAAACTTTGAACTTTGCTTATGTTCTTTGTAGCCTATTAAATTTGAGTGCAGAGGTAGAATGTCATTGCCTCTACTGGAAGTTGTTTCATAACAGCCAACTCAGCAACCCCAGATTTCTTGATCTCACCCTATTTTTTTTTTAATTCTCACAATTTGCAGGAAATTGGAGCAAATAAATTAATATCTCTTGGTTTAAATTACTCACCTATATGTACAGATAGAAGATTTCCATCCTAAGGGGTTTTACAGCACATGAGTTACTGTGCTGGTGGGGGGAATGCTTCAGAAGGGAGAAGTGCTTTATGCTGAAGCACTTTCATAAATAGATTATACTGTTATCTGCTTGAAAGTGGACTTTGTTTCTGAGGTAATCTTATCTGGTAGTCTAATCCTTTCAGGTGTTGATGTTTGCTTTCCTTTATTGAATCTGGAAAAGGATTTTTAGCATGCTTTCTTGATGTTTCTGGCCATTAAAATAGTCTGTGCCAGTGAAAGGTGGCATAAAATGTGTACTGTCCTTCCAGCCTGTTTTTCGTGTATTCCTGTGAAGCTCCACGGAAGCTTTCTGTAGTGTGCTTGAAGCATGGCTGCGATTGTAGAAATGCATGTGTGACAGTGGTTTGGGAAACAGTTTCCATAAACATGGGGTATAAAGGCAGTAAGGCTGGGTCCTTGGTTCATTCACATTGATTCCAGGCTGATATGCTGGGTGCACAGAAAAGGGTAATGAGTGTTTATGCTACCTATGTGAAACACATGTAATAAACCTTTTTTTTTCCTTGGGGGCACGGCATGGATTTTGTACGTATTGCATAGGCTATGAGAGAACTGTGCTCTTTTTTATCGATGACTTGACTGGAATGAGCTAAAATTATTTCTAGTGTAGCTTTTCTCAGTCATTTAACATGGACTGAAGATGTGGTTTATGATAACGTAAGCTAGCCAAATCTTGAAATACATTTCCATGTTTGATTTCAGCATTTACAAAGGAGGTGAGTTGTCACCACCAAGCAATCTTTAATGCTGCATCTACAGCAAAAACAGTATGATTAAGAAATGGTAAGCACTGGAAACTAGCAGTCAACAAAATTATTCTAGGTGGTTTTGGGGATAATTCAGGTTCCAAATGGCAGGATGTTTTCTAATAGATTGTTAATAAAAGTTTTGAAACATCCTTTAGCATAAATTACTTCCTGAGAAAAAAGGTAGAAGATAGTCATATGAGTGGTGGCAGGGAAGACTTGCACTGGTTTTTTTGTTTGTTTGTTTTTGGTTTTTTTTTTTTGCAGTATTTTCCGAGAAGAAAGAGCAGGGAATGGAGGGTGGAGGGCACCATTTTTCTGCTTTTGTTCACCTACCTTTTTCCTTATAGTTTTCTGAAGCTATTTTATCTTGGTTAGCAAGGTTTATGGCAAACTGTTCTTTCACGTAGCTTGCTGTCCTTGGCCCTTAAATCATAACTACTTAGGCACTTGCGCTCATTTGTTTATCCAGAGCAAGAAGTGACAGGGAGCCTCTCATTCCAAATGTTCAGTGCAGCACATGAGACTTGCCATATCAAAAACAGAAGTCTTCTCATTTTTGTCATTGTTGTGCCAGCTGCCTTGTACCTTCTCAGCAGAGGGAACAGAGACATGTTTCAGTTTTCTGTATGCAACATTAATTCTACCCAAATGTGTCAAAAATAGGAGTAGAGTTCCTCAAATCCAGTTAAAATAAATGCTATCTTGTTAGAATTGTCTATGGGTTATATTGCAAAATATCTCCTTGATGCTAGAAGGAAATATCCTGCAAATTGGTTGATATTTGGGGCTGATATTCAGCAATTTCACAGTTGTCTCATAATTAAAACGCTTCTTTCTACACAGCATTGTTTGCTGTGGAAGCTTCTGATGTCAATACTACCTTTGAGAAAAAATCACTAAAGAAGTGACTGGATAGTCCCTATTTGATTATTTAGTTATCTTGGAGTATCTGTATGGTCCTTATTGCAGTAAAATATCTAAGAAGTCTCTTTATTCTTTCAATATGTTGGGAAATACAAATTAGAGTGGGGAAATAAGACCTGAAGAAATTAAGTGACTTGCCTTATGAAAATTTTTGAGCTGTAAACTGAGTTTAGATGTCCCAAGCTTGAGATGCCTTATCCAGACAGCTATCCTCTTTCTCCAGACTAAAGCACTGTAAGACTTATGTATGTGCTTAAACTTCAAGTTTCAACATAACCAGTGAACAACTGCATTTGTAATAGTGCTGTATGCCTGTGCCTCCAATATTGCTGTCCGGGAGAATAAATGTTTGTAAGAGACTTTTATTACAAGTATGTTACTCTGAAAAAAACAAGATTTATGCTTTTTATTATTGAGATAAAAATGTATTTTTATTCAATAGTCCAATTTAGTAAGGTCCTCCCTCCCTTCACCCCCCTCCCCCCCACTGAAATTTGCCTAAGATAATCACAGGTATATAGCCCTACATGAAGAAATTTGAATGACTTTGTCCAATTGGCTTAAAGTGAGTGATCAGATTGCCCATGGACTGATACTGTTAATCAGCAACACAGAAGAATGAGTGAACTGATCTTCTTTATCAGCAACTCAAAAGAACTTTAAGACATCAATTTTCTTAAATTTCCAAAAATTAGTGCTACTACTGTATCCATTTTTAATCCTAAAGCTCTCTCCCCTCTTCAAATTTTTTTGTAAATTGTTTAAATTAAATTAAATTAAAAATTAACTAAATCCAGAATAACTCATCAGCTGGCTTAAAAGATAGATGCTATTTGGTTCTACCTCATCACTGATACCCAGAAAAATCAGCTAAGCATTTTGGTAATGTCTATAGTATTTGTTGAAAGAGGAAAATACAAAACCTCAATTCCTACAGTGAAATAGCCAGCTCTGATATATAACAACTAATTTTGCAGGGCCTTTGAGAGCAGAAGTAGCCTTGTTAGGCAGGCGGCATCATAACACTAGTCTGGA
The DNA here is from genome assembly GCF_036370855.1 of Dromaius novaehollandiae. Taxonomy (NCBI): domain Eukaryota; kingdom Metazoa; phylum Chordata; class Aves; order Casuariiformes; family Dromaiidae; genus Dromaius; species Dromaius novaehollandiae. The sequence continues at coordinate 123,376,602 of NC_088099.1, read as the reverse complement.
GTTCAGTGTGTTTTCTTCAGTTGCATACATTATTCTAATTGAATTGCAGCTTATTATAGCTATTTTAAGGATCAATACTCACTCAGGAGGCAGGAAGAATAAGAATCAGTTTGAACACTCCAGATCCTTCATCAGCTATTGCTTCAAATAGCACCCCTTTCTCTGCAGTAATCTGTGAGATTCTGCTAGCAGCATCAATCACTGACAGCAAGACACCTGAACTGTGTTTCTTCTCCTGTTCATTGGGATCTTTCATTGTTAGGGAGACTGATATGCTTTCTTGTAAGGTTAGAAAAGATTCATAATAGCTTTTATACCATTATATTTGGAAGTCTAGACTTCATTAAAACACTCTTCAGCTCTTTCACTTGCAGCTTCCTTGCTGCTTATGAATTATTCAGGGTAGATTTCACTTGAGGTAAATAGTTTGATTTGAAGGTTTTTGTATCTGGATTTAGATGCAACAAGAAGTGTTAAATGTTTAGAATTTTAAGTGAACAGAATTGCAGAGGCTCAGCTATTAAGATGGAAGACATTTGCTGTTAGTGCTCTGGGGCTGCCATTGAGATCTCGGCAGAGCGCTATTTGTCATTCTGAAGTAGGTAGGCATTATGATGCCTGGAGTATAAATCAGCCTTTACATGGTGTCGAGCCCTGAAGCACTTTGAACACTCTAATCCACTTCTGAGTTAACAGAACATTTTTGGGTTTACAAGCTTTGAAGTTTCCTTTTTATTTAACCCTGTCATTATACTATTAATCATCATTATTTTCTAGAATTTTACATAACTCACCAAATACAATTCCTAATATTTTGCTTCAAAGTTGTGGTGCTATGACTGACACGAGCTTTAGCTTCCGTAATCTGTAAGATGTACAGTTTCAGCACAATTAATTAATTCTCCTCATATAAAGAGTGAAACTGTCTTTTCCTACTTGCAGCCTGGGCGGACCATTGTTGTTAGTCTGTCGTACCAAAGGATGATGTCTGTGCTTTATCTCCTATGCCCAGTATAATGTAGTATCATCCTTAGTGTTACCTCCTGGACAAAGCTGAAATGAAAGAGCAGCAATTTCCATGTGGCTGTTTTTAACAGGTGTCTGTGGTCCAGGAGCCAATATTAGCTCAGCACAGCAAAGCAAACTCTCTTAAATGTTGATTACCTTCTAACATCTGGGCAGCTAGCCCATATATAAAGGGTCAGTTCTGAAACTGTGTGTACTGTAGAATGTCAGAACAAACTAAGATTTGCTGGCTGACTAAATGCTTTAGCTAGCACAAAGCATTTTATTTATTGCATACTCCTGTATATAGTATTATATAGACTTCAGTGAGACACTACAATTGTGCAGTCAGTTGAACTTGTATTTTTACAGTGGAGAGTTGTTAACATTAATGAAATCAATTGAAACCACTTATTTCCTTGCCAGGCAGCACACATGGCATGAACTGTCTGCATGATTTCAATTGCAAATATACAGTGATGGAGTCAGTGTTAGTAAGCATCCAGTTACTCCCAGTGAACTGGAAGTAACCCCAGTTTGGCTCTGTGTGTGTGTGTGTATCTATATTACATATATTATATAATATAGATTTTTTTTACTAAAACCCCAGACTGGTGCAATGATATTAGGGATTCTCTGCCGAGTCAATTATCTTGGACGGAGGGAAGAGTAGCTGGAAGTAGTAACATCACAGATGGCCATTTCTAGACTAACTTAGATCAAGGTATTACCACTCATTAGAGCAACATCGGTTATGCTTTGTGTTCTTTATCCCATGAAATAAAGATACAAACCCCTGGAAATGGAGGCATTTCATGAGAACAGTAATATCAGATTTTTTTTTTATGCTGTGTCTTAACTTTCATGCAGTGGAACATAAATGTTCTGGACATAATTAAGCTAAATGACTGCAGCCAAATGTTAACTCACTATCTCTGTTACTAAAATGCTTCTTTCCATATACAGACACTTGAAGTTGTTTTCACTGAAGTGTTCACTCCTCAGTGAGGAAATGTAGTAGTTCAGCTGCAGAGCGATTGCTTGTGCTAGCAATGCCACATTGAAGCTTTACAACCTCTCATTAATCTGTGCTTTGTTAAGGTCCTGAAGTGGTAGGATTAATGACAGTCCATTGTAAATTATTCAAATCCCTACCTGTGCACGGACTAGCTCTTCTGAGAAATATGCAAGTGATATTGAATCTTTTTGTTTTACAGGATAACTACAGTAGTCCAGAGTCAGAATCATCTGTATTGTGGGTCACATGTGAGTCTGCATAACAGCAGTTTTTTTTTTTTTTTTCCCTGCATGTGATTCTACTTATACAAAATATTCTTCTCATACAAATGCTCTTTCCTATTCACCATCATTTTCATTTCAGCTTTTGGGCCCCACACATACTCTTCTGTGTGCCCAGAACTGAGTACCTAGACTAGCTGGTTGACACTAACTTAACTTGGTCCACAGGGTTTTCTGGCTGTTTAAGTTTCCCCTGTGCCTCATCAAATCCTATTTTTCCTTTTGACTCCTTTCTGTCAGCCTGCATTCTTCTGAGCTTTGTATCTTCAGCCATATCTCATCCCATGCAGTGCATTCAGTTCTTGTTACTAGTATTACCTCCTCCTCTGAGGACTATAAACCCTGCTCCTGGTGCAGAAAAATTATGTGGATTTCATGGCCAGGACAACATTTCTTTGCAGAAAAAGAAAGATGAGCATGTTCCTCTTTCACATTTTAAGATTTCTTCAGAAATTCATGGACTTCAGTGTCAGAGGGACCATTAATATCTGTGGTATGCTTCTAGATAACAAATTATAGAATACCACCTTCAGTAATCCCTCTATCCAGCTGAATAAGTCTTCATTAAAAGGTATCCTAGATCAGTTTACAGGAAACAATACATCTAAGAATGGAGAGTTTTCCACATGCTTTAAACCTCATTGATTAAAGGTTTATCAAGTGTTCAGCTGGGAGTCTAACTCCTACTCATGATTTTCATAGCTGTTTCTTTCAGACATTAAAAAAATAGAATCTAGTTTCAAATAGCACTCTTCTGTGTACTACTTCATAGACCATAACCATGTCACTTTAGAAACCTTTGTCAGGTTGAAAGCAAATTCTTACAAATGACAAGGTAACTGTAATTGCTTTCAAGTTTTTCCATCTTTTAGGTAAATGTAGAAGCTGAATACAATACAAACAGTTATCTAACTGATCATTTTTGTTCTGTGTATTGCAGGATTGTGTTAGCAACTGTTGCAGTAGCTTTATGCTGAGAGTTAATGTTTAATACACGGAAGCTTAATTAAAGCCAATGAAAAATGTTAGAATGTTAACTTCCAGCAGTAGAGTGCAGGGTTGAGCAAAGTGAACTAATAGACTTTACTGGTTAAGCAGTATTTTCTTCTCAGCACAATACCATGCATAACATCTGCTGATAATTTCTACTGTTAGTAAGAGTCTCTTAATTTGCTTGGGGACAGCGTTGATGCTGCAGTACTGTTCTAGGTCTGGGTCAGTATCACTGCATGAGAGGAGACTGCTTCGCATGGACTCTGCCCTATCTGATCATCGCTAGGTGGGCATCTCCGAACCATACTTCATTACACACCTTACACACATTATGTTATAGAGTCAAACCGTGATGAGTTGTGCTTCAGCACACAGTATGTGTGCTGCCTAGGCTGGTTCTCTGCAGTTCTCTGTACAGCCGTCCCTCTTTCCACTGTATGGAAGGGTGATGCTAATAAAGAGGTCTCCAAATCTTGTCTCTACTCCTTTTCTCTCCTTCCCTCAACTCCTGAACTGTCAGCACTGAAAAGAGAAGCTCACTTTTTATTCTTGACTGATCTTCATTGTTACTGGGAACAGTGACCAAAAATTCTCATTTTGTTGCCACAAAACAATGTTTTGAATCAACCGTTTATGCATAGAGAAGTTGCTGAAAGACTTGCTACAACAGTGCATTTGGAGAGCTTAACATCCTATAGCCCACAAGAATATTGCTCTTTGCTGAGCTCATGCTTCTTAAATTAGATTAGCCCATTTTAACAACAGAAAAGTAGATTTCAGAGATTTTGTTTGCTTAAAATCTTTTACAGCAGTTTGCCTTTGAAACTGCTATAAAATTGTAATGACTTTTCATTTTGATTTGCTGGAAAGAAACAAGCTGACTGCCCTTTCTTTGGTAAACTTAAAGGCTGAACAAAATTTATTTTGCTGATGCACTAAATGCTTTTTGCAACTGAACTTTTTTCTTTTTTTTTCTCTCCAGTAATAAAAGTTGATTGGTATAATGAAAGAATGTTTTATGCTTCACATACACCACTGAGACATTCTGGCCAGACTCTGCTTTGGACCCATTTCAGTCAATGGGCTTTGCTGTGTTGTCCGTAGTACAGAACATAAGGCTTGAGGCAGAAAACATCGGCTTAAAGTTATTTCCCTTTTAATGTTTATTGATACATAGGTCAAATTAGGTAGCATGCTGTCCCCTTTCCCTCCTCTCTGAAGTGTCTGTGTGTATTTATATACTTTTAATATTTTTCAGCAGTCTAGTTTCTATTTGGGTGGGGACCTGTGGCTACTGTTTTGCTGTCAACTTGACGTCAAGAAAATTGAAATAATCTTTCTCCCTATTCCTCACAAGAATAATGGAGTACCGTAGGGAAGAGGGTCTGAAAGCACCTAGATTTTTCAGTTATTGGTAGTTTCTATGTGTGCTTTCTCAGAAGCCAAATAAACGTGCTGTCATATTTCCTGGAGTACAGCAGGAAAGGAGGGAGCCATTACATACTGTTTTCTTACTGAAACAGAAGAATGCACTGGTGTTTTATACTGCCTGCTTTTTATCAACTAATATAAACTTATGCTAAAGATAGATGCCTTGACTACTGCCTATTCACATTAATGGTATCCACTGTTGAAGTTAAAGCTTATTCTTTGTTTATTTGGACACTCATCTTTATATATAAGCCCTCTATATTCTGTTACTGAAGCATTTAAATCTAAGAACTTCTACTCCTCTATGTCAAAACAGAGTTTAAATATTTTTCCAATTTTCCAAAGCACGTAGTTAAAAGGAGCTTCATATCCTATGCAATAGCGTTAGTTTTTTGCACTGGAACAATAAAACATGTTCATCCAATTTCTATCCCAAGTAATGGAAGCTACCCTCCTTGCTTGAGTACTAACATACCCCTCATTTTCTCTAATAACTCGATGAAATTCCTCTGGATCTCCATATAGCTTATGAGAGGTCCCTGTTGCCCATTGCTGTTGACCACAGAGAAGCATCTGACCCTTTTCTTACCTATTACTCTCTTCATTGCTTTTTTGCTTTAATTTTTTTCTCAGCTAGGTTACTGCTAAAAATCACTTCCTATTCAGTTTGTGTCAGGTTAGAAATAGAACTGGAAGGAGTTCTGCACTAATGAAATCCCTTGCTGCTGCTATAGGAAACAGCTCATATAGTAGTCTGAGTTATCTAACCAAGCTGCTAAAATCAGTATACCTTTTGCTCACGGAGTTTTGATTTATTCAGGATCCCAGTCATGCAAGGGACTGTACATTCCTTGTCTATATATAGTCTCTCTAGGAGTCATTCCTGATTGTAGCTGATTTCTGGCTTCACAGAAGAAAGGAAAAATGTCTGCATGAGTTAAAGAAAGCTTCTCGGTGTAGCCCTGTGAATTGACCCCAAACATACAGATGTCACTTAGAGGATGCCTTTTACATACTCACTTACCTCCTCTGCCCATTGTGACTGGCTGAATGTGTCCCCATTGCTTACTGTGCCCTTTCTGGGAGGTGGAGCAGGGCTGGCAGTCCCTGGAGGTCTGTGCAGAATTGTTTGGTTTTCATGCTGCTCACACAAAGTAGAACGCTCCTCTAAATAGGCCTGGCAGAAGTCCATGCTGTCCCTCACTATGGGAGCAATTAAGTCTATTATATAGATAACCAAGCTCATAGAAATGAGGTATGGGTACCATTACATGCCCCTGCAACATTTGTTTAATTGCTAAAACACTTGTTTATATGCTGCTTTGCTGGAAGAAAATATATTAAACTATAAAACAATGATCTGTCAGGTGTAAAGACTACAACCTTGGGGGGACCATTACAGGGCTCAGATCAGAAGAGTTTAAGAAACTTTGTCATGTATCAAATGTCAGAGACCTAAGCTTCGTCTTCCAGTTAGCTGTAAGGCAGTTTTATGGACTGTCAGTATGAACAGAATATTTACATATTTTTATCCACCAGTAATTGGGTTTTTTATCATTTGTTTTCTGTCTTTTTGAATTACACTATATCATGTTGTTCATAAGAAACTACAGCATCAGGTTAATAGTCATTGCTATGTTACCTCGGAGCATCTGATTTACTTCCTTGCAGTTGTTCAGTAGAACAATGAAATTAATGATTTTGTTCAAGCCGGTGGCAGCTTTGCTTTTCAGCTGGCAGAGATATAAACAGAAAATTTTATGGTAGATGTGTGTATGCAAACCTGTATAATGCAATGGAAGTTTAATAGATTAATATCATACCAAAAGGAGTAGTGTATGTTATTCATTATCAAGCTAAAACTAACTGCATAAGAATATTTAAGTGCTATACACAGGAAAACATGAAAAATTATCAATACCTTTTACCTTTCTCCTATGTGTCACTTTCTGAGGTAGATTGTGTTGCCACTTGCAAGCCTAGGGATAGCCAATGAAATCTGCACTGAGCGCTACTGCTCAGACATGTATGGAAACTCAAATATGAAACTTGTTGCATGTTGTCACGCTTGCAGGTCACGGCAAATTTCTAGAGACAAGAGAAAGTTGTAAAGTCCTTGCAAGGCAATGGCCACTGTCATTCTGCAGAGCAAACTTTAGCAGGATTTACAAAGTTTTGGTGGGGATGGAAACCATAGTACCCAGGGTAAGATCCACCTCTAGGTGAAGCCTTATTAAAGATATTAATTCTTTCAAATATGTGCCAAACTTGTTTCTCAAATTTTGTGTGTGTAAAATATAATACCTATGTACATATTCTTAGTGAGGTAAACAGGTCTGCCTTGCATCAGTTAGGTTAGTCGCATAATTTTAACCAGTGCAAGACAAGCTGTTGTTTAATGCTAAAAGCTCTTTATTAATACTGCTTCTTGCATTTACTTTATGTGTTACCTATGTTATCATGTATTTATATGCCTAGTTCTCTTGGAAAAAGTATTGTTTCTGTCCATAATGGCTTCTCTTAGTTATTAGGAATCTATAAGTAAGTTCAAGTTTCTGCAAAATACAATCTGATCTCAAGTCTTAAATTGTCTGAGTTATGATTTTTATTCCAAGACAATATTTATTTTATAATGCGATATTTTGATACTGAAAATCTTGGGAAAGGAGATGCAGAAGTTACTTCTACTGGGAGCCAACACATTCTCATATGAGTAGTACTCATTTCTCAACAATCCTCTTAAGATATCAGACCTTAAATCTGTCACTCCTTGAGGGCTAAGTATGACATACCTTCTCAGACTCTCTAAAAAACAGCTGTTGATGCTAACAGCCTTTGGAATGGAAGGAGGTGGTACCCTCACTTACGGAAAGGGAAGATGAGATTACCTGTTTTAAATTACTGTATGTACTGGTTTATGGTGGTCAGAATCTGTTGTAAATCTCATCTGAACTCTCTGAACTCACTGTTGAAACTCTGTGCTTCTGAAGCATTCATGTCATTTTACACGTTGGTCTGCTGCTCAAGTATTGATCCTGGCTGCCTCTACCACTTCAAAATCTAGTGAACTTGCAGTCGAAGATCTTGTACCTGTAAGCTATTTCTTCCAATATCATATACTTTTCCTGCTTGTTTTTAAAATGACCTGTATCTATTTCTCACTTTACATTAGATGACACTAAGCCATAAAATTATAAGATCTTTTTAAAATGAAAAGTCCTGACTTGGACAGTGACTTTCTCAGAACTTTCAGCATTGATTATATGCCCCTTTGTTCAATGTTCCTACTTTTCTTTGAGTGTGTTTCAATTCTGCAGATACCAGTTTTAAAATGCATTACAGACTTTTTTCACTTAAAAAGAAACAAAAAAATCTACATACAATCTACCTTGTTCTGAAATTTTTTACTGTCTTTTTCCTCCACTCACACTACTTTTTGTTACAAGTGGGACAACATTGGAAATAGCTCAGGAAGCTCTGGAAATAGCACTATTCAGTATTTGTATTACCTATCAATTTTGGAGTTAAATGATCCCAGATATTCCTAACAGTTGGATATCTGAGAATAACTCATTCAGTTGCTTTTGAAGATAAGAGGATAACCTATGAATACCAGTACAGATACCTGACACTTTTCTGACTCTATCAGTTTCTTACCATGCTTCTGTAACAACTGGATAAACCTCAGATGGACCGAGCTGTTTCTGTTTGTGGAAACCTATGTATGCTATGTGGGAGCCACCTATCCCACTATGTGGGAGAAGTCCATGATTTTTGAGACTTCTCAGATTTGGAAATTGGAGATTGTTTAGTCTATTATAAAAGTACTACCAACTACCAACTTAAGTGTTGCAACTACAATGCAATCCTCTAGACATATGGGCATGTTTTTGGAGCAGGGGAACAAGTGTTTCTTGGTAAGATCATACCAGATTTGTGTAACAGGGACTTCCTTATACAGAAACAGATCTTTGTGGTTCTGTGCAAACAAACTTTTCCTGTGCTATGATATGGCTTCCAGAAATAAGTTTCTCTGCATGTGAAGCAGCTTCCCCCAGACTGTTCATTATTGCAGTGGTGCAAGTCAGCTCTTAGGCTGATGAGAGAAACTTGGAATGTAGTTTTTAAGTGGCATAGCCTCTGAAAATGAGCAAGTGCATCTGAAATAATAGATTTTTTTTAGATAGCATGATTTTGAGTTTTTCTAGGAAAACTCATGCAACATCTGTCCATAGCTTCATTCTGAAGTAATTGATCAAGTGTGAGACGTGAGTAAAACTCCTTAAATTCTGCATAGTTGGACCACATAGGACAGATGAAAATAAGATCACTTGGAGATGTGTGCATGCACATTTTCACAAAATGTTTCCACTTAATGACACTTTAACTCTTAACCGTGCCTGTTGTTTTGGAGGACCCCCTCTCAGGCTTTCCTGTCATGGAATTCGAGCCATAAACTGAGCACATAACCATTAAGAAAACAGAACTTAGTTACACAGCTATTAGTTACAGATTTTTAGGTGGAGTGAGCCTTTAAGATGCCAAAGGCAACAAGTAATTGCTTATGCACATTTTTGGATGTCAACAGCACAAATGCCATAGTATAAGTCAGCACAAGACTATGCAGGCCTGTCTGTGATCAGAGTATTTTTTTCATGAAGCAGATTCTTGGTATCAACGGCTTCCAGAGCTGGTTTTCATAATGACAAAGCACCCCTTGGGGAGCTAGCACAGGGGCATGGCCCTTTTTGTATAGTGCCAAATACTCAATAGTTGCTTACATATCCTTTCTAAGGGCAACATCTATGCCTTGCATGTTTTGCTTTCAAACTGAAACATGGACTAGGAAGTAATTTGCGCCTGATATTTTCTTATCTAATCAGTAGTAGCCTTTACTGATTTTTTCATCTCTCCTTATGGCAGTTCATGTTATAAGATTTTTGCAGATTTTTAGGTCATGGGAGTCTATGCAACTAGAAATCATTGTTGGTTTTTTTTTTTTCTGATTTTTTCCTTTAGATTTTAGTAGCTTAACAACCAAGCTATCTTCTGTTATGTGCATGTTTACCTTGAGCAAGAAACATGATAAGCAGCTCATATCTTTTTGATCAGTTCTCAAAGTATACTCTTAAAAGTGTAATGCAGTGTTAAGCCAGTAATCATCATTTTAAAACAGTGTGTTGAGAAAGAAGGTCCCTCCATACAGGCTGATGAATTAGCAGCTAAGGCTGCAATGCTGCTTGTTTTCTGGTTAGTGTCTTCCACATGTCATAGCTTACAGTGGAGTTAATGAAAACATTTCTTTCCCCAAATGTATAGAAGCTGGTGGATCTTTGGCTTAGGAATTTGCTTTCTCAGTGTGTTAAGAAAGCAGTTCTACATATTTGTTGTTACTACTGTATTTTTACTCCTTTACTTTGCACATAATTGCAGGCCGAATAGTATCAATTAGAAAGTGTGTGGAAAAGGAAACTAGTGTGGAGTTTCTATTTAACATTTAATTGATTTCCAACATACGTGTAAACATTCATGTATCACTGGTGCTGATGGGTAATTCTTAAGCTTTTTTTCCTTTAAGTAATTACAGTTAAACTGTCCAGTTGCTTCATATTTGATTAATTTCAGTAACAGTGAAAGCTTCTGCTTGTGAAAACAGTTTTGCTTCTGTGTTGGAAATTCTGCTCTGTGTGAGACTTAAACATTCTCAGAGGAAAATCAGAAGTGTTTTGCTCTGTGTCCCTCTCTAAAAGCATAATTCCTTCAAGGACCCCCACTGCTTGGTACAGCCTCTGGCTTCTCCACTGTTGTTGGCAGCAGGCGTGAGCAGGGTGCTGGGCTCTGTCTCTCGGGCAGGTTGGCATCCTGTGTAGTTGTGGGAACGGCTGTAGGACAAGTTGTCATATGAGAAGGTAGTACCTAGTGGAAAACAAATTAGCATATATAGTGTGTGTGTATGTATGTATATGACAAATCTGCACATTTTCTGTCTTTTATTTTTAAGTTGAAAAGCGATTTAAGAAATCCCCAGCTCTTCCATGGAAGATTCTGAACAGAATTCTACTGACCTCACTTTGGTCTTTGACCTGACCTTGCTGAATTCATGTTCTCTAATGAGAGAGAATAATGTGGAAACCTCTAGGGTCTGCTAAACTACACAAGCCTAGTGAAGTTTCTATTAGGATTGTGTCTGACACCCCTGGCTAGTAAGAAGGTACAATTACTGGCAGAAGCCAGGAGCCTGCTTGCCAGTTGCCTATGGCAAATTCTCAAAAAACCCCACAAAACACAAAAAACAAATACCCCCCCCCGCTTTTTTCACTGTTATAACTTGTACTAAGTGAAGGTGTAAAACTATAGTTTCTCATAGCTTAAGGGGAATTTTGTGTGTTTTCACAGACCCTTAATGGAAAAGAAAGTTAACAGATTATTCATAAAACATAAAAAAAAGATCAATTGTCTTATCCCAAGTTATGAATTAGTTTCTAGATAATTTGCTGCTTTTGATTTAAAAACAAACATTCTCCTGTTCATTAAGCTAAAATACACATCTTCACAATGAAGCAAAGCTATTACTGCAAAAGGATCCTAGGGAGTTGTTTACTCCAACTCTTCTTGGAGGGTCCAATTCTTCTCACACAGAGGAAAAATAAATAAGTAAAAAAATAAATAAAATAAAAAGGCTAGTCATACATCTGATTTTTGTCCAGCTAAGACAGCAGATATTCTTTGGACATAAATTTGTCCTGCATGCTTTCTGTCAAATGCCTGGATCCTAGAATTAAGGAATAAATTATTTTTCCCAGACGCTTTGTGCTTTCATCTACTGCTCTCAAACCAAATAAGGTATGGAAGAATGAAAGCCTGATTCTTAAAACCTTTTTTAAAGTTGAGTAGTCTTATATATATCTAATCAAATTCTAGGAATGCAAATGAACATGACCAGTCTCAGCCTTCCTATGTAGTACAGAGTGAGAAGAAACCAATGCAATAAAATGGTATGAACAAATGACTTAATTTCCATAGCGTGAGTGTAACTAAGGCCTTAGGCATTTGTTTTTATTTCTCGTTTCTAGGATTAGTGAGTTCTAGAGCAGGAAGAGATAAATTAATATCAAAAACAACTCTTACATTTTTATCTTCACTTTATTTATCCTAAATAAGCTTGGTATATTTGGTGGATCAGTTCTATTAAGCAGAAAAGTCAAGGGATTTAGAAAAGGAGCTCTTAGAAAAAATCTCATTTTTTGACTAATATTTCACAGTTAGCATGGAGGTTACTGAAACAATCTCGTAAAAGATAAGAATATTCCTAGCACAGGAGGAGGAACTAAAAAAAGTCACTTAAATTGTGATGAAGTCATGGTATTTGTTAGAGGAAAGATTTCAGTTTACCTAAGAAAAAGGAAAAAAAAAAAATTGTTACTATGCTTTGAGGCTTTTGTTGCTTCCCAGGAGAAGTAAAGGGAGAAAGAAAACTCAGCAAAGAAACACACACTTTTTCACTGTTCATTAGTGGGACATTCCATTAAAAAATGAGGGGCAGAAAATGAAATTCATAATTTCAATTTTATATTAACATAATTTCTTTTAAAATGATTTTTATTTTCACAAAACATTGATCAAACAGCATTCTAGATTCAATATACTATGTATTCAAAAACATTGATGTTTCAAAAACATTGTTATTAGTTGGTTGCTGGACACTGGAATAGACAAGGCAATAGTTCAGATCAATATGGCAATTTGATTGTAGAAGTGAGACAAGAACTAATGTCCTTGAGATTAGGTTACTTTTTGCATGTGTTTAACTTTTTCCTATCTCCCATGATAAATTATATCACAAGAATGCTTATTTAAAGGCTTTGAAGATGACAACGAAATACACCAAGTCTACTTTAGTGCAACATGAAGGGGAGTAGTTTCATGAGGGCATATGCTGTTTAAATTCCCTCCTTATGACATATATAAAAAAAGGAGCAAGAAGATAAAGGATGCATCACAGTATAACAGTTTGATTGCTTTTGTTGTAGATAAGAAAATTCTCATTTCTAAGTCCATATACATATACAATAGTGTAAGCTGGCTATTTAGGGGAATTTATGCCCAAGCATTTATGTTGTTTATTAAGCAATACTATATGAAGAGGAAGCCAGCAGCTGTCCTTTTTTCCCTTCTATCCATGAATCTGCCACATCACTGAATCTGACAAAGTGCAACTCTCAGGCTTTCAGTTTATGCATAACATTGTTGCCAAACTTCATAAAGATATTTTATGGCCCGTTGAAGTGCTAAGTTGCTAGACTTCATGAAAAACGTACTATCTAAATGGGTTGGAGCTATGAGGATGCTGAAAAATATCACTGAATTAGTGACAGCACTGTGGAGAAATCACACCTTTCTTATGTCATAACTCTGTTATAAATATCCAAGCACATGATGCCACTAAGGATGAACAGTTCTCACCTAGACACTTACGAAGTTATGGTACCCAGGTCCAGACCATTTGGGTCTTTTATGCTTCCTTGATCAGGCAAAAAAATGATGTCAAGGCCTTTCTCATCATCTGGGTCTGTGTGAAATGCAGGATGCAGAGTATGCGTGTCCCACAGCACAAGCTCACCGAAGCAGGAGCTGCTGTAGTCCCACCCTCTCTTCTGCTCTTGCTCCCACATTCCCATCCCTTCTCTTGCACATTCTGATTTTGTGCAACCAGGCAATGAGCTGCTTAAAGACATGATGAAAAAGTACTTTTTTGTTTTGCTGCTGTTGGATTAGCTTCTGGACTTTCCCATGTAATCACATGAGTATCGGGACTTTCACGAGGGAAGGGGAATTTTCAATTACATAGTTGGGGAAGGTTGTACTGTGACAGTCCTGATATAACATATGTTGAGCACTGCAAAACCTCAGCAGTATTATCTCTGTTGCTATTTCATAGCGTAGGAAATTCACATCCCCTCTGTCCATGTTAACCAACACCGTTTCCCACTGATAGGTACATGTTGGTCACACATAACCACTGCTAGAACTCTAGCTTTGTAGAAAGTCTGTGTTTAGAGTTCACTTTTTCAAGAAAGTACAATATTTGAAACAACAAACAAAACCTTCCATACTCAGAGCTAGCAAAAGAATACACTGATCCAATAAAACAAAATGCATACATTCATTTTTTTTTCACTTAAAATATTCTTTGGTTCAAGTCAGTCCTCCAATGTGCCCATGAGTCTAATTCTTCCCCTACTTTCCTGTATGTGATTTATCTTCTAGGATGGGGATTCAACCAATCCCAAATTTACCACCCAAACAACACAACTTTTTTTCCCCCCCTTTCCTTCATTCTCTCCTGTAACTGGTTGCAGGCAACCTTGTTGTCAGACAACATGTGTCAAATAATAAGGTTGCTGAGGTGATGAAAGCTCTGCTATTAGGAGATCTGTTTACCTGAAATTCAGGCTTGTGAGTTAATAGCTACCACTGAGTTCTTTCATGCATCCCTGGGGGGAGAGAATCTGCCAAGTTTAATGTCTTATTGCTTGGCTTGTATCAAACTTCTCAGGAAGCTGACTTTAGTTTGGCACAGATGTTCCTGTATTAAAATAAATAACCTTTTTTCCATTAATTTGATCTGTTTTAAGATCCCTTTGTTGAAATGGCTGATGCAAGAAATTGGAACAGGAATAATACAGAACTATTTTCATTAATAGCAGAATAAATAACCAAAATAGTATTCCATAAACCCTCCAATTTGGTTTAGGATCAACAGCTCAGTTAAATTAAAAGGCATGATGGCTTAAAGTCCTTTTAATTTTTGACAAGTTGCTAGAAGTATGAAAATGAACTACCATTCCCTTCAGGATTAGATGAGAGTCCAGTTCAACCTGAGCAGCTGCCTGCTTCCCTAGCACCCATCATCTTAGGCCTATGCAGCAACCAAAGAAGTGATAAGAAATATATTTTCTGGAAAGCCAGGGGAAAAGTGTTGCATTACTGCTGTAAGACACGCTTGCATGAATCTTCTTACTTAAATTGAGAGGATTCATCTCTAAAATTTCTTTCTTCCCATTGTCCTAGAAGAATTTGCCATTCGAGTCAGCTGAGGAAGAGTGGAAATTCTATTACAGCAGTAGTGTCAGTCTAGGTAGCACAGAAGTCCACCTAAAAATGAGAGTGATCTGACTTATTCACACTCCCTGTCTGCTAAACACTGCTATTCTAAAAGCTGTGACAAGCAATGGGCATTGCCAGTACATGTCAGTCCTTGAATATCAGCTTATACAGGTGGTAAAGCCGAGAAGAGGGGCAGACTCGAGGGGCCAACAGAATTTCAAGAAACCTTAAATCTGAAGGTGTGTCAAGGTCCTTATTGGCAGCCTCCACAAGGCAGTGAGGGCTGGCTAAGTGCTCTCTGTGCACAGTTTAATGTTTAAGCAAAAAAAAAAAAAAAAAAAAAAAATTGTGTAATGGCATCAGGTGTCTCAGTCTTGAGCACAATCCTTTGGGAAAAAATCTGCAATACTCTAGCACCAAGGTAGTAGTTATTATGCCCATGAGGATGGGTGTATTTTATAATAATGTAACTCCTGATCAAGCACAGGAGAAAATGTTGTTTCTCCGTCACCGTTGTCTGACCACCAGTCAAAGGACCAAAAGAAATAGCCACATTGTATATTGGGCTCCTAAGTGGGACATACGTTCCTCTACTTCTTGGGGCTGTTTTGCTTTCTCTCCTCTATCACCATTCCTGTTATTTTCACAGTACTAGCTGTTGCATCAACACTTGAAAATTTTATTTTTTGGAGCAGCTTGTGTTAACTTGGCTCATCACCAATGGTTGAATTACAAGGGAGACTTTGTAGACAATAGATGAATGAGAGGTAAACAGTGGGTCTGTTTTGTTCATATTTATTTTTCACTCTGTGGGTTAATTTCCAAAGCCTTTGAATTTCCTCCTCTCCCCACCCCCCACTTAGGTTTTGCTCTGCAAATATCAGTGTATCCACCCTGATTTGTTTTTCCCCTTGCCTGAAGAGATATAAAATTACTCATCAGTTTCAAACTTCTGGGCAGGCATCTATGAAGCTACATGCAGTGCTTTTGACCAACAATTTTTTTTCAGTGCAGAAAGAATAGCACTCAAACAGAAGTTTATGCACTATGCTTTCCTTTTCATCACACTTGTTTTTGTGTACTCTGAGTTTTTTTCCCATTTCTTTTACCATTTTAGTAACTATTTTAACAGAATGCTTATGCTCAAAATGAAGATAATTATTCTGCTGTTTTCTATTAACTCATTTCTTAAGCTGATTTCAGCTGTACTAAATTGGATTAAAAAACTGAAAGAAATATCAGCTGTCATGCTTCCAGGCACTTGGTGACTTTGGAGGATTAGGAAAACACTTATCTAATAAGTGTATTTCTGTAAAACTGTCTGATACAGCAGTTCAAAACTTGCCTGGAAGCACCTAATATTAGCCAATGTGGAAAAGATGGTTACCACACTTCATATACCATTGATATAATCAGCATGGCCAGTCCCCTTTTCTATGAATCCATTTCTTCTGTCTACACCACTGCACATCCCAGTTGTATCAGTCTTCATTTACACTTCTGCTGAAAGGATATTTGAAAAAAATCACCTGCTTTAAACTTTTTTTTTGGTTTCCTAAGTTTGCTGGTGGGTGGCAAGCATAGGCCAGACTTCCCTCAGCATAGCTCTGAAATGGAGAAGAAAATCAAGAAACATGAACACTGACAATAAGTGGATATTTAATCATTTGTTATAATGATGAGGCATACTGTAGTAGTCAGAATAATGCTCATTATTTGGTGTAGGGAGTGATTTGTATTCGTTAATATATTCACAGATTCATATTCCAACATCTTCATGAGCTGGGAAAGTTAAGTTACAAATGAAACAATAAAAATATACATTTAGAAGAAATCCTGTTAAGGGTGAAGTGAGAAATAAAAACTACTTGAGGGAGAGTGTTTTTTTGTTTTTGTTTGTTTTTTTTTAATTCTCCTTAATAACTTGAATCTGAGCTGCGATGTATTACATATGCTAAATCGAAAGGACTGTTTACTGAGTAGAAGTGGGGAAATGGTGACTATCTGCACCAGTGGTAGTCACTATCAATTATTAAGTTTTTGTGGTCAAATTAAGAAACTGGTTATCATAGAGGGGGAGGTGGAGTAGCCTTTAAAAACTAAAACTAAACTAAACTAAACTAAAATAAAGATAAGGGATTGGAACCATCAAAGAATGTGTGAATTTTCATTTGTTACTGGCATGGACTCAGTACTACAGGAAGACTGTACTACTGTGTCAAGTATTTTCTATTCAATTTCTCCTCCCTCCTTGATTTCTCTCCCCATCAAGTTAGAGAGCAAAGAGAAGGCTTCAATGACCTTGACACATCTCCCTGTCTCGTCTCTGAAGATGAGAACAGATTTTATAAAGTTCACATGTGCATATTAAACCTATAACCATCTGCTGAAATTATGAATGGTGTGGTGGCTAAGTTTAGCATTTGGAGAGGTGGTTTGAAGGTCAGCTGTTCTTCAGCTGTGGTGAAGGATTTCAGAGTAACTTGTATAAGTCAGTGAAAAATTTCAGCAAAAATGATTCTTTTTTAATTTTATTTTTTTAATATAATAGGAGTTAGAACATTCTTAACATCCTTAGGATGCCGAACTAGCTTCTTGGCAGACTTTTTTTAAATTATGATGCCGTAAAAGAGAATAGGATCGTACCTTAGCATGGATTTACTGTGTTTTGAGTAGAACTCTGATATTTAGTTGGCTTTTTGGAATCTGTCATTTCTTTTCGTTTGCAATGAGATGGAGTATGTTAAATAGCATTCCTCAGAGGTCTTGGAGACAGTCGGCTCTCTAGAGTATGAACACCTGTTATGTAAACTCTTGGCATATATAATTCATATTTTAATATTCTGTGAATGCATGCATGTATGTAGGTCTGTGGGCTTCAACCCCCCCCCCCACACACACACATATAAAGTACCTCCTTAGGTACTTATAACCTAGGTGCTAACAAGTATTTGTGAAGTTTCAACTGTGAAAATTGCCAATGCATTTTTTTTCTAGAACCCATAATTATAATAACTAATTACATTATTTCTGAGAACTTTTCAATTACTTAGATTAAAAGGATATAGAGAATTAAATAGTGCTTTCTGTATGGAAATTCCTTGAATATTTGGCCAGGGTTATCTGTGTTCAACATGAACATTTATTGTATCTGCTCAGTTTTGGCAAATGAGGGGAAAGCATGTCTAGCTGCATCATAACCTGATAAATACTGCTTTTAAAATATTCTGTGCTCTTATGAATAGGTGATCAAAATCTAGGCATGCAGCCCAGTGACTCTTGAGGGATGGGGAGAAGTGCAAAAAGTCAAAACAAGTGAAGCAATAATTATAGAGGACTCAGTACAGCGTTTAGATTCATTGTGTTGTACGTTCATTTTACACTGCTGGCTGATTCATAAGGAAATGTATAGTGGATCATTATCTTGAACAATCCTGGAATATCTAAAGTACAGTAGGAACGCTAACACTGCTGCTACAGCTTCTCAAACTTTCCAATAGTATTCACTGGAATGGTATAGAGGAATACAGAAATGATGGAGGACTTAAAGGAATAGTTGCACCGATAACTTCTAGGCAATGCTTTTCTTATGGAAGGGATAATTTAGAAATAAGCGATAAATTTACCAAAGTATTATTAAACACTACTAAAGTTGACTAGATAATATTTTGTCTATTTATGCCCAGTTTCAGAAGTTCTTTTCAAACCATATGCTTCTGCCCAGGTTCAGAAGTCCTTTTCAAAACCATAATTTAAAGAGAGGACACACATTCATCTGGGCTATTCTATGTTTACAAAACTATTTAATCCTGTGTGGGTCCTATTCTCTCTGTAAACCTTTATAGGTTTTACACAGCCTCAATTCTAATGTAAAGTGTAAATGGGATAGAATCAGACTCAAATTTCTAAGGGTATAACCTGGAAAATATTGCTTAGATTATTAATATTGTTTTTAATAATGATTCTATAATGGGTTCCAACTCTGTCACAATCCATTGCAAAAATTTCTAGTAATTAGTCTCAGCTGTTATAATTTCAGTGCTTACTTCTTTATTGAATATTCATTTCCATTTCAGCTGAGGTCTTTGTGTTTATATCAAGGGAACAAAGCTTTCAGACTATTACTTCATAACTTTTATTTCTTCAATATACAGATTTGGGGCATAATGCCAAAGTATTGCTCTGTGAATCCTCATTAGAATTCTTAACTCAGCTGGTTCCTCCTACAGTCATGCTACTTTTGTGCATTAATTTGCTATGTACATTTAAACTGATCAAATACTTACAGGAAAATGAAGGGCTGCGCTAGCCCTAGAACCGAATCAGAGTTGTTTGGCAGCCCACTGAGCAGCAGTGCCGTTTTGTGTCTGGGTACTGAGATACCTTCTTAGTCGATCCTTTTTTAAAAAATGAGTCCATCTGTATAATGATTAAAAAGAGGCAAAATTTTTAATGTAACCGAGTAACAAACATTACTCTGATATTCCATGTTTAATATCATGTTAATATCATTCCATGTTTAATAGAGGCTTATGTTATATGGGGTTGAGAAGAGGAGGAAAAAGGAGGATCAGCCTATGTACTAATGAACACCTGGTTGTATACTTGACATCAGTGCCATAGAAATTGTAATGACTGTTTTGCAGCCTTCATAGAGACATCTCTGGCTTATGTGACTAGTTGACATTATGCATCATGAGTAGCTACACCATTGTCTTACTGATAGTAGAAGAGCAGTAATAAAACAGGTTGTTGTATTGTTTACAAATGAGCTAGTACACCCTAAATTGTTCCTTAGCTGTGTAAATCAATGTGTGTGTACAGAGATTGGAAGACAGTTAATTTGTACCATTCTGAGGATCTGATATTTCTGCTGCTGGGGGGGGGGGGGGGCTCTCTTCGTATAAAAGGGAGCAAAAAAGAACTAGATGAAATAATGAAATAAACTATTTGTTATGTTCTCAGTATTAATTAATGCTTAAATTTAACTCACTGAATTGTTTCTGAAAGATTGCATCTATTTCAGCTTCTTGAGCACCCTGGAAGTAACGTTCATTATGTGAACAACAGTCAAAACAAACAAAACAAAACAAAACAAAACAGAATTAAACCTTATCCTATTAAATTTATTCCTCCTTGATTCCTTTGAGATTCTGTAGTTGAATGAATGACATTTTACCCATTGTTTCATAAATTGTTGCACATATCCTGAGTACAGAAATCCACATATGCCTTTGAGCTCTGCCTTCCATGATGTCCAAATTACATCATATGAAGATTATCCCCTTTGTAAATTTGCTTAATTCTAAGCTGGCGTTAGTATCTGTTCTACTACTGGCCTACATTTTCTTCTATTGCATGACTTAAAAAAAAACCCCAAAAACAAACCTTTACCTATTATGTATCTCTTACTAATCACTAAAATAGACTGTAAATGAGGGAGGGAGTTTTTCAAAACAAGGTCTTCAAAACTATTCTGTATACTTGGTTTATGGTGTTTCTTAACTAAACTAATTTCTAATTACCCTGTACAATGTTTGGGAATTTAGGTATACTTTTTATTAAGTTATACACTATTCCTTGGGCTTCAGAATGTTGACCTTCTCATTTACTACCTATTTACTACTGTTCCTCTAAGGTTTGGGTGGATGAAAGCCTGTAGGTAACTTAAATGCATCAGAATTATAACCTGGTGGGTTTTTCCTCTTCAAAGTAAGAGATAAACCCTCCCAATAGTTTGAAAGAGTAATAAGATTGGAAGCTAGATATTGTCTAGCACCATAACTTTTTCTACTTGTTGCAGCATATGATTAGAAATGTGAGGGTGGGGGTATCTGACAAATTTTGTATACAGATATGAATATAAAAAAAAAAATGTGTGTGTGTGTGTGTGTTTGCAAAGCTTCATAGGTCATACCAAAGAGGTGTCAGACCTTAAATGTTCACCACCATCATGCTCTGCTTAATAGGGGACTAGAATAGTGAATTAGGGTAGGACAAAACTGTAGTTTTGCCTGTCTTAAACACTCAAAATAATATCCATTCTCAAATTGTGAAACTTAACTGATACATTTTGAGAAGTTTCAACTTGCAAAGATTTTCTTTCAGCCATGAGGCTCAGAAATCCCCTTTTAACAGCTGAAGAGGAGTTTTTCACACAACAAAGGGCAAATACTAAAAACAAAATAAAAACATCAAATGTAAGATTTTTCAATAAGATTTTGGTTTAATAAAACTGTTGACTCATGTAGGAAATAAAATTTCAATAATTTAAAATGTTAGCTTTTTTCCAAAGTAAAAGTATGTCTTTAATATTCTGTATTTTGAGGATTTTTGAGTGATGAACTTCTGAGAATTGTGGTTAGTGTATCTAATATTAAAATTATTACACCTCTTTCTGTCTTTCCATTTATTTCAAATAATCTGAAGTGATTTGGTCAGAGATGAAAAATGAAATTAGTTTGTTTTGGAGAAAAGATCATCAGCTGATTTACACCCTTAATAACAATATCTATTCCTTTGAAACTTCCTTTTTTATATTATCTTAGTGCTAGTTATTGAAACTTAGAAATAACTTAGAAAAGTTATTGAAACTTCAGTGTAGTTCTGTAGAAAAGTGCAGTATTAAGCTTATTTATACACATGCACACATTTATATTTGTGTATATATGTATCTAAATATATGTACATGTGTGTGTGGATGGGGACATGGGAGGAATTTTATTCAGAAAGAAATCCTGCAGTTGTGTCATTCATGCATACTGATTCTCAGCTCTGTAACTAGAGTGCATAGGTATATGAAGTTCTCACTAATTCTTCAGTTCTTACAAACCAAATTCACACTGATATCTGTGTCAGTCTGAATGTGCGTGTGTATATAAGTACATATACATATTTTTCAGAACAGTTAAATGTAAATATCTGGGCCATGCACTGTGTCATCTTTTTCAACTAATTGAATCTGATACTTCAGCTTTCTACAAAATTAAGCTCAAACTCTAATAACAGCAACTGTTTAGCTATTCCTTATGAAATATACTGTAAGATCTATTGTTATGGCTTTCAAAGTAACACTGGAGGCTAGTTTCTTTGGGGTTATGGTCAAGGAGAAGTAGCAAACCTATGATTTTCAGAAGTTCTGGTTGGTCAAGTTGTATATAAACTTTTCTTTTTTCTTTGAGAAATACATTTGAACATTTTTCCCTTATCAGAAATGAACTTGCAATGTATCTTTCAAAGACAGCAGCTGTTTGATGTATTTAGGATAATCTTACTCCATTAATAAATGCATAGTTACTCCCTATTTGTATTTGACTATGGCTACTTATGGTTAAGAAAATACTTGGATTTTTCTTCCTTTTGTTTTTTCTTTTCTTTTTTTTTTTTTTGTCAGCAGTCAGTTCTGCAGATAACAGTTATAACACTTGTCTCCAGAAGCTCCAATAACATGACATTTGCCTATGTTAGACATGTTATACTAGATACGAGACTGCTATCTCTGCCAGCAAGCCTTTCGATGTTGGACACTGCTTCCTTGATTTATGCTGAACTGGCTTCTCTGAAGATAGCTTGCTTGTGCAAGCTCTGATACCCTCTGGAATACTACTGATATTAAAAGAAAGAAGAGATATGGGAAGAAGCTGCTCAGTGGTAATGTTGATGTTGAAAATTTCTGATAAACTTGTGATAAACCTAGACAGGGAAGCCATAGATCTCATAGAGGTAGGTGGCTACTGAAAGATGTAGCTACAGCAGTATGCTGAGCTACTAATTAATAAACATTGTTTGCTAGGAGCATATCAGTAGCTCAAAGTTATCTAATGGTCATTCTAACATTTGTTTCACATTCCTATGAAAGAAGGCTTTACCAAAACTCTCTGCCACGAGGAAGTTGATAGTTATGGTCTTATTCATAACTGAAAACTTCATATACTGGTAAAGTTAACTCAAAACAGTTTCCTTTTAAATATCTATGCTGTTTTATCTACCTAACTTTATTCAGTAATTGAGAATTTAACTGAAACTCACTCTTCTGTCTTACAAAATTGCTTATGTCTACGTTTCAACATTTTGCTTGTCTCCCTTAACACAGTAGGAATCTGAGGCCCTATTGAATAAGCCTAGAATAACTGTTTGTATTTAAAAGTCTGACTCACTTTTTTTGCATATTTGCTCTGCATTTTGCACAAATATTTATGAAGTGATAATTCTCTAAAACCTGATAAAGAATCCTGTGAAATCAGACTATTGCATTAAGATCAAAGTACCTGCATCTGTTTTAGATTGTGGTTGTCCATTTTGAAATGGAGTAGGTGTACAAAAAGTTTAATGTTTTCTTTGAAAAATGTTAAAGTTGGAAGTTGTGCTAAAAGAAAATATTTCAAAGTCATAGTCTGAGCACTTCTGCAGTGCTTGAGAAGTGCCTGCTTCTCTGAGTGTTTTCATTAAAAAATTATGCATTACAACTTTTGAAGGATAGTTGTTCAACCAGATGAATGTACATTCAAATGTTGAACTTGAGAAAGTAGCTGTTAATCTTTCAAACAAGGCTGTTGTCATTGTTTGAAATAATAACTATAACAGAGTTCAGAGTTGGGCTTAGATGTGTTCAAAAGCAAACAATGTCTATCATAAAATGACAATGTGAAGTCTTTATGCCTGCTTTTCCTTAGTTTTCTGCAAATTGAAACATAAATAGAAGATAAGCTAGTGAATTTTGTTCAAGTAGCACTTGAATTCAAATGAAGCAAGGTTTTCTATGGAATATGTGTGAATCTTAATTTCTAAATAAAATAGATTTTAATCTAATCAGATTTTAACACCAGCCTGGAAAAGGGCATACTCACAATGCTTGAAGTCTTAAAAAATGCAAAATTAGAAATTTCAGGGTGTTAGCATAACAAATGTTGTATTCTAATGCTGTGAATCTGAAAGCTTGGCGGCATGTTAGCAGTTTCTAGACCTCTTATTTAGGAGAGGCTCTTGAAATTATTCCAAAATAAATCACAGAGTGAAAAAAGGAGGATATTGTAAGCTGCTTATAGTTTTACAAAATAAGCATAGCATGAGGAGCGATGAACAGCTATACGTTCAAAAGCTGACATTATTTCATAGCTGGAAATTTCATTCATAATCTTTTCTGCCTTTACTGACTCAAAAAATATACAGAAGCACAGAATGGTAAAAATAAGTGCTATTTATATCCCAGACAGGTATGCAACTTTAGCAGATTTATCTAGAAAACTGGAGAAAAATTTTTGTGGAATCATTTGTATTATAAACAAACATATTTTTCTTTAAAATGCTGGATTCAAATTACTAGATGCAGCTGCAGCTCTGTCAGCTTTGGTACTGTGCCCCTTTGGCATCATGTTTGTTTGATCTCCCTTGAAGGTTATAAGAATGTCCCTCATCTTACTTCTCAGGGGCAAATTCTGTCTTCAAAACATGTACCAGATTCCAGCTGCTGAAGTGTATCTGAGGGCATAACTTTTGCCTTAAGTGTTTGTCATTGAAACTGCATATTTAAAACCTGGGAGGAATTCTGCTTTCAATTGCACTTGTGTAACTTAGTTTAGTCCATGAGAGCACCATAAAAATATAGGTGCTTTTTAGAACTATGTTTCTAAAAGTATTTTTTGTTTCATTGCTTTGTTATGCTGGGAGAGAAGCTAGACTTGACATGTATCAGTAATAGGCAAAGAGTGAAACCTGCTGACGCTTAGAAGAGATTTCCACAGAAACTTTGGAACTCTGAAAATAAAGTTTCTTAAAATCTGCCATCAAACTAAGATGGGTCTTTGTCAATTATTTTAATCTCAGAAAGCAAATTGATGGTCCTTTTACCTGTACTCTATTCCCATAAGAATATATATTCCTTGTCTTTGTAACAATATATGATCTATGGGTGACAATATAAGACTCTGCATGAACATAGGATAACTCATGTCTCTCTCTCTAATACATTTCTACCCCTTTGGAGGCTAGAATATGGTTTTCTTCCCTTTCCTTTTCTGCACCCAGGAAACATTGGCAGACAGAGCAAGCTGCATCTAAAAGGACATCTATGGTGCCCTTTTTGGGTTTTTTTGTTTGTCTTTTTTTTCTTTCCTCAGAGGACTCGAAGATCAGCAGAAACTACACTTAATGGGAACTACAAGTCAAAGATTGCTTCAACCACAAGTTTTATGTACTTAATGCAGACAAACAGTTGAGGTTGGTTCTCAATGAAAGGTCTAGTGCCTTATCACCCAAGTGTTGCATGTGTATGTAAAAATGGTTAAACATGTGGAAAGAGATGAGAAAAATGGTTACAAAAGAACTGCATGGTGATTGATTGAAATAACCTTTAATGACTGATTAGATAATGACTTTGGGATTAGAGACAGCTGGTTTTATCACAGTGATATTTTGTTGTGGCTGTGATGGTATAAGGACACAGACAAGAGAACGTACAGTTTTGACATGAAATTTACTACAATTCCACATCAGGTTAGAACCCACAACTGCTGGCAGTGTGCATAAATGGAAAAAAAAGAAACATGTATGTTATTCAGACTTAATGAATCTCAAAGTTCAGTTTGATATTTGAAGAAAGGTTATGGCTGTACTTTAAATAATGGTGTATAAAATGAAGTCCACACTTAGGAACGATATTTAAGAAGAAACATTTACTTACATTTATGTTCTCTCTGGCTGCTTTGTTACAAAGATGCATCTAGAGAACAATAAACCATAGTAATCTGATGCTTTCCAGGATTAATAGAGGCCATAGGAAACAGAACAATTAATAGAGAGTGTATTTTGCACAGAGGACAGACTTTATGCAGTATCATAGGTCAAGCCTCACAAAGTTCTACTGAAATCACAGGATGGAAACCAGAACTACAGCTCATACTTTTTAATACGCTAGAATATTTATATATTCAAGCTTCTGTTCAGATGGTCGAAATATAAAAGCATCCTTAATTCATTTGGTGGATTTGTGTGTGTGTATATATTTTCATAAATAAATAGACATTTAATGCCTTTTTAACATTTCTTTCTGGATGCTATTTGTCTAAACTTAAACTGCAGGACAACGTTTCTTGTGAGGCTTAATGCAGCCAACAGTGACCTTTTTAAATAAATACGTTTAAGTGAGGAAACATATCTGTTCTTTAGAAATTTATGACATAGCTATCAGCTATGAAATCTACTATCGCTTGAGAAGGAAAGAATTTTAAGAGAAATTATGTAGAATAAATGAAGAGACAAAATGATTAAAGCTTTATATTGACAGAATGTGAAAACATGTAGACTTTAGATAGCAGGGATAGATCAGCTGCCAGAGACATGTAAGTGCTGATAACGAGGAAGCATCAGCTGTCAAGAAAGGAAAATCTGATTGCAGTTAGTGAATGTTAGCACTCTACCTCCATTTGTTCAAGGCCAGCCTTGCAGAATGTGCTTATGGAAGTAGTCCTATTCTCACCAATTTCAGTGAAACAGCCAGTGGCTACAGGACTCAGATCTTAGGAAGGAATTCTTTGATCCAGAAGTCTGAGAGCTTTTTAGGAGATCAAAGTGGAATAGCTTTAAGCCCATCTCTGTGATGTGCATTTTGAATCAAAATGCCCTAATTCTTCTTTTGATAATAAAAAGAGAAGGCAGGATGAAGTGAAGAAATGAAGGAAAAAGAAAACAGGGCGCTTCATATTTCTCGAAAGAATATGAGCTTTCGTAGTGACTACTTGGCATCAAAGAAGAATGCTATAAGTCATTCCTTGGAAGGATTACATAAGGATGAAACTGCTGTGAGAATGGAGGCTTGACTTTTATAGCTCCACAAATTCAGCAAATTGTCCAGTGAGGAGAATTTGTACAACCACAATCACAAATTTAATTTGAGGTTTCTCTGCAAATATTTAGATGGTAGTAACACAGCGGTTAATTCCAATGTAGTCATCACAGATAATTTGAAACTTGTTTCTAGATATGTGGCTTAATGT
Organism: Dromaius novaehollandiae; assembly: GCF_036370855.1. Classification (NCBI taxonomy): domain Eukaryota; kingdom Metazoa; phylum Chordata; class Aves; order Casuariiformes; family Dromaiidae; genus Dromaius; species Dromaius novaehollandiae. The sequence continues at coordinate 123,349,777 of NC_088099.1, read as the reverse complement.
AATCATATACTAATTCTACCTGTTAATATTCTTTTATACACAGAGTAAAATTTGGATGCTTAGGCAATTCGATAAGGAAAAATATGCATGTGCATGTTCAATTTTTCCTAGAGAAATGTATGGCAATAGGAAAATCATAATTATTCTAAATTGAAGTTATACAGTAGTTAGGCAATGCGAAACTTAGCAAGAGACTGCAAATAATAAACTGAAGAAGGATTCCAGTAACCTGCTAAAAAATCATATTACTTTCTGATTTAAGTTGAAATAAAAGTAGTGAGCATTCAAATTTGCATCTTTCTGTAATTAATAAGAACCCAGTTAAAATTATGTGCTTTCTGAAGTGTACTGTATTTGATTCACAAGTTTACTAATAATCAGGCTTATTTTATATTCATCTGCTTAGACTCATGAATTGTATTCAGGACTGAAGCCATAGTATATTAATATACTATCTAAATGTAAGGGCCAGTACAATCCCTACACCTAAATCTATAGTCCAAAGCCATGAAACTGATACTTATAATACAAGAAGGTACTATGTCAGAGCTTCCGAAGACTCAATGTATTTGTAAAAGGACAAGGGCAAAAAAGAAAATACAATGAACTCTTTGCAGCCTACCATATCAAATATGTACATCTAGATTTTGAGGGACATTCTTTTAAATGAAAGTAACAGTTTCTGGAAACTAGTGGAGAAACAGAGTTAGATTTGGCTCAAGCAGACTTTTTACCAGTCTATTGAGAGGGGGACTATTGCTGACAACTAAATACTAACTGAAAAGTTGAGGCAACTCATAAAAAGCCTGTTCTGGTTTTTGAACGGAACAGCCCTGATGTTGCAGTCAGTGTTTGCTCAGCCATGAATGCTAATTTGGCTCTAAATTATGTTAATCTGTTTTGGGGAATGTGGGCCAAGCCCACATGTGCCAAACCCTGGCCTTTTTACGAGCACAAAAGTAAGCAAGCAAATGATGTGCTGAAGAGCCTGTGCTCCACAGACAGGTTGGCCATAAGCCTGCACTGCAATTTCTCCTTTCTTTCCAGCCCTCCAGCAAATGATATAATCATTGCAAGTTTCTGCAGAAAAAGGTCAGGGGTGGGGGGGGGACTACTCATGCACCTTGACCATGCTCATCTCCTTTAAGTTATGCTATACTTAGTGTGGAAATGCTTTCCTGAAAATAGTTACACCTATTTATGTATTGCTGCTATACTGTGTCAACATACTGCAAAGCCCTGCTCCACCTCAGTAGCTTGGTATTACCCCAGATCTCTAGAATTAAGGACTTGTCACTCCATAGAGACTCGATAAACATCTAGAGTGCTTGACAGTTGGTTTGAGGGCAGTGGAAAATTTTTCTTGAAGCCACAGGTGTTTAAAGAGAATTTGAATGTTGACTCTTAGTTAGTAATTAGTTAATGTTAACTAACATTTATTTAATAAACTCTAGAGTTTTCATATCAGTAATACCTTTTCCTTCACTACAGAATCCTGCTTCCACCACTTTTTGCAGGTGATCAGCTTCTTTGCTGAAGCAAAATACTAGGTGCTGCAAAAGTGGTAGAATCTGTCTTTCATAAAACAAACATTCTACTGAACACTGTGATAATCATATTTTTATGAGTATGTGGACATACAAATACTTTGAGGAAAAATGAGAGGTCATCAGTAGTTTGATGCTTGTGACAATCAATCAGAGACTGCTTGGCTGAAAATAAACGTTAAAGACCCAGAAGATAATGTATTAAATGAGAAATCTAAAGTCTGGGAGCTACCTTTTTCCAAATATGGGCAACATCTAGTTGATTTTTTTTCCCTTATTGAGAAATGTGGGTATCAAAATCTCCAGAAAAAATGAGATGGGGTCCAAATTGCTTTTGATCAAGAGCATACTTGGTTTTGCACTTTCCCAATTGAAAACTCAACATTAAATGTCTAACTCCTCTATATCCAGAGACTGTAATGAGTTTTACAGAGGTCCTCCACTTTATAGTTTGCATAATATCTAAGTGATATAAAAGATTGGAACTGTCTATAAGATGCAGCATATGTTCATGGACAGCAATAAAATAAAAATAATAAAAGAGCCACAAAATTTGATTATGTTGCAGTTTACATTTACACTAAGGCCAAGGAGGAGACTGTGAAGATGCTATCTGGTTAAAAGGACCCAGGAGATCAGGCAAAACTTTGACAGGAGAAATCAGAATTGTGCAGTCCAGTGAAGAATTAAACTACTGGGAGTAATAATATGGGCTGATGCACTCAATATAGCATTAATGCCCTCCGAGAAGGGTAGGGAATAATTCAGTTCCTCTAGGCTGCACAGAAGCTAAATACAGTATGACAAGAAATAGTAGCAGTACTCATTATGTCTGATTGCTAATTACCCCTTTGAATGATTCAGTTATGCCTGCTACTAGATAATTAGTTTAGTAATTTATGGCTGCAGCACAAACTAGTATTTTAATTTTCACTGCACAGTTTTCACAACACCTACAGTTCAGATAAGATCTCTCTTTTTATTCAATTTTAAATTGCTTTTTTGATGGCAGATGGAGAAAAAAACAGACAATTCTTTCAATTTCCTACCACAGCTTTAATATTAAATTGTGTATTTTTATGTAATTCTATTCAAATGTAAACTGTATAAATGTAGAAAACAACTTTACCTGTGCTCTTAACATGGTTTCTTTATAGATTGGGGAACTGATCCTGGAAACACTTGCACAGGAATAATTGCTGGAGTAAAGTTATTCATTGCCTCTGCTTAGACTAGAATAAAGCTCCTCTTGTGTATGACTGTTGCCAGAATTAAACCCTTGGGATATAGTAAGTTTATTTTTTGCATTGTTTATGTAACTGCATAGATATTTCTGCAGTCCCCGATTTTGCTTCCTGGGATTGCTCCTTTTCCTACATAAGGAATGTACAGACTGTAATCAGTGGCATTTAGAGTGCTGCTTGAAGTGTATTGGTTAGTGGGATTTAAAAGGTTCCGCACTTTTCAGGAATAGCTTTATATTTCTTATAAAGTCAACTACTTCTTAGTTCACTCAAGCATGGAAGCTAATTTTAAAAGGTATTCAGAGATGTATGTTTGGTAATTTGAGAGCTGTGTTGTTTTTCTAATAAAGCTGTAGCATGGTAATTGGGACCACCAATGGAGGATGAGTGTCTGAGTATCACTGAGGATCAAGGTCATATTTTAATTATTTTTAAAATGTTTTAAACCTCAATATTGCTTTGCTGGTTTAGCTGAAATACTTTTCTTTTGTCATTATTAGATTTTGTATGCGATTAGTGGTACTGTATTTCTTCCCTTCTTATAAACAGACCTACTTGTCTTTAATTCACACTATCCTTTATTTTCTTTATTCTTATTTTGCTGAGATTTCAAAAACTGCAGTAAAATCTCTGATATGGACAGAAGTTGTCTGATTTACTTGTCTATTTACTTGTTTATTTATTTTTAACTGAAACATTTCTATGTTTTTTTCACTCTTTCTTTAGAGAGATGTGCTCTGGTAGTACCTAGGGACTAGGTAAAATGAAGCTATCACGTGTGGCATAGCTCATAAAGTAAGAGGCAGTTTACTCAAGGCACCTGCAAGCTCAATAGACTAGATCAGCACAGAAGTTGTTTGCAGGTGTAGAAGGGGCAGCTGAGTCGTGGGGAAGCTGTATGACTTGTGCACCTGGGTGTGATACGGCCACAGCAAAGGCGGTGTCAGTAACAAGGCACAGGGAGTAAAGGGAGGCAGCTGCAAATAGAGCACACAGACAACCAAAGGAGCAGAGAAAGTCTGGTCAAAACTGCATAATGCTCTGTGTGGCTGAGGTAACCACTTTGGTTACTGTTGCTCTGTCTCCCATTGCTGTCTAACCATAGCTCTAAGTAATTAAGCTGCTGCTGCTTGATTTCAGCAGACAGCTCTTGCTACTCTTCTTCCTCCCGCATATCTCTCTTTTTTCCCAATAACCATTTTTCTTTCTCTACCAAGAGAACCAAATTGAACCAAGCAAGTTTGCTATTAATCTCCATGCTAGCTAAGCAATGGGAATATAGAGAAATGAAGGGTGGCTCTGTAGGATGCATCTCTTTGCTTTTCAAAGGGCACAACAATTTATATACTTCTCCCAGCCTCAGGGGAAATTGGCAAAGCTTTTCCGTGCCCCCAGTGCTGTTATATTTCGGTAGCATTTCATTGTCCTTTAGAGGTGGATTTCAGGGTGAGTTCTCTTCCTTTGAGGAACAGCTTTCTACTCAAAGCAATGTTATTTAGCCTTCAGAAGCAGCTTGGAAAGGATATCCTCCTCTCCTAGTGAGGCTGGCATAATAAGGGTCTCTTGCGGTGCTAGAGAAAGGAGAGGGGAAAGGAATCTGACTTGCAAGGTCCTACATGGCCTTCTGGCCGTGGCACAGTCTCGAGCACAGTCCCAAATCAGCCCAGACTGCTTAGTTACTGGCATAACTGCCATATTCTCCACCATGCTGTGGCATGTGCCAGCTAGCACCTTTTATTTTAGTGCAGTCCTGGAAGTAGCATAAACCAAAGGTGGTTTGGACATAGCCACCCTGTTCTGGGAATGTGAGAGATGGAAAGAGCTTAGCCATGTGAATGGGAAATATACCGTGCCTCTCACCTTCAGGGCCAGAGGGCAAGCCTTGGCAATCTGTAATTTTCCTACAGCTGTAACCAGCAATTCTTCAAGCATAAGGCAAAGCTTTCAAAAACATGGCCTCTAGTGGGATTTGTCAGTGCATTCTTCATTTTTGTGCACATGGGGTTTTCACTGTTGTGTTAGGATACTCCTAGTTTTCCCTGTAAGTCTTCGCTTTAGTCCCTGGCTCTTTCTGATTGAATGGGGTCAATAGAAATGCCAGAGTTGCGCTTAGTTAAAAAAGGGAAAAGGCAAAGGGGAATAGGAAAACATTACTCTTCAGTGATTTAGCTTCTCACCCCTGCTTTACCGTAGCCTATGTTTCATATAAAGTTATGTGTTACTCTGTGTCTTAGTTTTTCTTACTGCTAACTGTTGGATCATGAGCAAAAATTGTAGTGATAAACAAACTAATTCTGTCTCATTTCAAGCTCTCTTCTATTGCCTTGTTTTCAGCTGTTGTGTGAATCTTTCTCATCTTTATAATGGAAGGTTCACTTGCTGTATCACATTTGGGTCTTGTCAGGTTCAGCGCTTTGGGGGAGTTTGAAAGGAGAAAAATGAAACAAGGAGAATTGATGCTGAGGAATGGAGTGGTTCATGTTTGGTGATTTCATATAAGAGACCAAATAATTTGAATGGAGACCTTGAAGTAACCTATGTAAATGAAAAACTTGATAGGAAAGTTGCATTGTTCAGCTTTCACATTCACATTTATCAATATAAGAGGTGCATTAGCAGGCTGTGACTTTGTCAGCACAAGACCATTTTTATTGAAAAATGTGTGCATTTGTTGGCTGTTTCCTATTGAGTTTAGCATTTCACAGTTCACATTCTGAAGAAAGAAGAGGTCTGTACTAAACACTGGATTATGACAAGCCTCTTTGCAGAAGTAATTATGTGATTTTCTTGTTCAGGGACAGAAACTGTGATGCTTGGAATATCAAAAAAAGAATAAAAGCGCTTTTGAAATCATTGCATTACCATTCCTAGCACATTAACGCTGTTACTGACAAATCAGTTGGGACTAGCGGGCAAATATTTAGATTATCAAAATGAGTTTTTCCTTATGGGCAGCAGTGCAGATTCTTTGCAGGTACTGTATTACAGTGAAAAATATTTGGCATTATGAGTTTATCAAGCTTGCTTTATTCATATTATTTTATTTTCACTGCAATTCAATAACATAATGTCCGTGGCTTGTACTTGCAGTGAGCTGTTCTGTCCCCTTCCCTGATGTTTACCACTGCTGGATCGATGTTCTAAAGGGCAACCCTGACTGTTATTTCTGTGAGCATCCTGCTCGTGTTTATTATAGAATGAAACTATGCCATTTATAGCCAACAGTCTTACTTTTGAAATACATACTCTCTGACCCATTTAATAAATGGTTCCCTACAGGTTGAATGTAGTGACTCGTCTCCATTACCAGTTACACAAAAAAAAAAGATTGCTCTCTGTAAGGCAGGCAGTCTCTACATCATCTTGACCATTCCAACTTTGGAGTGATAGTTTAAAGTCTCTCTACCTGGCAGAGATTTCTACTTCCAGGTTTCGAACAACCCAGCTGTCTGCTCTTTTTGTCAGCTGAATTAGCTGCTAACCATGAATATTGTAGCAAAATAAGCACATACACGGATAGCCCAATCAGATTTTCCCTTGTCAGTGCCACATTGCTAGATAAAAGTCCCCAAATAGCTTGCTGCAAAAATATATCCACCACAGATTTTCTGCTAGGGGCAGGGGAAAGGTAAAGACAAAGAGCTGGACTAGCAACTAGGACCAGTATTGCATTCTGAGGATGCTGTGGGCAGAAGCAGCTTGGCAGACAGTATATAGATGATCCTTCCCACAATTCCTAACATTGGTAGTAGCACCTTAGAAACCATTGGCAGACAATGAAATTTAGAGCAGCCTTTAAAATAAAACCAGGCTGGTTGCTCAGTAAACTCAAGGGAGTAAAATGCTGAAACTTTTAAAGCTGGTTTCATACTCCTGCATCACAGTTAAAAATATTGTTGATTCATTCCTGCAAATGTGTAATAGATATATTTTATTCCACCAAAGAGAACCACATAAACTGATGAACTGTGATTTGTAGGGCTACAATCCTCATTTTGGGTCATGTCAATAAGTCAGTAATATTCTTTTTTTTTTTTTTTTTTTTACTGTGATGAAGAAGTCTTTTGTTTCCTGGTTTCTCTCATTCAAAAGATAATATTCTTGATGTCTCACATTTAAAAGAGTAGTCATTGTAATAACTCTTGAATTCACACCTCCACACTAGACTCCACCTCCACTGGAAACACAGCTGTATAACCTGGTGGTTAATTAAGCCTGTCTTCCAAAGTGCTTCAATTTAAAGCACTGCTTTACTCTAGACTGAGCTGTAGGCTGCTAGTCTGTGTTAATTCTGCTGCATGATTATTGGGCTTACTGGCCCTTTAGTACATTTGTGTGCCACTGCACCTGGATGTACAGGTAAACCAGTTAAATATCTAGGCTCTGGTTGTTCTGGACATGCTACAAAGGCAGAATTTCATAAACACCAATAGTGTCTTCTTGGTGCTGTAAAGCAATTTAGGGGCTGGTGACTCACCGTAACAACACATAGGGAAAAACGCTGGAGGACGGGCTAATTTTTTGCATATCAACTTTAGTTCTATGAGGAGTTCTATGAGAAACTATTATGAGGAATAAGCTGTAATAATTATTAGAGTCACTGTAACTGGACTAATAACTTTGATTCATCTATACTTGTATGGAACCAAGAATCCATTATTAGTCTGTAACTTGTTTCTTCAGCCCACAAGCTATGTGATCCCATCGTTTGGTTTGCTGTCTTTGAGATTCAGTTGTAATTTGGATGCATCACTGACCATGTCTATACTCCTTTATACTTGCCTCACATAAGTCTCTGAGCATGGGCTTGCCTTCTGGTGCCAGTTTTGAATGAACTCTATCACGGCTATGACTGTGTAGAAACTAAGCATGACCTACCTCTTCATTTAGGTTATGTGCACTCTTTACTGTGTGCTATCTCTCAGGGCCTTCTGACAGGCTCCTGCAGCAGGAGTTCTGCAACAGAAAGGAATTGCTTTGTAATTTGGCTGCTAATGTTATTCCATGGCTGACGCAGAAAGAAAGCTTTCTCAAAACTGTGTTGCTGGAATAATACAAATGTAACCTTTCAAGCCAAAGAGGCTTGAAATTTTTAGAATGTGGGATGGGATTTCCCTACTGCAGTTTTGTGCTGAAACTCAAGCATACATCCCTTGTAAATCCTGTTTTCAGAGTCATGTGGTGCTGGGCCAGATCCAATGACTTGGAGAGTGCATCTAGCAAACAACGGAAACGAGAAAAAAGCAGTAATGCAACACAGACAGGCTTCAAAATTCTGTTATTTTTTCTTTTTCTATGCTTATAGCAGGAGGTTGCATAATAATAGATTCCCTCCAGTAGTTCTGAGAAAACTGTGCTGAATTTCCAATTTTTTTTTTTTTTTTTTTTTTTTTGGCAGTGGCCCCATTAGATAGAAGTTAGGTTTGTATAAAGTATGACTAATAAGTAAGTCAGCATACAAGATATCTAGATTGAAAATGTTTTCAGCTATTATCTTGGGGAAAAACTTTCTATTGATATTCTGTTTTCTTTGAACTGTGGGAACAAAAGCCTTAATTTTATGGCCATGAAAATGTTTGTCATGAACAGTAGCAGTGCAAAATTCTTTCCAAAACCAGCAAATGCACTGAATTTCAATTTCTTCCAGTTGAGTTTAGATGCAAATATTGTTGTAAAAGGTAAATTTAGCCAGTAAGGTGTTAAACTGATCCTGGCTTGTCATATGGCTGCTGGAGGAAGAGGATAAAAACAGGAATATGATCAGAAGGAAAAGTGTGACCCTCTGTCCTGGCTGACTGAAGCTCAGAGAGCCTCTGGGGATCATTGCCATGTGTTTTGCAGTTGACTTGCTGTTGTTTTGTGGATAATAAACAAGCCCTGAGGAGAAAGCTTTAATAGGATTATTGGTTGGAGCTTTGTGTTCCTCCCCTTGCTGTTGTGATTGCCCACCAGCGTGCAATGGCAGGATCAGTGCTGCTTTTGTGGCCTGCTCAGTGCATTTAGAGCTTCTCTATCCAGTGGCTAATCAGGGAGTAAGGACAACCTGTATGCTGTAGGAACAGGGTGCGAGGAGGAGTCAGGTCAGAAATAAAGATAAAAAGGTGTAAGAGAAAATGGCGGTGTGTTCTGTTTAATCCCTGAGAACAGGGACACTTCAGCTTCAGAGGTCTGTGTAAGACACCCTACTTAAATCTCTTCACAAGTGAATTAATGCATATTCCCACTTTGTTCAGCAGAATTGATCCCCTTGTGATGTCAAAAGACCTTTTGCAATACTGTTGTTCCATAATATGCTGAAAAGTGAGAAAGAGCCTGAAGGCAGGGAAGGCTTCTGAGACCAGGGGTTCTCAGGTGTGTTTGCAGCCACCTGTGGGTAATGGAGTCCTCCAGCCGTTTATATTGTCTCAGTCCTTCTTCCTGGGAATGATGCAGATTGGGTTGAGGGTGTGTTTCGGAGTAATGTAGAATGGCAATAAAAGTAAATAGGTGAAATTAATTGATGTTGCTCCTATATCCAGAACCTTCTGCATATCACGTAACCTCTGAGTGATAACAAAGTTGTTTTTAACATTGATTCAAAGATTTGATTTTCTAAGCACAACTCTTAAGGGCATTTGCTTTTCAATGTCAGTTATGCTAAGAATGTAAAATGGAATGATAATTCCTTTAAATGATGAATATTTCAAACCTGCTTTTGTGCAACTTGCATTATTCTTCATTATATTTTTACTTGTAGCACTATCTCTACAATATTAATTTAATTTAGATCAGTGAATACAAGTTATTTATGATTTCAAATAAAATCTCTTAGTAAGTCAGTCTGTCAGCAGACCAGTCTTTTGGAAAAATGAAAGGTGCAGTAGAAAGAGAATCTACATTTATCTTTATTACATCTTTACTGCTCACAGTTTATAGCTGGGAATATTTGTGTATGTGTGTGTGTGTTAGAGAGAAGAAACTACTGTGTGGTGACGTTTTGTTAAAAACACCCCTTTAAAAATATAAAAAATAAAAAATGGCTTGAAATTTAACTAAACTGGAATTATTTTAAATTACTAAGAATTATGACACAGTGAATTTGGCTGGAAGCATGTTTGATCTGACATTTGATTTTGGTAGTTAAAGCTTCTTGTTCCCTTTTAGTGTGCTTGATGGAAGGGAGCAAAAAGGGAGAGCTGTCAAAAAGCAGGAGGTAATGTAAAACCACAGAAGGAAAAAGGGCAGTAAAATCATCATTTATTTAACTTAATGCCAAAGCTTCTTTAAGCCAACATTAATGCAAAGGAACTTTGGTCAGATGTTAAAGATCACCTAGTTTGCAGAAAGGATGCCAGTCAGCCTGAGCAAAACTGAACAAAAGCTGGGGTGTTTACACTAAATTCCACGTTCTTGCTCTCTGATGCCACAGTGGTGAGTGTGCTATGTCGTGGGACTGGGAGCATGGGGGGTGTGCTTTTCATATCATATGCTATGGATATGTCTGTCCACGATGAGATCCAGCACCCTGGATGCTCACCTTAATTGTACCGATGACTGTAATTGTAACTGTGGTGATTCTAGGAAGCTGAGGTCTGCACCACCCAGTTTTAAGTTTATCTTTATGCAATATTTGCAGTGTCCATTTTGTCGTTTCAGGGGGATTTAAGGGCTCAGAGTGGCACCAGTTCAGCTGTGTATTTTATTCAATATACAGTTCTCTCCTACAAATGTGGTTTGCTAATCCAGACAGAAGAGACCAACCTGCTGAATTATGGATACGCTTTGATGCTCTTCGACCAAGCATGTTATACTATGCCAAGTTAGCAAAACTGGGCCTTTTTTGTTGCAACCTCCAAGTCTAGTGGATTTCCATACTGAAATATGTTAGAGGACTGTTGATGGAGAAAGCCTACTTAAGTATCAGCAAACTAATGTGATCTCTGAAAACTCCTGCTGATTGTTTTGTTTTGTTTTGTTTTGAATCTGATCTGATAGATATTCAGTTTCTGTCATCCAATACCATTAGCATAAGGTTCTGATATAAGAACGGGGACTACTCTGAGACTGTGATTAGATTTTAAATGGTAATATCTCTCTATAGCCTTCAGGCAAGGGGCTTGAGTGGCTACTTCTTTCCATTAGTTTCCAATTAGCAATGCAGAGGGTGGTGGAGTCTCTCCTTGGGAAAGTTTTTTCACGCTTTATTCTTTCACTCACACATTAAAAGAAAATGGAATTGCATTGCAAGGAGACACAGAGATTCCAAATATGAGAGAGCTCTGCTGCCCCATTCAAAATTTACATTCAAAACACATTTGCCTGCCGCTTGTTTGTCTGCAAGAGCACATAACTTTGCTTGTGCATTTATTGTTGTGCATTTTTTATTTCTAAAGCTTGCAAAAGGGTAGAGTTTAATTTTTGCAAATAAATTCCCAAAGCAAAGATGCAAAGACTTTTTTCCCATTAGAAAAACACACATACTTGTATTTATTTAGAAATATTGATATAAACAAATCTGGACAAGGAAGGAACAATGTTATTCACAACAAGGCTGTACTTTGGGCATTGATTGCTGGATATTAACTGCCACTTTCTAAGCCTGTAAAGATGGATCTTTTTCAGATGCAAACTTAAACAGGCCATTCTGGAATTTAAATGTTGGCCTTAAGGCCAACACTGTATAAAAATAGATACACTGAAGAAAATGTTAATTGATTATCTTTTTAGTAGAATTATAGCCCATATTTGAGAGGCATCCACTTATATTAGCTCTCCCCACAACAGAGCTTTAAGTTGTAGATCTTCTATTTCTGCACTTTTGTCTTATTTTAATGCAGAATTTCAGGCAGAACTTGTCATGTTTATATTTTTTGGACACAATTAATTGGAAAATAAAGGAAAAGCACTTTGGACTTTGTCAGAATTGAAGAAATCTTTTGGATAATAAAATTTAACATTGCAAAGTCTTTTTTAATTTACTAATTTATTGTCTGATAGTGTGTGCATATATATATGCATATACACGCAGACATGCACACTTTTGTGTGTGCATGTCTGCGTGTATATATATGTATATATATATACACACAAATATATATACCTCTGCCTTACAGCATTAGAGATTCATTGAAATTTAAACTTCCATTTAAAACCAGCCAACCCAAAACCAAAAACTCCATTATCCTTACACTCAAAGAAAGGCATTTTTCTTCTGAGTCTGTCTGTCTTCAAAGAAGATCTGAGTGATTTAGTATTGTTTTTGATTCTCCTGCAGTCACTTTTGGATCACCTGTTAACATGTGGCTGCTTTGGATGCCATTTTTGTGTCCAGTCTAGCAACAAGGATAATAATACTCTGACAGAAACTAGACTGACAGGGCTACGTGGGGCACCCAGCAATGTCTCATGGGCTGCTTGTGCTAATTCTCTTGCCATCTGTGCATAGCTCGATGGAAGCCAGGTCCCTGGTTGGCAATCTGAGCTGCACTGACAATCCAATAAATAAGAACATGACTGGTGAAAGCATTCATCAAAAATGGAGCATTCGGGCCTGTTTTTGGAATGATAGTTAAACTCCTTGATTTCTTGACATGCTTGTACTGTGACATTTAGATGTGTGATGGTGGTCCTGGATTATTTCGTATACTCCTTATAGAGAATAGTCCTACATGTAATGAAGACTGTATAATAAAGTTTCCTGAAGACGAGCAATGCATCTCAGAAACCTCAGGGCCTACACAAGGATCTACTTACCAGAGGTGTTGAGCTGCCACAGGAATATGATGCATGCTAAAAGGAATTTGTAAAAAGGCAGTGATGCCCTTCATCTAGTTAGAAAAAATGGTTACTCATACCAAGAGCTTGCAGCAGGTAAAGGCGACCTCCCAGGCCCAATAGTGAATACTGGCCCAACATGTTCATTTTACAAATGAATGAGACTTATCAGTCAAACAAAGCTTTGGATTTTTGTGCATATGAGGTAGCAGTAAAATAAAGTCAGATGTGTAAAATTCATTGATTTTGTTCACTCTGCATATTAAATTCAACTATCACAAGAGTTGCAACATGGAAATTCAAATTAATACTGTGTGCCTTAAAGACAACGATGCTGCAAAATCTCTTGATCTTGACTGTTCCAGCTGAGATATAAGTTGCTAACTGTCCTGTCACTGAAGATAAGTGTCATTAGAATTGGATGGGCAGTTATTCCAAGATAGGATGGTACTCATTTCAGATGACTCTGGAAGGTTTTTCCTCCTGTATGGGGAAATTCTACTGTTTTAGGGTTTGTATTTTTGAAACTCAAAAAAAAAAAAAAAAGAAAAGAAAAGAAAAGAAAAAGATATTCAGAAGTGTGACTCACTTCCCAAGGTTAATATATTCCAAATAATAAGGCAGAGCTTTTAGTGGGGAGGATGAAGAGGGAAGGTGTTGAGCCAGCAAGAGAGATTAAAGAAAAAAAAGAAAAGGAAATGAAAAAAGAAAAGGGAAAGTACTTCTTTCTCTACAGGCTGTTAGAGAAGCAGAGAATGATGGAGTGGGTGTTCAAGAAAAGCATCAAATTGGCAGGAATAGAAGCTAATCAGGCAGGAAGGAGAAGATTATGGATGACTAGGGACCTAGGCAAAAGCTGGTTATGTTGCTGGAGAAGGAGACTAGAAAGCAGATGTGGCCTATAAATGGCTATTTCTTTAACCCTCCCTTTTGACACAAAGCAAGCAGGCAGTAGGTGCGCTGGGTAGGAGAGCACGTCATAACATGAGCGTGAAACGACTGCAGAGAGGGAAGGGAGCCTGGCTTTGCTGGAAGGAGAGGAGGCAGGGGATGCTCCAGGGCTCTGCAGAGCTGAAAGCTGCTTAAAGTAGCAGCATGCAAATAGGGGCAGTGTTTATGGCTGCACTGCCTGTTTTTGTCTGCACGAGAGCTGTACAAAACCAGCCTGCCATTTCTCTCGTGGAGGCAGGAAAAGTGGAGAAGGTTGCAGATCTGGTGGGTAAAGGGGAGGGAGATGTCTGCCTATCTCACCTACTCTACTAGCAGTGGGTGTAACAAACCCAACTCCGTGTCTCGCACCATAACTTTTTCCCTCACTGCATCTTTATCTTTCCTTTCTCGGGGCAGGAGCAGCAAAGTCTGTCCCTGAGGCAGCAAAATTCAATGACACCTTGATCTGGGTCTTGTGGAATGAGAGGATTAGAGGTAAAACAGATTTGGCAAGAGAGAGAGAATGGGAAAGAGGAATTGTAAGAAGGGAGACAGACTCTCCCAAAGCAAAAGCCCTACTCTGAGAAGGAATGTACAGTTCAAGAGGAAGAATTTCACTCCACCAGACAAAATTTTCACTTTTTCCCGTGAATCATTCAAATATGGGAGGGATTCCATCGTTTACTTTGAAAGCCTAGACGGAAACTGATAAACATATTTTATCATTTTTTTATGATTCCATGTCACTGCCAGGTGTTACATGTATGATTTCTAGTTTGTGATGTGACCTCAGCTGTAGTCTGCTTGTCTCAACGGAATACAAATTATTAATAATTCTGAGATACAGCGCTGTTTGCTAAACATTAAGACAGATGAATTAAGTGTGTTGATTTACAAAGCTTATGTAAATCTTTTAGCTGTCTTGCACCTTTAAAAATAAAGACCCTTTAATGTTTTCATTATAAGCAGGGCTAATTTTCTCCTGGAAAACCTGCTTTTGGCAATAGTATTTATTCTTTCTTCAGTGCCACTTTCAGCAATGAGACTAACCAAAATTATTCGGTGGAATTTAATATAGTTTTTAAATCTTGCTTTTTACAGCTTTAGATCAAGTTGAAAGTGAGGGAACGTATTTTGAGAGTGGGCACAAATGAAAGTAGTCATACAACACTTAGCTGTCAGTAAAAGAATATAGTGGAATGATGTAAAATCAAAAAATATTCTATAGTTCACATTTGTGTTGTAAAAGAAATGTTTTTTGTTTTCCTGAAATTATAGTCTGCTTGTCTGCCTACTTAATGTAAGTTATGTTCCTGGTGCATGTTCCTCATTTTTTCCTGGTGATTCTCAAATTATCATTTTCTTTGATCTTTTTATAGTGTATCAGCAATGTTACAATGAATCACAGTTCTCACCAATCATCTCACCTTTGGCTTGTGTTCAATAGCCTGCTTTTCCAAGTCTGAAAGTTATTTCATGTTCTTTTTCTTTGCTTCTAATTCAACACACATTGTGTGTAATTGCAGGGTAGAGTGATGATTACACTCCAAAGAATTACAATCAAACTTGGCTTGTTAGTATATAAAGCTCTGGTTGTTAATCACAATCATTTCAGCAGTAGCTAACCCTCACTAAAACACAGATGGCATGTTATCATTTCAAGCTACCCAACTCAGACATTGTTCATGTATTCCAGAAAGGACTTTGTTATGTTTTTCAGTACTGCTTCTCTTCTGTAACACTGAGCAGTATCTGCTGGGTTTGATACCCTCTCAGACACTTAGGATAAACACATGAATACTGTACAGCTGTAGCATTTCATGCAAATAAAAATGCATATTTTTTTTTCTGCTGAAAGTGAAGAATTTAACCATACAAAAAGGGAGTTTATGAAAGAAAACCCAATATACACAGGAAGTTTTCTTGATTAAAATCAATAAAAGTATGTTAAAATATGTGCATATTTTACTTGAGAAAGCCTTTGCAAGCTTAATCAGTAATGGGAATTTGAGAAAGTCCCACATTTGCTAGCTATATAGAACCTGTGTGAGTCCTAAGGTCTGGTGACTTTTGGCATGCTATAAAATAAATAGATAGCTTTTTTTTTTTTTTTCAGTATTACTGACCTAAATAAAAATCAGATACTCTATATCTAAGAATAAAAAAAAAACCTAGCATCATTGTCAAGCCCCTAAGCAGGGTTTTTCAATAAGAACAATGAAATGCATGATACAGTATGACAATTCACTTTTTAAAGTCATGTATTTCTTCAAAAACATATACTTTGCAAAATTTTAAAATAGCTAAATGCAAAAAAGGTGAATTCTTACACTGAAGAAGAAGGTTCACTGAAAGGCCAGGATACAGTAGTATGAGTAAAAGACAGAAGACAGGCAAAGATTCTTACTGTGGCACAGACTCAGAGTCTGTTGCTCTGTCTCCTTTCAAAAACTTCCCCACTGGTGAAAAAAGGATTAAAAATACCTTATTCAGAAGATGCTTTCAGAAACTGACTTGCTCTTTTAAAAAATCTAATATTCTAGATAAAGGCTAGGGAATAGAAAAAAACAGTTCTCAAAGGAAGAGTTTATTATTTAACTGGGACCGACTGGGCATGACCTTTCATAACTATACATCAGATTTGAGAGTGCATGAGCGTTCCCACCATATGCCTCCCAGTGTGCTGTGAACGGAGTCGTCTGCACGGAGCAATGCCGAGCTCAATGATGGGGACGTTCCTATGTGAAGACTTGACCTTCTATAAGGTCATACCAGGGGAATCTTTGTCTCTGGTACGAATTAGGTTTTTCTCCCTAGCTTATTCATGTAGGTATTCATGTTTTCACTACAGTTTATGAAATATGGGCTTATGAAGTCAGAATTTCAGGAAAAAAGCCTGACAAACGCATTCTTTTTGAGACGTTTGATAAAGGACACATTAGTCTCTGCCAATATTCAATTTCCTCTTACCACTTGCATTCTTTGTGCATCCTTCCCTAGAAAGTTTTGAATAGTTTGAGAAGGCAGAGAAGAAATTTGAACTGGGATCTTCATTCGCAAGGTGAATTGGTTGTAGTCCCTTGGGACTGGTGCAGTCTCTGTTTTTACTTTACTTTTCTGGTTCTGTTGGGTTAAAAATAAGCAAGTAGCTTGAAGGGCTTTGATTTCATACTGATTCAAAACAAAGGAAAATATTGGGAATCTCAGACTTCCAAAGGGACTGTAAACTGATCTTTTGTTTAAGTTCATGATCTAAACAGATTTTTTTTTTCTCAGTATACTAGGTTGCCAGGTTTTAATCATCCTATCTGTCTTATAGCTTCTCCACAAACTGTTCTTTTTCTTTTTAAGAATTAAGGGCTGATTCTGTGCTCAGATTGAACAGCCTAACCCATGAAAATGTAGCTGCTGATTGCATGACTTCTGAATTGGGAAACCTGCTTTACTGAAGTCCTAAATACTATCTACCAGCAGGACTGAAGAACTAAATGAAACAAGGTTTTTGTCTGGATAGCTTGTCACCGTAAGCTTTTAGTGCTGCATGTGTATGAGGACTGTGAATTAATTACCTTTGGAGGGGAAGAGTCTCAATTTCAATACACCAGTCTTGCAAAAACATGCTCCATTAAGGGACTGCACTACTATCACTAGATAATGTGACTTAAAATGTGGGAATCTGCCTATGTAATGTAGCAATTCTCTTCCTATGTGCAAAATTTCATCATTCTTTGTTTAGGTCTATGGAGACCTACATATCTCTTTGTCATTGGTCAGCCATGTTTTCTGGTAGGTGGCATCTGTGCTACAAGAATAGGAAAAAAATATAGGAATATATCATTTGCTTCTCTGGCACTTACAAATCAGAGAAATTGTTTGTGTAACACAAAGATGTACTGAAGCATAAGGTAAATTGGATTTCTACTGTAGTCATTCTGTGTTCTTACTAGCCCCTCTCCAAAATGCCACTTATTTCTCAATGAAACAAAATTCTTTACTAAGATTTAGTGAGAGCATTTTACAAAGACTCAGATAAGTCATTCCTTTGCATAGTCTTCAAGATCAGATGCCAATGTTGGCAAGGCCATCTTCTGCTTATTCTTCATCTTTAAGTTTTGGAGAAATGTGAATTGTCTGCAGTGAACTTTTTATGTACCACATTCCCTCTCTGTGATTGTTCAGTTATGCTTGTGACTGCAGGTTTACTATATCGATTCTTATTCTCTGCTTGCTACTTCTCTTCTTGTTCTCTTCTTTATAGACCTGTTTTCCTCTTGCTATTCTGGAGGGCTGCCTGCACAGCGAAGAATCACATTTACTGAGAAGCAGTTGCTCCTGGCCCCATACCATATGGGCCTTCAATGGCAATGGGATAAGTTAAAATGTTGGAACAGATGCCTTGCTGATGTGGTCCACATTGCACCTATATGTTTGGTTCAGGGACTTTTGTCTGGATACAGAGGCACACAATTGATCTTTCTGTTTCCAAGAGCCAATATGTTTTCACGCTACTTCTGATAGCACTGAGCATCGAAAGTATGCTGACATTCATTTCAAGTAAGGTGTAGTGCCCACATAATAGTCTGAGAAGAATGTATTCCATGTTACACACTGTTGCTTTTCCACTTGCAGCAGGCATGTTGTTCCTCTGTCACACTCAGTGTTCATCTTGTTTCCCTTGATCTGAGTTGAGGGATGATCTGATTGCAGTAATTTCAATTCAGCATCTTCCTACCACTCAGGACAAAGTTATGGCATGTCTAACCTTAGCAATCAGGGAATTAAAGTTTAAGACAAATTCTGACCTTCTAGCAACATGAGTTTCTGCAGTCAAACACCTCGAAATTGAGTTTATTTGTACAGCAGCAAGTTTAATGTCAAGTGCTCAAATGAAAATTGAATTAATTTGTTGCTTTCATTAATTGATCTCCTTTAATTTTCAAACTTTACGTTTGTTTAATCTTAATACCTTCTGATTTATTCATGAATGTTGCTCCTCTGTGCTTTGTAATAATCTCTGCCTATTCAAGCATTTTCAATGTGATATTCTCCATCCCAAGTTTTTAATGAGGTTTGTTATGTATGTATTTTTTAAATAAAAATCATGGGTTTTTTTTGATGTTCACTAACTGAATATTAGAAACCATGCCTGGTTAGAAAAATCTCATCAATTTAAGGTTCCAGAATAGGTCACCAAGTGTCATTCCAATAAAATTGAAATTTGCATGCAATGCTTCATTTGCAAGGAGTGAGTGTTTATCTTCTCTGGCATTTATTACACTGATCAAGCAACTGAAATAATCTGCATATTATGCAAACCAGTCCTTTACCCAAGAAAGTTTGTAGGCTTTTTATATGAAGAAAAAAATGTTTGCAGAGGCTTGTTGTAGGATAGCATGAGAAAAAAATGAATCTTGTCACAAGAAATTCTTATTACTTTCATTGCAGGTGACTAACCTATTTTGAGCAATTAAAGGTTCTGATACTACAGGTTACATCACAGAGACATTTTATTGTGAATGTCTTTAGCAACATGACCGATTTATTTGCTTCCTGGCTAATTGGATTATTGCCCATTCTGCCAGTTTAACCACAAAGATGAGTAAAAGAATTGGAAAACAGTGATTTGACAGTGAAATGTGTTCTTAGCCAAAGAGAATTTTAGTAGGAAAGAAAGGTTAGATCAGCTAGGAGAAGAATGCTAACAGTACCTGTATCTTTACAGGCAAGAGAGTGAAACTACTGAAGGAGGAAAAGGTTGTTCATAGCAATTGTTGAAAATCACTGTCTTTCCACAAACATATATAAAGGCTCTTTTTAGTCTTGATTTGAGTGTATCTTTTGAAAAAAGCTTTTCTTACTAGGTAAAATTATTAGCTTTAACTTTATCAAAAAAAAAAAAAAACTTTTGGAAGTAAACTATTCCCAAATTACATGTTTTGATGTGGATGTCTAGCTGGTGGAAGCATTTTGGACAAGCTCTGCAGAATTTGATTCATTTTTGTACAGAAATCACTGGAGAATTCTTTCCACATGAATATAGTGAGCCACAGTGACAAGTTTTAGGTAACAGAATAGAACTCTGCAGTGGAATTTTCAAAGGAATAGACCTTTACTAACTAAAATATATGTATGCTTTTAACAAAACACACAGTTAATATGAGTTAAATTAATTACAGCCTCAGAAAGAACAACCTTCTTGAAAAGGAACTTTTACAAATATTGAAGAAGTCATTGTCAATCTCTTGATTTATCTATTCAGTTTCCCTGACTCCTCTATGGAGAGAGAGAGTCCGCTCCAGAGAGCAATTCAGAGCATTAAAATTAAGTTCCTGTTCTGAGTTGCCCTCAGGGTTTGCGTAAGAGCTTGGGGAGACTAGCTAGTTATATAAGGTGCAGATGTGTGGGAAGGGAAGGCAGGCGCATTTCTGCCTGTTGTGATATTACAGTAGATACTAAATGGAAATTATTCCTTTCTGGCACTCCATGGCCCTCCTCAAGTTGGCAGGATTGTTTGTCAGAATAGGTGGTACTCGCATGGATTTTGCAAGACTAACCCATCAGTCAGAGGTACATGGTTGGCAGGATCAATGTCTGTCTATTTCACGAAACTGTCTTTTTTTCAAAAAAAAAAAAAAAAAAGAAAAAAAGAAAGAAAGAAACTTTTACATGATTGAAAGCACAAATTGCACGTTAAAAATAACGAACTAAAGTTATTGTCCTGTCACTGTTGTGCTGCCCACCATTCCTTCAACTCTGATAACCTCTCCTTGTGTCTTATCTGAAATGAGATCATAAATTCTCTGAGGAAGGATCTGTCTCTTAAAATAGCACTTGCACAGTGATTAGCACTTTGGGGTGCTGAACTTTAGTGGAGTTTTCAGATCTTGCCAGAACACAGCAAATAACCACCCAAGTATAGAAAATAGATCCAAAAGGGATTTTGACACCATCTGATCTGTTCCTCTGCTCTGAAACAGGGTTAAAGTACATTTGTCAAGAATGATATTGATATATGTGGTGGAGATTCTAGAGCCTCACAGGCAGTACCTTCAAGTGGTTTACCATACACTTCCTTATATTTACTACACACTTTTTGCTAATGTTTTTACCGCTATTCTTTGCTGCAATTTAACTTAGCATTTCTTCATTCTTTCCATCAGGGATATGGAGAATATGCTATTCCCTTATTTTGCAACAACCTTTTATGAATTTGAAGTCTGACCATCTTTCCACTAGGCAGTCTTCTTTTAATTGTGAATTAAGTCTAAATATCAAGTAAGAAACGTTCGTGTTTGAAGAAAAGCCTGTTATGAGAGGCAGAGAGTAGGCAGTTTAAAGACAGCAGATTAGACACTGAAATTTTCCTTCCGACCCAGTAAAATCTAAAGTCACAAACTGTGTGGATAATGGTTTTGCTTACGTAGTTATGATATAAGCTGCCTGACCGTGCTTTGTGTGACTACAGAGGATATTGCGGGCATGGTCTCAAGGGCTTTAGAACTAATATAGATGTTTCCACTTCATTACTTTCAATGGACCACGGTCTTATCTGTCTGCATTAATGAATGGTTACCCCTCCGGAAGACATGCTACTGGTTATACTCTAATGATGGCATAATTAGAAAGTAGAAACAGATCGTGGTGAAAGGAGTGCCTGTAGCCATGACCCACAGGCTCCTTGGTTTGATTGTGCACAAATCCAGGATTAAGGATTACTGAAGCATAGAAAGATAAACTGTGTAGTGTTAGAGAAAGTGTCAGAGTTTTAAAACTGGTTACATGTATGTTTTTGGAATACACTTTTGTATTACAATTCTGGAAAGAGTACAAGTTTTTTGGATGCTGATTTTTCAACCACATTTACATTTTAAGATGATGTCTGAAAAATAGGTTGGATAGTAGTGTAACAAGTTATATGAGTAGCTTTCCCATTAGGAAAATTTCCTTGGGTTATCACAGATTATATTTAAAAGAGAAAGTTTATTAAAATATTCTTATAATAAAGAAATGATGTTTTACAGGATAATAAAGAAGAGTGGATGGTTTTTTTCTGGGAATGAAGTTATGACTATGAACTCATCTTCTTTGGACAGTAAAAATGGAGCTGAAAGCCAAGTTTTGGTTTGACTAAGATCTTTTATTAGGCATGAGAAGTATGTTGTGATTGACAGAACAAATCTAATAACTGGAATAATACTTGCAATGTCTTCAACATTGGCTGTTAAGAATCTGATCAGGAAGAAAGCAAGTGTAAGTCAATTATATAGGCTGTACCATATTTACTGTCTTTCTTTGCACATCTGTGCCAACCTGCTTGCAGTCATTACTGTTTAAAAAGACCAACAGAAAATGTGCACCATGAAGTAATAAGCCTGATGACAGAAATGCCTTGCCGTGTGACACCATAATACCTTCAAAAGCATTAGATCATAATTCATAAATTGCCTCTGAAAATATGCATCTTTATTCTATTTGTCTTTAAGGCAGCAATCCAACAGCAATTTAACTGATGCTGTGGGGTGTTTTGAAGGTTAAAAGATGTTAATCCAGTAAACTAGTCAAGTCTCTGAGATTCTTTTGCTTTTATTTCTATTATAGTAACAAGTTTCATGTATTTGCAGCTGGACATTCTGAAACAAGTCTGTCTTTGTTCTGCTCAGAGACTCTGACTTTTCTTTCATAAATGTACGTGATTTATATTCCCCCAACCTTTATGTATGCCAACAACCAAGGAATTGAGCTGCTTATGTGATAAAATGTGTTAAAATACATTATCCAGAATAATTAGCATTGTTATCCAGAATAGTTAGCATTTAATCATATAATTATAATTGAATATGATTTAAATGAATGTTTAAAAATTAAGCAACAGAAGGTGCCTACCAGAAACAGCCTTCTAAGAAAAGTAGAGCAGAACAGAATGTTATACCAAATTGCCAGTTCTTTTCAGATCCATGCATAAACTAGATGTCCTGACTAGCTATCCCATTTGCTGTAAAGAATATCTTTGCTTTGGATTTGAAGTTTTTGTTTTAATATGTATAGATTCACTACTGATAATTAAAAGATGTCAGTAGTATAAATACAATGGTGTCTTCTCTGCCTTTATCATTAGAAGTTATCAAAGACAAGAGGGTCATTTTGCGCTTTGCTGTGATCTCTGTGCTCACAGATGATATAAAGCTGTCCAAATTATTTACTGTCAACACATCAGAATAACGTTTGTGAAATACTGTGGAAGTCTTCCCTCTGCTACTCAAGGTTTGAGGTTTGTAACTCACTATCTACTTTTTGAATTGGTCGCTGTAGTCACATTATGCTGTGTTTAGTCCCAACTAGCTATCCCCTAGCCCCCTGAGCAATTTCTAGGAAAGGTGCTGTATACAGCCAGCACAGATTCTCAGATGAGTACACATTCATACATGTATTTATGAAGTTCTTTTGTTGGACAGCAAGCACAAAAAGATAATTGTTCTTCATCCAATTTAGAAAAAACAAAATAATGTTAGTTCATCTTTATGAATGAACAACTTTGATTTTCGAAAATTTCATGAAGTTCTAGAATGTCAATATGTTGTGGCTGTTATGTATTCCCTGTTACTATATCTCTGCTTGGTGCCTTAGAATCTTGTATATTTTAACTAAAGAAAATATTCCTTCACCTTTTCTCAATCCTCCACTACTCAGTCCAGGTTCTTAGACTTAAGTAATCCAGACAGGTCCTTTAGCTCATACCGAGTCTAAGCAGTGTGCCATGCTCACTGGTCCCGTTAAAATAATCAGGATTACTTGTGCAGTAAGATTTCATTTTACTTTACTGAAGATGGTAGAACTGAACTAGTTCTTATAGAAAAGCTAAATTCATGTATGGATGTGCTGGATTTAGTAATAGCCTATCTAAATTATTATTATCCTTTGTTATTTGCAGATAGAATCAGATGCCTACAATTTCCACTTGGGACAGTTAACTTGAGACTGAGACAGTGCTTAAAGTGAGGGAGAGTGGAATTGCTGCTACCTAGCATGATTGATAGGGCTTTAGGACCTATGCAAAGAAATCCCACCCAGATATTTGTAAATGTCTACTTCTGTGGTGAAAAAATTTCTTGTATCATTTTCACAAACACATCCTTCTTCCATAAATGCTCAGATATACAATATTTTAGGAATATCTTTCCATCCAAGTCTCACTTTCCAGTGGTATAAATTCAGAGATACTGCTTGCCAAAGTGCAGGCCAAATTTCTAGTACATGTCAATAGCAGCTGGGCTTTATTTCTTTGGAGAACAATGAAATTTATGGTAGGGGAGGTAGGTACATGGACAGAGTGAAAAGGCTGAGCTTTTGAAGTCTCAGGAACATTTAGATGGGTGAGTGAAGGTTAAAGATAATTCTTTTACTATGTAACTTCATTCCCCAGATCTTCAAGTTGCTGCAGTTCAGCTCTTTGCTTCTCTGTAGAAGTATAATGAAGTTTGAAGACTGCCCAATTGACATCTACATGAATATTACATTTACTTAGCCTTTATTTACTTACCAGAGAAAAGTCAAAGTCTATTATGTAGCTTTTTCAAACTAACAAGGCTTATTTTGACCCTCATCAGCATATATAAGATTTAATTACTGTGGGCTGGAAAATTTAATTACTGTGGACCCTTCAATGCTTGGTTTCTACTGCTGAGATGTACAATTTTATCACAAGATCCATGATATCTTTGAAAAGCCTAATTTTTATTTGCACCTCATCTTTCAATACGATATGATTGTGTGAAAACCTTGGGGGAAGGCTTAGTTTTTCTTTTGGCTCTTCTTTTTTCCTTTTAATCTAAGTTCCCATTCCTCTATATTATGGAGAAAAAAATCTTTAAATTGCAGACTGTAAAGTTTCAAACTCTAGGAGACACATACAAGGGATTCTAAAAGGTATAAAGACACTTTCATACTTTAATCATTTTCTTTAAGAGAACAGCTCAGAAAATTTGGTGTCTTGCAGTTGTCATACCTTTCAAACCCTGTCAGAAAAGCACTTTCATCCTAAACCATTAATACAAATGAAAAACATTTAATTGGATTTTGGAAATAGAGAATGCTTCTTGTAGAGGTGGTGTTAGAGTAAATATTGGTCAGGTTCTGTCTCTGCAAGATGTAATTTAGTTGTTCATCTTTGGATACCGGAGACAGTGGTATTGAGACAGAGGTCTAAATGGGATTGCTTTTTAAGAAACACTGGCTAATTTTAGTCTTAAGAAAAGTTTCAAAGAATGTTTGTGTGTATTTACAAATCATATGCAATTATAGAAAATGCCTAGAGTAAATCACTATTTAATCACTATTTCTTTACAGCTGCCAGATGAGAAACTCTGAGATCTTATTCTGCTTTGTAAACAATTAGTTTCAGTGTTATTGCTTGAAGTAATTGTGTGGCAGGTCTTTTCATAGACCTGTCAGAGGAGAGGACCATACCACAGAATATTCGTGGCTTGTGTGATGGATTTATTCTTGTTGAGTATTCATATGGGTGGCAGTGTGATGAATACCTATTCTTCTGAGGGGAGAGGGTGGAAGGGAAGTTGTTTTGTTTTGTTGGTGTTTCTTTACTAAAAAATTGTTTGTTTTCCTGGTTAGGATGCAAAATCAGACTCAGAGGTTGGGAAATGCCAGCTTTTTCTGTGTAGTCTTTCAATTTTAATTTGCTCTGCTTTGGACTATATGTCATCAAGCAGACTTTTGATTAAATTATTTCTTGCTGTCTTTTTCCATACTGCTTCACTGCTTCATTCAGTGCCCTGGACAGATAACAGCACTCAGTTAGTTGGTGATCAGTAGTCAATAGTTTGTTTTCTAATTTGTTCAAAAAGTGGCTCTCTTATATTCGAAGCAAGCTTTGCATATAAAATTTTTCAATTCTTCACAAGCTTTCTTCTGGTACTGGCCACTATATTAGCTGAGTTCTCTACAAATGTATTTTCATACTCATGCTTTGTGCTATTATTTTATTTTCCTAGGAAAATGGAGATGCAGCAATGCTTGAGATCAGAAGCATCAGCTGATTTTGAGTCAAAATTTGAGGCAATTAGGACTAGATTCTTTAAGATAGTTAACAGTATTTGTATGTTCAAAGGTATGTTAAAAAATAAAGACCCTTAGGCCAATGCATTTTACCTAGAAAAAGCAGGAAAACTTAGAGCTCAAGAGCCCACCAGAACACCAGCAAATTAGATCCTGATGCCTAAGCTTTAGCATATGTGAAATGAGGATCAGAGAATAGGAGATTGTGTGCAGAGAGAAATTTGGTTTAAAAGTACCCCATTCAGCATTACAATAGGACAGGAAGAGGGGGAGGAATTAGATTTTCTGGAGAAGCTTTGCTTTTACTAAGAGCATCCACTCTGTCACTACAGCCTCTATTTATGCTGCAGATTCCAGCAAAGGAGAAAAGAATCATAAACAAAATAATTTTTTTATTATATAACCTGATTCGCCTCTCAAAAGACTCATACAGTGCACTTCATATGAGTGAAGCAGAGGTCTTTAGACCACATAAGAGATTATATTATTTGTCTCATTAATATACATTTCCTGAATAGTTAACTTCACCATAATTATTGTAATTATCTTAAAATAATAATTATTTCTTAATTATTTCTGGCATTTTCTAAAATTACAGTGCTTTAGCCTGTATCTTTAATGTTCTTCTAAGTTAGGTTTTTGTTTCTGCATAATGAATGTTTATGAATGGGTAATATTTCTCACAGGAGTTTGAAAGAAGTGATCTATTAAAATAACTTTTTCTTGGGCAGGGAGAGAGGACCTAAGAATCTTGTTGCAAGAGACATTTCATGCCTTCACACTCCTGAGAGAAAAATTACTCTGTCTATAAATGTTTTTTCCTGAATTCAACTTGTTTTTCCACTGTGCTTTTTAACCATCCTGATACTTCATGCACTGAGCATTCTTTTTCCTTTCAAAGTTAGACCCCTAGTGTTTCAAAGCTTGAATTCAGTATATTGTGTTTTTGCAGTTACTTGTTTGAAGTCCAGAGCTTTTGCTGGTGACATTACAAAATGGCAACCAGTGAAGATTCTGATTAGGTCTGCTGAGACTAAGGCTGCTTTCATAGTCTAATGTATGACATCTTTCTGCTATTTAGTAAAGAACAGTTGCTGGGCTGCAGCAAATTCCCTTTCTTGTTAACTACCTCATTTCACTGGGTCCCAGAATGGCAGTCAACTGAAGGGGAAAACATCTTTATTTAAAGAGGTTCTGCTTGTTTCCAGGGAGAGAACAGAGATCATAAAGGAAAATTAGAGAAAGAAGCTTTTAAGTTTGTAAAAATATGGGGAAAGAAGGCAGAAAGTAAGAATGAAAGATCAAAAAGTTGAATCTTTATTCCCTTCCAGAGAAGTCTTGTGAAACCAAATATTTATATCAAATATTATTAGGTTTCTCTGTGTTTATTTTAATTCTTTTATACTCACCGGGCAGCATCCCGAACCCTCACTGAAATCATTAGGAGCTTTGGGTATATACTGAAAGCCACATCTTAAAGGGCAACCTGTTTTCCTGTTGGTGCCCAGGACTGGTGCTTTGTGCTCTCTGGGTTGTGGAGAGCTCCTGCTCCTGCTCCGCTCCTCCCTGCCAGCGCAGGCAAGAGGAGTGAAAGCAACAGCCCAAAATGTCTGTGCTGAGACCCGACAGGGAAATTACACCAGTGATTCCTTCCACACTCTAGGTACATGCTCCATTGGACTCATTTTCACCATTTGCTCTATCTTACTTCCTCTAAATGGTATTTTTGGAGATATCAGCCTGATGGACTCACAGACATTCTCTGAAAACATTAGCAGATATATTGACAGGAAAATAATTCACTTGAAACTTGGGAAAGGCTGGACAATTAAAGTAGGAAAGTATTGTGGAGATATTTTCTACCATTTAGTGTTTCACTACAGGTCTGTCATGAAGGGTTCTAATGGGAGACAAGGAGGTTGGCTGCTGTACTGAGTCTTGTTAAGAGGAAAAAAAAAAAAACCAAATGATATAAACAGTGAGTTGCTGCCACATGGACTCAGATTTTCTAATGGCTTTTCACAATCAGGCATATGTAAGCTTCCAATGGGGGTGGTGCCTGCAGTATTGAAGTTTATTTAGAAATACTATATAATGTCACAGTCTCTGGAAATACCAACAGTAGATACTGTGCAATCATAAACTATATAAATGTTGAGGAAGATTGAACTGATGTGTCTATTTTTTTTTTTTTTTTTTTTTTTTTTTGAACCATGATGAAGAAGCAAGGCTGGAATGGAGTAAGGTTGATCCATGTGTAGGTGATGTTGTGTGCTTCCATTTAAAATTGCACCAGTACTGTGTACATTCTTGCTCTTTGAAAAAGAATAATAAAAGGCCTTGGTGACAACTTTAGCTAACATATATTAGCATATATTCAAATGGAATAAGCAGGAAATGGGTTCTTAACCCAGGAAGAGGATTATTAACCTAAAGTGAAGCACAATAGTAATAACAAGGAAGTGTGGCAAGAAGATATAATGAAATAATGCCATTATAGTGATCGCCATTCTCCTTTAAGTCTTTCTTTTAACTTCTCTGGCTTTATTTCAAATGCAGTTGTGTACAAATATTGGTCCAGGACTTAAGGCTGTCTCCATGCTTCCATAAAGTTATTTTGAGAAAATCACTTAGATTTTCAATATTTTGCTACTTTGTTGTGATGTAGGAATAGAGAACCTCCTTCCCAGAGGGAGATGTTCAGGAATAGAGAACCTCCTTCCCAGAGGGAGATGTTGTGAAAGCAAATTCACTGATATTTGTGAGGTGATGCAATTGCTAAATTTTAAAACAGCTTCCCTTAACATTATGTCAAATATATCAAATTATTGCAGCATGAAAAATTGAGAGAGAATAAAAATCAAAGCATTGTATCTGGGCACTTCCAAAATTAGATTTGAATTTTCCCTAAAATTGATTTTGTTTTAGAATGTCTTACTTCTTGCTTTGTTTTGTCTTCTAGCCTTTACGCAAGACAACATATTTCCCCAATCTTTTCACCTTGGCTTGGGAGGGGATGGTTTTTTAAGCTGGCCTGAAACATTTCTTTTTTTCATTTTGATTAGTAGTAAATTGAAAAGTCTAGTCTTCACACAACCCTTTCCTGGGGCAGGTAGATTCTGATATGAACAGGTGTTCATTAGTACCCTTTACATCATTTAGTTGATTCTGTAATTCCAGGCTAATTAAAAACATACCTCAATTTGAAAGTTATATTGGTGTCTAAAGTTCTTTGGAACTTACTAGTTGGAAGGAAAGTTTGTAATGCATTTCTTCAACATTTGTATAGTAACTCTTTAAAGTGTATATATTTGACTATATAAACTATATTTAGAGAGGGAGAAGGAGGATGTATATTTGAATTTAGAGGATCATTAAGCAAGCTCCTAGCAGTTGCTTTATAATCCTTACAGTTCAGTTGTCTGAGAGAATGCTAATCTTTCCAGATTCTCAGTAGCATTTTTCTGTTAATTTACCTTAGTTATAAAGGTTTGGTGAATTTGTTGTACGAAAAGGGAAAAAGACAAAAAAAATGTCTTGGGAGCTGTATGAGAATGTAATTAGACAGTTGTTCAGATGGGAGTTCAGATAGTTGCCATAGAAATATGCTTTTTTCAGGGGGCGGAGGTTGGATTACAGTAAGTAATGAGAATGTGTGGTCCTATTTCTTGGTTCTGTGTGTAATAAAATGTAGGATGAAGGTGAAAGCTGTGAAAATAAGGTAAAGGTAACAGCAAGAATGGGGAGATGATTTTTATGCATGTTGGGCTTGTTTTTTCAGTGATGCTTTGTGAGAAACTCCACTGTATAGGTCATCACTTCCTTCATCAAACTGATTTTAATTTATGATAAATTTTGCAGTGTGGAACTTCTCATACAAACAGGAATTCAGGGGCAGAGTTAAGATTATTTTTGTAATGCATATGATACTTTAGGTAGACCCTTTTGTAGAAATCCCTTGGTTTCTGGGGAACTGAATGCAGTTTAATATAGATGTAACTGAATATTTTAAAGTATGTAAATGACCATTTGATAAATCACCTTAAATGTAGGTCCAAAGTTAAGGTGTCAGCAGTAGATGTATGATATTTTTTCATAAAATCAGATTAAATCGCTGAAAAAAAAATAGAATGAGTACACAATCTGTCTGAATAATGCCTGTATTATTTTTTGTTTTATATGAAAATCCAAGACTAAAGGGAAACAAGATAATACAATGACCTAGTGTTTACAATAAAAATACGCTTTAAAAAGAATCTCTTTGAATTCTGTAAAATGTTTCATAAACTTTGGTTAAATGGAGCCTGAATTCTTCATAATAACTTCAATCTTGCATTACATAAGCTGTTAGATGCATCAGCCTGATGCATCAAGAGAGCTGAGGAAAGTTCTTTGGCTGAGAGACTGACACCTATACAAATAGACAATGTCCACAGTTTTCTTCTGAGTAGTATTATCAGTCCTGTGAGTTAGAAAATCTTGGCAGATTCATTCAGCTCCTCTCAAACACAAATGTAATAAGAATATCTCATTCATTTTAATCAAATCCTTCTTTTTATAGTCTGTCTAGACTGTTTTAATAACCACAGAGTTGTGTTTTGCTCATGGTGGGTGGTGGGCTTATATATGTAGATTCTCATTCAGGTTAAGTTTCTGATTTGTAATGTACAAAAACTTGAATGTAAACATTCAGTTGACTTTGTGTTATAGTGCAATCTGCTATAGAAAATATACAGTTACACCCTGTAACTCTTCCAGAATTAAAGACTGATTTTCCCTTTTGGTATGTTAAACTTCTTTTAACCAAAAAAAGCAGCATGCCTTCCACTAGCTGCAGTGAGTCACAATACTGTGAATTCATTTTTAAATAATTCTTCAAGATTCCCTGGGAAAAAAAGTATACATGCTTGTTCATATGTATTAGCTCTATATTGTGATAGGATATTTTAGGACATCAACTTCACTTTATTATGAATAGTCATGGAAACATTTTAAAACAGATTTTAAAATGACAATTTTATTAATCTCATTCTATTTTTTCCTTACATATACAGATTCGGAAAGCTAATTAAACCTTCATCCTTTACATTCCCAACCTGTGTTTTAGTAATTATGACTTATAAATTGTCAGAGATCATTTCTTTGTTTTTAATCTTTATTTTCACCTCTTATTCCTACCATATTTCTCTGAAATAAAAACCTTCCTGAGAGAAGGCAAGTGGAAATCAATTGCTCTCTGCTAAATCTTTAGGATATGAGGGAAGAGCTTCATTTGCCAAAATGCCACTTTTATTACTAACAGTAATTTCTAATTAGAATCCCATTATACTTTAGTCTTACAAATCCTTCAGTATTTCAGGATTTCAAGTCAAAGAAATTAGGATATGAATTGTTTCTGAATACTTCAGACTCTCCTCCCACCTAAACCAAGGTGACAAAGCTAAAGACAGAGTCACTTTCAGTTGTTTTGAAAGCATTTATCAGCAGTTCTCAGTCCATATTTGTTTAGATGGGAAAAGAAGTTAGTTACAGGGATAGAGAAACCAGAGTGAGGAGATGTGGTACACTTTAATAGAGTTAGAGTAGCCAGGGAATAAATAGGAGGCTCAGGGCATTTTATTTTTAGAGCTATTTTGTATGGCACATAAAACAAAAGCATAATTTAGCAGGCTACTCTTACAGAGAGAGAGAAGACAATGTTTTCTCGATGTGAGATCTGCCAAGTTCTGTAACCATGTAAAGACCAGGGCTTGCCTGGAGTTTTTGTGCTGTGGTTCTCTTTCCAAGTCAAGATCTGGGGTCAGGAGATAATTTTGTACATCCAGCATATGAACAGATTGACAATGTTTCATTAGATATTTCCTAGCCATTTTCCCATTTTTCTAGGGACCTTCTTTGAGGGATCGTCTTGATAGCCGGAGATTGAACTGTGTAGAAATGCTTCTAAATGTTTCTGCTTTGCAAAGCAATTGTTCTTCTGGACAAGGTTATTTCAAATCTCTGTTTTAGCTATTGTAATCAGACTGCGTGTATTACTCATATCTTCATGTAGATTAATGTATCCCTTCACACTCATGTCAAGCAGCCTGTATGTGTATGTTACGCACCTGAGGATTTATAGGTCAGGCAGTAACAAACAAAGGGAGAACATGGTTTTTGATGCTGTTGGATATTTTTACTCTTCTTAGATCCTAGAGTCTACGCTTCGGTACTAGTCAAAGCTTTTCACAGTTCTCTGGTATACTACTGCAGCAAAATAGAAAAAAGCAAGGAAAGCAAGAATTAGTGCAGAACTATGTAATTTGTTGCTGTTCTGAAGATGTCTATATACACAGAACTCCCAATTCTTCTCAGAAAGGTAGTAAAGAGCTCAATTTCCAAAAGAACTTCAGCATTTCAAATTGTGTGGCTTGTTCAAAGCATTTTCCAAATACTCAGAAGAAGGGCAAATGCATCAAATAGTAAGTTGCTATTTTTAGATTACCTATATATAAAAAAATATAGAAAGATGGCTGCAATTTTCTACTCTTTCTTAAATGTGTTTCTTTACACTTATTTTTATTATAGAAGAATTTACAGACAGAAAAAGAAATAGCTCAATAAAATCTATTAGAAACATCTGAGGAAATCACTCTTGAGAAATACTAGTAAAGTGAAATTTCATCTATATTTTTCCCCAAACCATGGCAATCAGCATTTTTGTTGTGAAGCCACTTTCCCTTTTGTAGAAGCTGATATCACTTAACTTTCATTTACTTAAATACTAAAGATAGGGGTGAATATCACATAAAAGAGGTGAGGGACTAGTAATCGTTTTTTCTAATACTGTTTCTTCTAAGGGTCCTAGCTCTCTCTGCAATGAAAACAGGATATAAAAATAGAACAGTAAAAAGCGTTAAATCAGTACTTTTTTTGCTGTAAACATCCAGACAATTTTAGGAGAAAACTCTTACATAAATTGAAGGCTTGATAGCTTGAAAGATTTAATTTATAGAAGTGAGTGCATTTTAATTTCTCTTAAAAATGTAACTTGTAGCTATTGATTTGCCATTCTGGTTTCTTACTCCACAGCATCTGGTAAATTTTCCCAACAATCAAGAGTTGAATAACTTACAAGAACATCTACAATCAGCATGTAATCAGTTTTAGGGAAAATATTTAGATGTTCCTCCTGCATTGCAAGGATGCATAAAAATAATAAAAGGTTATTTTAGGTGACATCACTTAATGATGACGACAGTGATGTTACTCAGCTACAGCTTACTCTTAGAATTTAAAATAATTCCAGTGATATTTTTCTTCAAAGCGATTGATGTAACATGCAAGAATTGACAACCAGTTCTTTCCTTACATGAGAGTTATCATCAAATATACAGATGACATATGTAGGATTTGGTGTAGTATTGGTAATAAAGTAACTATATAGTTTTTAAAAGGAATAAAATGCTCTTTAATGGGATTTTTTTTTTCCAAAGGGAATGTAAGGATGTATAATCACATTATGAAAATAAATAGCAATGCTAATAGAAATCAAAGATTGCATGTTGCATGCAATGTGGTTGGGGAACTGAGACTTGCATTTTAAAAGACCAGTGTCAATCCCTGCTGAGTATGTTTTAGTCTCCAAATAATTAGCTCTGTCAAATAATTAATATTTGTTGACAAGATGAAGTTGAGAGCATAGAACATCACATGTGTTGTAATTAGCTGGGATGATAAGATGATATGGAATGAAAATAATCAATTCAAGCTGCCAAAGCTGATCACTTAAGCCAAGTGAAATAACACAAACAACTTTTTTCCATAGATTTCATACACTCTTATAAAGGAATTAGCTTTGCCTGCTTCTGTGGTCTTCTTTGTGTTTCAGTTCTGAGTAGCCAAGCTTCATTGGTATGAATGTTTTCAAAAAGGTATTTGAGTTTCCTGAGCATGCTTCATGGAAGAAACACACTAAAGATCAATTGGAAGCAAACAATAATATTCAGCATACCAGACCAAATGGAATCTAGATAAACTAGATGAAATTAAAGAACCTTTAGAATAATTAATGTTGAAAGTCAAATGCTTTCAAAAATCATTTGATCTGACCAGTCTTATTAGATACTCTACAGCTCTTCACTACAATGTAGGAAACTGTAATCAATAGAATAAATTATTTACACAGAAGATTCATAGGGAGGTTTCTTTACATTCAGATTCATCAAAGTTCCTGTGGTACAGGGGAGATAATATGAAGTATATTTATGCAAAATATTCTGGGTTCTCATGGTTTATTTTCTATTGGTGTTTCTAAAAAGAATTTATTTGCTGGGCTGTATTTTTTTTTCCTTCAAAATAAATCATAATCCACTTTGCATTTCAAAAGTTCAGTAGAAATTCTTTCTTCTTTCTTTTTTTGTCCTAGATTTATTTGCAAACTCAGTATTACTAGAACCACTCTTTTCTGGGCTTTAAAAACCTCTATGCTTCTTAAAGATGTAGAGTTGTTCCTTTTAAAGCCCTAATGGGGCAAAAATTCCTTACCGTTAAAATCAATCTTTTTTTGCCATTGACTTTGGCAGGCCCATGGTTTCACTCAAAGCAGAAATACAGTCAGGTCCTGAGAGAATGACAGGTGTTATTGGTCTTAATGTTTACCAGACAACACAGTCATCAGTACAATATAGAGTGATAGCCAGCAAAAAAGCTTCTGGTCCAAATAAATGACACAGATACTCCTGCCTATAGAAGGAGAAAACAAAAGTACTGGGACAAGTTCCATACCCCGTGCCACTGATTTAAGGTTGAGGATGAAGAAAATCTTTAGGAAAAAGGCTCAACTGAAGGGAAGAAACAAAAGTGGACTTTAGTAAGAAATGGTGTGAATGGACTTAGAGAAAGACAGAGATGGGATGAAACAGAGAATATGAGATGGTGATTTAGGAGTAAGGTGATGAAAATATGACAGGTTTGGTTTAGAAGTCAGCACAAGAAAAGAGAATGACTACCCATAGCCTTCTTTCTTTGATACTCTAGATTTGTATCTGAATATAAATTGAGTTTTTCTGAGGTGTCTGTAAAGGGTTAACCAAAAGCAGGAATATGCAGTCAGCACCAAGTTCTGGCATATTCAGATGTACCTGGACTTGGATCCCACAGACTGAGTTATCTGCAGACATGAAATTATTAGCAGTTTTACTGAAATATCATCATTTGCTCAAGTAACACACTACTGGGAAAGATATGTTGACAATAATTTTTGTATGAATTGCATCAAAAAAACCTTTATTAATGTGTGTGGTTAATGTTCAGATAATGTCTTTAGCAAAATATTTTTGTCAAACTGTTATTTCATTGACTTAATTTATTAGCTAAAAAAGCATTAAATAAAATGATTATCTGAGCAGGGACTATTATTGCTGTGTTTGGGCATCAGAAGTCTCCTCGAATAAAAAGAATCCAATGTTACATGTGAAATCAGAGCTTCATTAAGGCTTGTAAGTATCCCATATTAATTAAAATCTCAGTTATATCTAACTGCTGCAGTCAAAAGTTACTGCTGAGACTATAAAGATCAAGAAATAGTAGAAAAAAGTTTCTCATTGGTTTTGACTGTTTTGTTTTGGCTTTTCACAAAACAGGGAAGAGGAAAATGAGAAGAATTTTTGTGTGTACACATAATGTATTTTAAAGAGAAAAATGATAGTCTCATTTTGGGGGTCCTCAGTGGTATACACAGTATTTGAAACCACTTTCAACACATTGTTTAAAATGTCTGGCATATTTTAATATGGTATAGGGCATAGTTTAGGAATTGAAGGCTTTGTGATCTCTCAGTAAGCTTGTGATATAGATGTGTTTCATCTAATTCCCATATTTCAGCACACAACTGGAAAACAAATAGCCAGATATAATTAATGTATTAAGATAAGTGCCTATTATGGCTTTAGCATGAGAACTCCCACAGATTTAACTAGGAAGTAGATGTCAAATTAATGCTTTTGAAGATAATCTAGGAACTGGTTTCATTTCAGCAATTATTACTTGCTTTCACAAAGGAAGGAGATTGAAGTAGATTGCTGTATTTATATAAAGTGGATCAGCTCCAACGGGGGCATAGGGTGGTGGAGAAGACCCTGAAGTATCCATGTTACAATAAATGCTAAGTAAGAAAGCCACAGCATGCTCTCAGGATATAGAGAATATAAATTCTAATTCTCAAGAGCAGAAAAATGAACTGAGCTTTCCATTGTCCCAGAGAATGTCCTAAACATCGGACTATCAGTTAAAACACTGATAAAGGCTGCTGTCACCACAACTGAGATTTATGCCCTTAATAGCCATGGTAGAGGAAAACTACTGAAGTGGTCTGTGCAGGCAAGGCAGGTCAACGAATGCTTAGTATGCAAATTGAGCAAGCTTAAAAGTGCAATACATAGCACGCCTCTCCATTTCAACAAGGTTTAAAGGAACTTCTCTAGAGCGTTAAACTACTTCTAAGCTTTAATACCAGAAACTGAAGTGCAATTATACTTCAGATACCTTCAGAATGAGATGACAGTGAAACAAGAGTTCCACAGATAGCTTTGGATTTGTGCTTATAAAATGGTAGAGGCCCAAGAGAATCTCTGGATCTAGTTTATAAGGTTGCCTGATTGCCCATGATTGCATGATTGTGGTAAAAAAAGGAGCTAGAGTCAGATCCATATCCGAGTCTGACTTTAACCATAAGCCTTCTCTAACTGTATCATTAGCTTCATATTAAAATTTTCTTTAAGCTTTTCATCATCAGATGCCTATATGTTGCATATATAGATGATGGAAACTTTTATAATCACATGCAGGAAATTTCACTGACAAACTGTGGACCCTAAATACTGTAAGGTCTCAGTTGCTTAAGGAAAGATATTTCACATGTCTCATTGCATATCCTCTGTGGTGACGGAATCTCTTGGTTCTTGAGCATGTTTAACCTTAAGCTTTGGTATACACACATGAGATTTAGTATGTGAAAAGATAGACTAGACTTTCTAAGTGACAAGAAAGGCATTCAGGTGTTATGTGGTGCGTAACAGCCCATTACTTTGGATAGCTAACTCAAGGCATACTATACAGGCTTAAGGAGTAAAACTAAAGCTCTACAGTCATGTGGTGCTCTATCACATGTAGCTTGTAGATATGCTTGGGCTTTAAAGCTTCAGTTCATGAAAAACTCATACAAAAGTCTAGATAGACTGAATAAATGGGGTATAAGCATGGGATGAATAAAGCAAAAGCACAGTACACCAGTGATTTACCACATCATTTCAGGAATGTTACTGGCAGAGCTGGAATCAGATACGAGCATTACTTGATTGTCGGTACTAACTTTTCTTCCCTTAAGTCAGTCTGGTATAAATCTCCAAGACAGACATATGAGAGTAACGTTGAATATAACAGAATGCTCATTCAAATTTGCTTCTAATTATGAAAGTCAAGTACTCTTAAATATATCCCTCCATTATAAAAGATCAAATAACGATTTTGATCTACTATATCTGAATAAAATTTTTGCAAAGATACATATGGATAGAAAATATAGAAAAATACTTAGAAATATATGGGTTTACATGGTACGGACGGGAAAAAGTAAGATATCACTAATCCTCAAAACAAAGTCCTAGCTGTATATTTTCTATTAAACTTCCTAGTGCTGTAGCATTTTTACAATGCTTTGTAAGCTTTCATTTCATTCATGCAACAACGCACTGAGCTGGAATATCATCAGTATTATTGCCAGTTTCTGAAGAAAGTGGATGAGGTGGAGATATTAAGTGACTTGCATAAGGCCTCTTATCAAGTATGTACCAGAGTTAGGATTACAATTTGGAAGCTCTTAGCTTCTTGTTTGGTATTCAGCAGCCTGGACCATGACATTCCTCAAATTCAATTTCAAACTCTTGTAAAATAATAGAGGAAACATTAGGGAGCAAATTCTTGTCCAAATAACATTGCTGAAAGTTTTTTTTTTGAGGCTTCAGAGGGATAAAATTGGCCTAAACAGGCCATCTCTGAGCTGTTCATAATCATTTCACAAACAGTAAGAATTTGATATTACTTAAAAAAAGTAAGATATCTTTGCCAAAAGAATCTCGTTCCTTTAAGAATTTGAGAGCATGTATCAGAAAACATTACTTGAAAAAATAATTTATACTGACCTGGCTATGTCTAATGTCATGTATGCTGAAAACCAGCTTAGTACATAACAGAGAGGCTTTGAAACGAGAGTTTCATTGTAGGGGAAGCATCTAACCATGCCACAGATAGCTTTATCAGGACTAATTTTACATATTAGCTTTAAATTTTAAAGTGTTAAACATTTCACTGATTAAATTTTCAGAAGATGTTTTACTTTGAGATTGTAAACACCCCTAAGAGCACAGAAAACTGGTCAAGTATATTAGGAAGGTTAGAAATATAAAAATAATAGTGGGAGACTGGCTTACTTGCCAAGGCTCATTTAATCCTCACAGTCATATGAAGCTGAAGAGAAAGCAGAAACACACAGAAAGCAACACTACCAAATGAGACCAAAAAAATCCTAGCGAACATGACATTAGCTTGAAATGTCATATGACAGCAAAAACAGCTAAGGTTCTTTGTAGGCAATTCATATAATCACTAAATCATCAAGTGAAGAAAAAGACAGCAGTCCTTCTGTACCTTTTACTGTCATATAGCCACAGCTGAAGATTGAAATCAGATTTAGGCCACAGAAATTGGAGAAAGTCAGAAACACATTAAAAATGATTAAGAAGCCAGCAGGAATGACTGATGAGAGAAGATTAAAATAGCTTGCTGTATAAATGATAAATGATGACTCGGATAAGATGAGATAGCTGGCTACAAATAGATCTGGTCAAAATACTGGGAGCGAAGGGAAAAGTCACCAACTTTTGTTTGGAGTTTTATTTTTAAAAAGAAAAAATCCTTCTGAGTTCTATCTCCAACATATACCAGCAGCACATCCCAAGATGAAATGTTTTCATTATTAGTTTACTGCATAGACATACCCAAGGCATAGATCACAACTGTGACATGTTAAAGAAAAATAAAGGTTAACCCTTTTTTTGAGTGCATTGCATTAGAGTGAAAATATCCCAAGTGTACTTGCTCTATATCTGAAGGGTACTTTCTGTCCTGGAGACATTTCAATAGATAGGCATTATCTGATAGGCATTATTGAAGGCTCAGTTCTGGAATTTGCTTAGCGACCTCAATTTCCAGAGTGTTCAGGTATTCCCTGGAAGTGCATATCTCTTCATGGGATTAGGTGGTTATGTAATGTAACATCTTTACCCCATTCCAAACTTCTCTTTATTTAGAGTCCTAATTAAATGTATAATGTTTTTAGACTTTCCTTTAATATTTTGCTTCTGAATTTGCTGTGTTGTATTTACAGAGGGATACTGGTATGTGCTATCATAATTCTTTCCTTAGCCTAACCAGACAGGTTATGCTTTGATTTTGCAAACTGATAAAGAGAGAAAGCCTTATATTTAACAGGGGTTAAAATAATGATGGAAAGGGTACAATATGTGAGTACTGGTCAGAAAGATATATTAGGGAAATATACTTCTGTGCATGATTATGTAGGATTATTTTCTATATTCTGAGAACATAGAGCTTGTGAATGGCAGGAAAAATTGCAGTAACTTTCTGCAGATGTGTTCATTTTCTTCTGCCTATTTAGGCTGGAGAAGGTCACCCTGCCATGAGGTGGTTCGGGGAAAATATGAACCTGTAACTTCTGTCCACCTGTGCAGACCTCAGACATTCCTGCTCCTCTCTCTCTGTCTTTGGAAGTGGTGCTGTCCCTGAGACGGTGTGAGCGTGTTCCACCTCTTTAAAATGTTTAAACAACTTACCAAAAATAATGTTTTCCCAAAGGTGTCTTATGATATTTTTCTGCATGCTATAGCTAATAGGTAGTTATTTTATTTAAAAAAAAAGATATTTTTCCTTCAACTTCCTCAAAGAGAAAGTATTTGTCACTTTGAGAGAATGACAAGAAGACATGAAGTGCAATCTGCTACATCATTTTATTTTTTAGCCCTTCATTTTCTACAAGATGTGGCAGAGCAAGAATTGATGCATTTTGTCATTTATATAGCTCCAGAAATGTCAGCTTGAAGGGAGCGTTGTTCATGTTGCAGACATAATGTGTCAACCCCTTCTTAAAAATAATTGAAAGGAAAACTTAAAACAGAGCTATAAAAAATAAAATAAAAATGAGCATATGAATGTAAAAGACAGGATATCTTGTGTGTTGAGGGGAAGGAGAGGGAGGGTTATTTGTTCTTTGACTTTAAGGAGGATTGGAAAAGCCCAGAATATTTTGATGTGGATTAAACTAACCATCTTATGAAAAACTTTTTTCTCTGTTTGTGTAACCTAGATATAGTTATTCATTAAAAATTAATTTAAAATATAAAGAAGAAAGGATTTTTCAAGAGTTTTTAAAGCTGATAGTTCTCTATTCTCTCTTCTCTCCTTCCCTTCCCACAGTATATCTAATATTCTTACTTTCAACAGGTATGTAAAATTTTATAGGGGTTTCTTGAGGACTGATTTTAGCTGAGATAAAACAATTTTTAATGACTGCTTATTAAATGAATTAACATGAATATTGAATTTTCTCCATAAAATATTATTACCAGTGCAAGATAAATCTATGCTGTAGGACATTTCACTCAGAGAAGGACACTTTCGATGTTTAAATGTCTTAACTTAGTCTGCTACACTATGAAAGTATTAATGCTGTCACTGTTGCTAAAAAGTCATTTAAGAGGAGAGAACATTTGGCCTTAAACTTTTTTCTTGATAAGTGTTTTAATATTTATTGATTCTTAATCTAAAAGCTTAACTGCTAAATCAAGGTTTGAACCTTGATATTTACGAGAAGTTCAGATATTAACTGAGGATGGATGACAGAAGGACTGAGATAAATTGCTTGGAACTGCCCAACAGAAACATATGTTTTGGATCAGAGACTGACCAGGTGTAATAATGCTGGATTTTGTCTAAGGACAGCTAGCAAGAAGTTTGATATTTGACAAAATGCACTTCTTCAGTTTCACACCGAAACTTTCTAGTGACAATTTTTTTTAACAACTGTACTCTTTAAAATATATTTCATTGTGAAGACAGACCTCACTGTCCACTAGAAATGGAACAGAAGTCTGCTTAAGTTTTTCTCTGTCCATTGTTTTTGGAAGGATTTGCAATTATCAGATGCATACTATTCATGTTACTATGATAACTTTATTATTATAAATCTTAAAATTAAGATATGTGTTTAATATTGCTTAAAATAACTTGTTGGTGTTGGGAATTTATATATTTAAAAATCTTACTCCACAGAGTTAGTCTTCCCTTTAAGTTTCTAGGCTTTATATGCAAAAAATTGGTCATCACATAGATCTAATACAGAGCATTGACTATTTCCTGGCTCAGTCCTAGATATATGATCTCCAACTGAATTTGTGTTTTTGGGAGTAAATGAAAGAGTATATATAATAAGAGTATAGCATAATGAGTATATGGAAGTATGGTGTAAAATATCTCTATAAAATAACACAGTTATAATTCATTTTCAGAAAGTGTTTTGGTGTTCTTTAAACATTTTTAATTTTTCTTGCTTCAGTTTTTCTCGGTAGACTCTTATTTTTCCTAAAGTCACTATGAGTAACATTTAGACTTTTTCTGTTTGCTTAAAAGAAGCAAACGTATTATATACAAAGGAAAGAAAATAACTCCAGGATAAACTCCAGGACTTCACATTTTTATGTGAAGCTGCTGAGAGTGTTATCAAACTTATTGAAGACAAACTTGTAAAAAGTGAAACAAAATAATAGATATTATTTTTAAAAAATTAATAGTCAAAGCTTTCAATGTAAATCTTTCCTGCTGTCCTCCAATGAGGTTTGACTGAGTTCTTAATTCTAACATTATTGTTATGGTTTGATATCATTGGTGTATTCAGCATTGGAAAATGCATAATAATAATTTCAGGGAGAAAGGTAAATTCAAGGAATGGCAAATAGTTCTGTACGTTTCATATCTAGTAGAAACTTACCAGCTGAGCTAATCAGTCACTAAAGATGAACAAAAGTCATATGACTAGGAAGATGCTGAACTGAATTGCTCTCAAAATCTCAACTAGAAAATCCACAAATGCTTTTGTGGATTGACCTAAATGCAGCATTTTGCTGTGAAGCATCATTGGCAACAGATGTAAACAGCATTGGGAGCAGAGGACCAGTAAGATCACCCCATCTCCCCTCCCTTCCCCAGCAAAATGCCTGAACAACTTGCTCATTTTCCCTTTGCCTTGGGTTCTGTGTTCCTCCCTGCACTGGGACATAGTAAAACTGTAAAAATACTGGTCTGGAGGTAACCACAATACCCATAGGAGAAGCAATCCTTATGAAATGGGAAATGTGAGTTCAAATGTTCATCTTCCATACTGAAGGTGGAGTTTCACAGCCACACAGCAGTACTGTTGGTGCTTAACTGAACTTTGTAGGAAAGTATGGGAAGCATGCAGAGAGCCAGGCCCTAAAATCTGCCTTCCTCTTCAGCCTTGCTGATTGACTGGTTTAGATTTTTCCCATGTGTGTGCTGGATAATATGAATCTCATTTTTAGTTATTTGCATTCCTATTCAATGTATCAAAAATTTAAATGTATAGAACAGGTTTGCAAACTTTACTCTTGGAACCAGACGTCTAGACAGTGACGGAAATGGTCTAGTTCATAGCTTTTATGTTCAAATGTACCAAGACTTAGACTAGTTGGTTCCAGATTGAAACAGCTACGCCAACTTCAACAAAATGTAATGAAGTGCATTGATAGTTAAATACTCCTTGTAAAGCATTCCTTAAAAGATATGTTTGACATATCAAGCTTATTTATTATCACAGATGGTCACTGCAGTAGGAAATCAGGAAGATACCCATTAAAGGCTGCAAGGAGATAAGATAATTTCACATGTATTTCTGTCATGGTTTCGTTTATTTCTGTAGTTGTATGGCTTCAAATGTTTGTGATTTTACTGATAGCACAGAAATGATGGGTGTAATTCAGTATTCACAGATGCATATTGTTAGTGGGGTATAAAACTTACTGTAAGTTCTTTCTCATTGTAATGGAGATCCCGTGTATCTTTGAATTTATGAAATAGTCACAATAGTATTGTACGTAGAATAGCAAGACAATCAAATCTCAATTATTTGAATTTTAATATTATTCTCATCCTTTGAATTTCCACAGCACGTTTTCCTGAATGCTCATTTGAATATGAGAGAACCCACCAGAAAAATACTTCTTTTTGTGTCACAAAAATATTGCAAATTTGCATTGCAAAGAACAACTACAAGAGAGAGAAACATTCAATATCCTATTCAAACTCTATTTAAACTACCACAGAGCAAAACTGGGCAAAAAGTAAAATGAGGATTTTTATGAAGTAAAAAAGGAATAGTTCACTAAATCCCATGTTAAATGGCTGAACAATAGAGTGTAATACTGAGGTGTTTTGAAAACAGTTGTGATGGTAATAATTAAAAGGGGTTTTTTTGCCTATAATTTTTGTGCAAGTCTTGTCTGGTGGAAGATTGCCTGCAGATTTTTCCCTTTGCCATTTTTATGATTAGTGTAGCAGTTGTGCTGGAAAGGCCCAGCTGAGATCACAACACCACTATGTTAGGAATTATATAAAAATACATCGAAAGGCAGCTCTTATCCAAAATATGCAAGTCTGAAGTGACTTACTGAGAATCACACAGCAGGCTAGCAGAAGAGACTGGTTTACAAGCCAAGACTATTGCTTTCCAGACCAGCAGTCTTACTCGTAAGACTAGTAAGACACTACCTATGTGCTCTTAGTAAAATCAGTTCAGATACACTGCTAATCAACCACTAAAAAGATGCTAAAACTTGAGTACTTGAGATGTACTTTACATAAGGATAGATACAGCTTTTTTGCTGGTTTTTCACAAAGGTGAACACAATATTGTCCACATCAAGTCTTTCCAATAGAGGTGGTATTTGCACACTGCAGTTATGTGCCTTTTAACAGCGCCAGGAGGATCGGACATGCCCCGTTCACCACATCCTTGACTGCTGTCAGTTTTACCTCTATATCCAGCCACTGTCTCATGTTACCTCTTCAGTTTTGGTCATCAGGGCTCTCTAGGCAAACGTGTCTATGCTATGGTAACTCTGATTCCTGTGTAAATGTAAGTGTATCTAAGATGGGTCTAAACTGGCTAGTTCTCAGATAACAGTAGCAGTCTAGCTTATGCCAACATGGAGCTCAACATGTATTATATTTCTGAGTATTTACACTGTTTCTTAGAGGTTTGTCTTCAAACTATTATAATACCAAGTATATTATTGTGACAAAGTATTGTGAGAGTATTCAAGTTAGCTATATATAAACTTGATTTCAATATGTATAACCTGTACAGAAATCCAGAAATATATGGTATTAAGTTTCTTGAGAAAGCTGAGTGGCTTTTGGCCAAGGCACTTTTCCTGGCTTTTGCATGATGAAATTTGTGTAAAGTACCTTGTGTATTCAGAGCATATTTAACATGGATAAACTTACAGGAAAAACATGCTTTTATCTTACTGTATTTTCTCTAAGTGTTGTAGTGTAAAGTAAGCTGTTACATTAAGCTGTTAAGCAAGCGAAAGCTATTTGACCAATAACCTCCACTGCACTTGTTCTTTTTATAAATCAGACCATTTGTTCAGACTCTGGAGGACTGCCCACATGTCTACATGAGGTGTTCTTACCTTATGGGTGGGGTTTGGATTATTTTTGATGGAGACAGTTAAAGTACTGCTAGTTATGGTAATGATTCATCAACTGTGGACATTTTGCTCACTGGGAATTGTGCAGAGTTCAATAACAATTGTTTCTTTTTTCTTCAGTCTAGCTTAATGTATGGTAGCTATTGATTTAAATTATTAAACTTCTGCTAGTTAATGTCAAGCTTTAGGAGTCCAGAATAGAGGTCATTATTCCTTTTCATCTTGAGAAATGAACTGAGCTTTAACTG
Source organism: Dromaius novaehollandiae (assembly GCF_036370855.1). Lineage (NCBI taxonomy): Eukaryota > Metazoa > Chordata > Aves > Casuariiformes > Dromaiidae > Dromaius > Dromaius novaehollandiae. The sequence continues at coordinate 123,305,144 of NC_088099.1, read as the reverse complement.
TGAGCAGTATTGGATTTCCGTCTTGCCTGAGCTGTTACTATGATTTGATCAAAAGTATGAGTAGGTTAAAGAATAGTAACATAAATCTTTGTCGTAAGAGATGGCCTGTATCTGACTGCTGTTTAAATGATCTCCTACTTAAAAAATCAGTTTTCACTGTTAAAATGTATGCATATTTTTTACATTTATGTTGTGTAATATGGCTAAAGAAAACCCTGTAGCCAGCTGGAATAATGGCTATTCATTTCACATACATCTAAATAAATTGATGTAAGTGGAAGAAATCACCTGCTGGCAGGTGGACTTTGCACATCTATTAACAAAATCAGGTGCATTTCAGAAATGTGAGGCTATGTGAAGGCCAACAGTGGGTTTTTTGGGGTTTTTTTGTTGTTGTTGTTGTTTTGTTTTTTCTTTTTCTTTTGCCAAATCTTTCCCAAGGATAATGTGTATGTTTCAATTTGAGATACACCAGGATGTGATCTCTTTGGAGGAAAAATGAAAGCAGCAAGCAGATCTGTGTTCATACCATTAGGGAAGTTTGGTTTTCATTTTTTTTTTAATTTTAGGAGAGTAAGTCAGTCAATTGTGCTTCCCCTGTCTTTTCTCTTTTCTGCACTGATTTAATAGAGAAAATTGTTCTGATGGAAACATATCGATTGTAGTAAAGAATGGTGTGTTACTTGCTCTGCACTCCTCACAATGGTCAATGATATTTAACTGGTAAGAAATGTGCTCTGGCTGACCCTTACCAAACAAAAGCACAGATGTCTTTCATTGTTAGAGTTTGTTCTCTACATGGCCTTGAATGTTCATTTCTTTGACATAAGGTAATGATTCATCCTCTTGCTCTGCAGCTTCTAGATGGCCTGGTCCTTAAAACATCAATACTGAATTTCTAAGCACAAATCCACATATGATTACAGTAGAGCTCTGCCATCCGAACATTGTATTAGGAGCTGTATTGTATATTTTATATCTATAAAAATGAGAAGTTTTAATTTGACTTATTAACAGTATTTTAAAATGTACTACCTTTGTTTTATTGATAAGCATTTTTTATAAATATAATTCTTATGAGCCCACATTCAACCTAAACACAAAAGCAAAAAGTGAATTATTGCTGGAAAAAAAAATCATCCAAAACCATGGGTAACTGTATGCTGTGAAACATAATTCTCTTTATTCTTTATTTAAGGGTTAAAGCCAAGTGACCCAACCATGACCGGCAAAACACAGACCAGCAATGTCACCAATAAGAACGACCCCAAGTCCATCAACTCCAGAGTCTTCATTGGCAATCTGAACACAGCCATTGTCAAAAAAGGTGACATAGAGGCAATCTTTGCAAAGTATGGGAAAATAGTTGGCTGCTCTGTGCACAAAGGCTACGCGTTTGTACAGTACATGAGTGAGAGGCATGCAAGGGCTGCAGTGGCAGGCGAAAATGCCAGGATCATTGCAGGGCAGCCCCTAGGTAAGTGCTTGTTTATACCACTCAGTTATTGTCTTCTCTTCCCTTTCTATTTAAACTATCATCTGCTGCTGGTATCTTGGGGACTAGTAAGTTTGTTTTAGCATTGTTTTGTGTGTATTTCCAGGATATTGAATCTAGCAGAGTTTTCAACACTTTAGATGTTACGTAGATACTACAAAATGCCTACTGCTATAAACTGCTGATTTAATAAACACATTACTTCTGACTTCTTATACTTCCCTATGTAATCCTATTGCAGTCAACACGATTGCTTATGTGAGGAAAATACAAGTATTTTCTCTTAGGCTCTAGTTAATTTAATGTGATATAATGAGACTAGTCTAATACATGTGATTTTCTTGCATTTAATGACTCTAAAATAATATCTAGCCCATTGATGTGTCATATTTTAGATAGAAGCAAAAGAATGAGTTTTGTTAGTCCTTGAAACCATACCAAATCAAGCAGTAGTGCTGTTATTTGTTTAGAGAAATTTATTACAAAAAGCTTAGGTTGAAGTTATTCGCACATAACATAATAGAAACTGTTCTGCTAAATTCTATAAAAAATGTAGCATTTCTGTTCATTTAAATGAAATTTAGTTCATTGCTATGAATTCTTGTGGTGAGTTCTGGTAGATTTTTATTGAATTTGTTACCTAACAAAGATATTTGCTTTTAGATATGGATGATGTCAATGATAAAATCATCTGGAGTACAGTTCTACCTCCTTTGTCACATGTATAGTAAAGATGGACAGTGCAACAAGATGTTTGGTAGGATCTAGAGATCTTTCACTAGACCTATATTGCTCAGTCCCAAACCCATATGTGTAATGGCTATATCAGGAAAAGGTAAAGTATGGCTAGTGCTTTGATTGTAACAAATCATAAAGAATGGACATGATTTATTCACTTTCAATTTTTCAGGCTGGGAAATCTGTTTTTCTGAATATTTGTAGAAACTGAGATATTTGTGTTAGATGCGTTGCTGTTCTGTCATAGTTGCTCAACAGTAACTTTAAGTTTTATAACCCATGTACTTTGAGCTCAAACGAAAAACAGACTAAAGAAATCCAATTGCATTATACGGGAGATTATTTTATATATGTTTTCTATATGAATGAAATGAATATATGAATTTATATAATCTTATATATAAATGAAATAAAAGAACTCAAGTGATACAAGCAGGGCAGCAAAGTCAGCCTGTGGGATGGCATTTTTAGAAGATGTTTCCTGGAGCTGTGGTCTCTGAGCAATAGGCCATGTAATGCCATCAGTACATTACTTACAGCTCCTTGCACACTGGTCTGACCAGATTTTTTAAACTATACTTTCCTAAGGCGATAGATCTTTTTTTTTTATTACTAGAACTGCTGTTGCTATTTTATTTTAGTTTTCCTTGTGGCATCCATAATATGCCAAGCACACTGTACAACGGTATGTCCTTGTTGTACTCAGTCTAACAGTCACACAAAAGATATATAGATTTGGTGTCAAATACATTAAAGGGCCAAAAATTACTTGAATTATTCAAATCTTTTAATAATAGGAATTTTATTTAGAACTAGATTTCAGTTATATTATGTTGAATACTTTGACTATTCTGCAATGTCATGTGATGGCATATTGCATGCAACAATACCTGATATATCAAAGAATATAAAGAAATATGCAAGATAAGATTTTCTTTAGGTATTCAAAACCTCCTTTACTCTTCCTCTTCATGAAGTACTATTGTCATCAGCATTGTTTGACATAGAAGAAAGTTTTGTAGGAGTGGTACTTCTCATTAGACAAACTGTTTCTAAGAACTCTTTTTGTTCGCAGCAGGCATTATGAGTTGTCTCAGAATAATGAGGAAACGAATAGAAAGTGATAGTGGAGAAAAACTCTATATATGGCCAGAAAAGAGAACTCAATATGCAGAATTTGCTGGGTGTTATGACCCAGAAAAATAACTTACATACAAATTGTGGATTTGAAGGGAACAAAGTAACAGGTAGACACATTACTGTGAAACTACTTGATAATTCACAGATGGAAAAAGCTCTTGATTCTGAAAGTCCTGCATTCTGAAATAAACAGAACACATAATTTTGCATCAACAGTTAAGGCATGGAAAGGGGATAAAAACAAACTTTGACATATACAGGATTAGCAACTGATTAGCACAGCTGAATTTTCCTTTACATGGAATTCAAATATATCTATAATGTAATGAGGGCTGGATGTCAGTCAGTGGTAGAAAGCTGTTTGCACAAAAGGATGTCTGAAAAAGATTATCCCCAAGTATATGAATGATACTACGATAAACTCTAGTACTCCGTACCTCAGAAAAGAAGGAAACATTTAGACTGCATTATTAATCTACATGTTTTTGGCAGATTGACTGTTTATCTTAGCTCTTGTCTTCTATGGAGTCCTGCTGTATGAAATTATGATGTTGTTTACAGCAGCTTAAACAGTATTAGTCAGAAATTGTTTGTATGTATGTAACAAATTAAAAATGAAATCTTTAAATTCCTAGAGCTATATGTGGAATTACACAATGCACTGATGATACTGCTGCAATACCCATCCAATTGTAGGCTACCGAGTTGCATAAATGATGTGTTTTATGGTGCCATCTAAATGTTTCTTCTGAGATGGAGTCCCAAAGTGTTAGGATCCACCAGTCCATAACAAGGCGTTTTGTTTAACAAATTCCTTACAGATCTAAAGCAGTGGTAGTGGACTCAGTCTTGGCAGCTGTCCTGTGGTTCATTATGATACGACTGTTGATCTCCTGTCTTAAGCTCCTAACAAAATGTTTTGTGGCCAGTGACGTCTAATGGCACTAGTCGACTATGCCATGAACATTGTAACTTCAGGGAAGTGGATTTCATGTGCTGTGTTGTTCTTTCCAAGTTTTCCATTCCATAAAGTGCAACATGATCTAAACAGTTTTGGGGAAAAGACCTTGAAGGACTACAGAAGACTATGGTTCATTGGTATCATCATGAGGTTCAGTGCAGTTTCTTGAAGTGATGCCAAAGGAGGAAAAGGTCAGAACTGGGCGTAGGAGTATGTTTCACAATGATTAGTTTGTGAACCATTTTTTTCTCCTGCCCTTGCAGTCCTTCACAAGGGTCACAGAAACACTAGTTAACTGTTGAAAATGTCCTAATGCATATGAATTCTGTAAAGCCTAATACCATGGAGAAGGCCTTTAATGTTCCATATATTCATATTATATATTCCCATTTACATTATGCATTTAGGAAATAGTTTTCACCTAAAATGCCAGTATAGCTATCATAGCAACCTCTATATCACAGTGTTCTTTTAGTTTGCCCGGTGTATAGTTCATAGCCTTATAGTTTTACAATTATATGACCTAATTTTTTCCTCTTTCACACACATTTTTATACCAGCATAGTTCCTTTAACCTCAGAATACGTGTTTGATTTGCACAAGGGAAAGATAACAGCACCTCATAGGTTCTTCAAGAAAAAGCTTACAGTACCAGAGTATGAATGACAGTGTAGTTCTTCAGTTGATGCCCTTTTTAACTATAGATTAGTTCCACTGCAGCTTCAATCCTGTTTTGTTGCTGTAAGTATTATTCACGTATGTCTGCCTTCAGGTCTAAATTAGATGCAGTCTCCTAGTACCAAGTGAGCACATACTGACATGTAGCCTAAGGTAAGATGGTGGTTACAGATAATTATTTTGGGTGACATACTCTATTGCACACCCTTTTGAGAAGCACAGAAGCCCTGCAGGGGCTTTCTAAATGATGACTACCCAGTAGAAAACAGACATGGAGAAGAGCAGGTAATAAAGAGAACCTTTAGAGAGACTGGACATATACCTTTGTTGTAAATTGAATTGATGTGACAATAGGGCTGTTTCTCCTTTTGTTTCCCTTGCCCCTGCTCAAAACAAATCGTCTGTATTTTATATTTTAATGTCTTGCAACACAGACAGACTTAACTATATGTTTGCAGAACCAGTACTTTCCATTCTTCACCTCAGTCTGAAATTCGAGGCAACTTTAATAGTCATGAATATTTGTATTTAAAAAGAAAAAACATTGCTTTAGTGAGATTATTTGTGAAAAATACACTTTGATATGAAAAATTACAAATTTTATTAGTGAGAAAGAAAATGGTACACTGAGAAAGGAAATTCAAATCTGAATTAGTGGTTGTTCAATTTTAGCTTTGCCACCAACCTTCGATCAGTAGCACGCAAGTACAACAATCCTATAAGACATTCATTTATGTGACCTTAAATGATGACTTGAGGAAACAGTCCTGTTACTCTTACTCGTCTATCATCAGCTACCATAATAGCAGGATGTAGAGGATATAGGAAAGCAATGCTGTCTTGTTGTAAAGTATATAGATCATGAAGAACTGGAAGGTTTCTCCCTTAGCTTCTGGCAAGTCTCTGAGGACTTGGATATTATTGTGGGTCAAAACAAGCCAGCCCATGAAAAAGACTGTCTTAGAGAACCTCTGGATATTGCACTGTACAATGAAAAACTGGGAGTACATTAGTGTCAGTTCTCACTGTGGGAGATCTCGGATACTACTACTACCATTGCTCATGGGAGTCTTCTGATAATAGATGTTTTCCACATGTCTGTTCTCATAGCACACTTTGGTATCTCTCAATACTTTATACCTTTCTTTTATCACTGCGTCAGTAAAGTGTTTGTTGTGGCTATAGCCACTGCCATAACCAGTGGTGTAACCCAGCGGTCTTTCCTTATGTACTTGAACCCAAGGATGAAAGATGATTCACCCTGGTTGCTGTTTCACAGTATTGTTTTGCTTTTCATCAGTATTTTTTCATCTCTCCCCTAGTAACTCTGATGTTAACCATTTCAGGTACTATCCATGTACATAAAGCAATTCATAAAAAGAAGGAAGGGTAATTTTTAACAATCATCACTCTAACAATTGTTCAGGGCAGGACTCCATTGTGCAATTGATGCATGTCAGAAGAGCAAACTGAATGTTTCATCTTGTAATAAAAATCCATATTTTACTGGAATGAGTCATTATATAGAACGAGTGAGTTTTGTTCCCTATATCTTACAAAACATCCTATTTCTCTCTTAGTGTAACATGGTCACTCTAACATTTTATGAAAACTGAAATTCCAGTTTAGATCTGACTTTATGGCAGACCTAAAATGTCTGCATACTCAGAAAAGTACCAAATACATGTTAAGAAAATACCTGTAGCTATCAAAAGGACTTTTAACTTTCCCTTTTTATTGCTTGGGATCTGCTCCTGTGAAATCCTTCATCTATTGCTAAATTAGTATACACAAAGTTGTGCCTGGCACAAGATTTTATGCTCTGAACAGCCCAGTGTCAGGTTATGCAAATGTTAAGTATTTCCTCCATCCTTCCTTTCCTGCCAAGGATAATGATCTGATTACCTCTCATCAGCTAACATTCTTGTAAAGAAAACCTTTCTTTCAAGACTGAATATGGATGCATATCAGGATTCACTTAGTCTTCTGCATGGCCAGCTCATTCTCAAAAACATGGAGAAGGTGTTGTTATGGGATGTGTCCTGTGTCCTTCTCTGCTGCTTGACATGTCTGTATGTAGCACAGAGTCTCATCTCCATGAAGTGTTATTTCATCAGTCATGCCATCATTGGGTTTTGTAACTTGCTACACTTTGAATCCCTCAAATGTGCCTGCAACAAATACTTGCATTTTCATAGGTCTATCTGATATATCCATAGTAACTTCATAGGTGCTCTTCCAAAATCGTCAGACAATGTTACATTGAAGTTTCCAGTACTTCAGCTTTTACTCGCTATATAAGCTGATGAGGTTTTTTTTTTTTAGCAAACTGAATATCCATTATTTCCCTCTTGATTTGAATATGGCTCTGTTTTGCCTCTGTTGCAATTCTATGAGAAGTTATAAGAATCTTTTAGCTTTGTGGCAGACAAAATCCTGTACCATTTCTTAAATGTATTTGCTTTGAACAGTGACTACTAGGATAATTAAAATTTGTATGTTTCATTCTGAACTATCATAATATTATGCAGTCCTAAAACCAGTGTCCTGATGGATTGTCTCATAACATTTATCTCAGTGTCTCATATGGGGATTGTATAAAAAGTAAAAATTAGGATTCTTTTCTAGGATTCCCTAGGATTCTTTTCAATTTTTTGTTTTTGTTGTCCTAGGAGGTCTCATGTTGTCCACAACTTCACCTCTTTGCTTAGTCTAGCTTGATTCATTTTGATAAGACTGTCTTCCACATATTTGGCCTCTTTCACTTTGAGCAGTTTTATCTGGATTAAGGTTGATATTTTCTGCTCGAGCATCTGACAATGCTATCTTCAGTATCTGATCATGTGCTGCCTGAGTTAGTGTTGTTATTATCGTGTCATCTGGTATTATATGGATGCCTGCCATATCTCCACATATTTCATTGTTTTAAACCAATTCACTTGCTGACCTTATTCCAAGAGGCACATGGAGAAACTTGTATATGCTAAAGGGCGTATGGGAAATGCACAGTTCAAATGATTTCTCGACTAAATCTGACTCGCCAATATTTATCTTTCTAATCTGCAATTGGAAGCCCGTTTTTTACCAGCTATTCAGCACTGAATGGATGACAGGACAGAGTAATGCTACTTTAGTGTATTGTGGAATCCAGGCAAACCCTAGCCCTGCTATTTGTCTTTTGAACTATGACTGTTAACAAACCCATGAAATAGCCTTCCCTTGCAAAGCATCACTCAGCTGTTTGGAGGAGAAGGTAGAACAAATATTCTTCCTACCTGAATATGGGTGCGGTGGGCTAAATGTTTTACTTGTTCATAGATCTTTGTTTTGGCCTCAGTTCATAGAGGTGGCTCTTTAGTGTGATGAACTTTTAGGCTCACTTTTCCTCCCTTTCTTTCCATTCTTTACAACATGATCAGTTAAAATGCTAATGTTCTTTTTTTGTCTTTAGCTAAGCTGAGACAAGAAATACTTCTGAATGCATATTCACTATCTCATATTTGATGTCTTCCGTATCTTAAACCTACTTTAATTTCACGCCTAAGGCAAATACTGCACAGGGGGATTCTGTTTGTTTCTCACCAAGGGCCTGTCTCAGGTTTGGCAGTTAATACTACAATTCTTTCAAGAACAGACAACTTCTTCATCAAAACTCTGTGAATCATGTGCATGGGGGGAAAAGTTAATTAATAACACTTTATAAATAACCCAATTATCAGCTTATTTTCAGCAGTTCATAGAGACTAAATGAAATTTGCAGGCAAAAAATGGGGGTTGACGAATCAAGTGCTTAAATTCTATACTACTGCTCCTCCCTCCTCTGAAAATAATTTTAGTATTAGGGATCTCTGCCATAGGCTAACAAAGTTTTGAGTAAAACATTTCCTGTGTATTTTAATGAAACAGAACTGAATACTGTTCATATTCTTGATCATTACAACTATTTAAGGAACTAACTTGAGTATCTTCTAGAAAATTCATGAGAGTCAAATCAGACTTTTTTTTTCATTAAAAGACTAGTCATTTTCAGAAGGCTAACAGAAAACAATTAGTTTAATTTTGAATATAATGCTTGATATCCTCAGGTCTACTTTAAGTTGTATGAAGTCTCTCTATACCTTGCAGAATATCCTGCATTACATACAAAATGATAATATATCTATAAGAAGGCATTGCTTATGTTCAAACCTAGCCTGGAATTTGTAATTTGACATATATGTAAGTTTAGATAAATAATGAGCCTTGAATGATCTTCCAGCAAATGATAACAGCCAGTTAGCTTAAAGCTGAACGCACATGCTAGCTTGTTTCTGAAAGAAGAACAACTGTTTTTACAGCTGCTCCTCACTGTAGCTATTTAAGCCTTGTCGCCCAGCTTCCAATGAAATCAGCCTGCTTCATATTCCTTAACAAGCTTGGTCACAGTAAACTTAGCTATCTTTATGCACCACTTTATTGCACAGCACAGATATATCTTTTATTACATAAAAAAAGAAGGGACAACAATCTTTTTGGGGCGTGTGAGCTGCTCTGCTTAAACACTTAAGCTACTTTTTTATGGATGATGAACCCAGTCTTTTCAGACTTTTTTTTTTTACTCTAGTTTTTACTTGTTTATCTATTCTTCTCCCCAGTGTGAGTGTTCCTTGATTTGATGTTATCCAAACACTTCTGCTATAATCACAGTAGTTCATAAGCATTGTTAAAATCTCATTCAAATTAGAACATTTCCAACTGACTGCTGTGGTAATGTACTGTAGACATCTGTGCCACCTCTCCTACTGCTTGCAGTTAAATGGAGAATTTTCAGACTCGTGTTTTCTTTCAGTCTGCTCTTGATGCTTCATACAAATATGAAAGAGAGAGCAACATAACTTAATGAGTTTGAAGTGTGATGGTAATTTTCAGGTCTTCCAATTCAGGAGATGCATAATGTTTTCTAATTCTACTACCAGTTTGCAGTTTCTGAACTCAGGGTCACTCCCTAATTCATGAAAGCTATAGTCACTTAGGTACCATTTTGTGTTTAGTCTTCCACATGAGGAATCCAGAATCTGACCAAAAATAACAAAAATGAACCAAACAAATTTTAAGCAGATACTAAATGACAGCAAAACCCTTGCTTGTCAAAATCTGAAGCAGTTTCAGGATGATGTAATGTGTGATGGTTCAGCATCTTTATTAAAGAGGCATGTAAAAATACTTCAGTAGATAGTTTTGTATGATCTTCAGTAGATAGTTTTGTATATGTTTCCAAATCCTGCTAAAGGCAGGATTGCGTGCTCTGTAATGCCATAAATATACTGGAGGAGTGTGGAGATAGAAACGAAACCTTGTAAAGAAAGAGTTAGGCTCCAGAGGATTGACGTCAAGATGCAGAGTGAGTGATCATCTAGTGCTCTTGGCCAGAAATGCCAGTCAGGTTTTCGTAGTTATTGACATAAAGGATATGTTATGACTGAGAAGACTGAAAGAAAAGTTTAGAAAAGAAGCAGTGGAATCTCTGTATGCCTAAATATGAATATGGGCACATGTCTGTCAGAAACTCGTTTTTAATAAAGGACATAAAATTGAAAGGGACCTTCTGAATCATTGAACCCCAGTTCTGTTTGACACTCTTCCAAGTAGTCAATGTTCAGTTTGCTACTTTAGATAGCATTAGAGAATATGTCCTCTCAAGACAAAACCCTGAAATATCAAGTGCTTAATTTTGCCTTGATTTCTGTTCTAGGCCATTCTATAAATGTCACATTTTATATACTGTGTTGCTACATGATTATTTAATGACAGATAACCGTTTTATTTCATTCCTCAGTTTATCAGCCAACAAGATTGAAAATTCTGCTCCCCACACAACTCCATTAAGAAAAGAATTAAAAAATAACATTTGTGGTTTTCTTTATTTTGCTTGTCTTTACCTTCACCTAAGTTCCAACAGCCAAATTTTTGAATTTTTGAAGAACCTGGTTCTATCTTGATTTATAACAATGAAACTCAACAACTTCAGTTTATTTTCTTCTGTATAAATAAAACCAGATCTAGGTGTTTGTCTTTGGCAAATTACTGAAGTTATGGGCTGTGCCAGGTTATTTTGGATCTGTTCAGATGTTTCTAATTGTAAGCAGTTGGTTTTAGTTTCTTTAAAGTTTAAGTGGGAACTATTCTGAATATGATTATTTAAAAAATGTATTAACAAAGCCTTAACTGTGCAAATGAATGTGGTGTTCAAATCTGAAATATCTGTATAATAATACCTCAACCTTTACATTTCAAGGCACTGTGTATGAATTCCCCAAAGTGAATTGAGGTGAAACTTAAGCCATTCTGACATCGGTTAAAATCAGATTCTAATAATATTTTGAAAAGAGAACAAGAATTGGGTTTATGGAAATAGTAGCTTTCATGGAAGAAAGGCTAGCTGTTGGGGATAGGCACTATTGCAGTTTTTGCTTTTTGCGGGTTTGTTTGTTTATTGGCCAGGTTTTGGTCAAATGTATTAGAGGAAACATTAAATACAAACAATCAAATTGCAACAAAATAAAATTAATATTTATACCAGCATTGCAGCAACTGGAAAGGCAGTCATGAATTTTTACAGCCTGACTTTAGAGGTCTTTATTTTCTGTTGATTGGCACTTACTGCTTTTTTATTTGTTTCCTGCTCTTACATTTTGGTTTTGATGCATTCAAATCTACAGCAAGGCAGGAAAAAATGAATTTTTTAAATGTAAATAATTGAGGGAAAGTGTTTGCTTTTGTGCTATGCAAGATAAAGTAGCAATTTCAATCTAGTCTGCTGGAATTTTAAAACTATTTTGATCCAAGGTAAAGTTCTTGTGTGTAAGGATATCTACTAAAAAAAAGATATTATTTCTGCAATTGCTTACAAATAGCACAAAAAAAATCTGCAAGGAACATGTTGACAGTTCCATAACAGACAATAATAATACCACCTCTACCATGAAATCCTGCTGTCTTTTCCTACCAACAAGAAAAAAAAAACAGTAATAGAGACAAAGTTGATTTCTGTGGAGAATATTCCCATTATATAATTTTTTTCTCATTTTTTCTCTGCCTTTCGTCTTGCCACCCTTCATTTTTACTAACAGTAGCCATACTTTTTAAGAATACCTTCACTGTTCCTTACACTGATATTGTCACTTTTCCCATCCTCAAACACTCCTTCTGTCCAAGATATTTTTTGACCCTTTCAATAAATCTCCTTCACTTCCAGTTTTCATTCACTTTACCCAGCAAAACTACTTTCTCCTTTTCTTACCCTATTGATCTCTGTTTAATCACCAGCTTTTCTTTCCTCGCTGTCCAACTTCTTCCTCAGAGTTATTCTGTTCAGCTTTTGTCCTGAGTTTTGGCACTTTCAATCACTGCTCAGGGAGCAGCACTCCCCTAAGGACAGAGGTAAAGGACTGCCTGGTCATTCTAGGTGTGACCTGTTTCTAGAGCAGCTCTGATCCAGGTCCCCAAGGCACTTTCTGCTGAGAAACAGAAGAAGGATTTGCAGTCCCTTACTAACACAAGTTGCTTACCCAAAACTTGGCAAAAGAGACATTAAATTCAATGTTCTTGTAGTAACAGTGACATGAGTGCTATCACTCTATAAAAGTTAAAACTTGAATCATTTAATTTTGGGGGGACAGTATGAGTAGTAGACTAAAGCACATAAGCTTCTAGATTGGAATGCTTTGTAAAAAGCCCCCAAATGAAGAGTTCATCCCACCATGATTCATATTCATTTAATTAGAATAGTGCACAGTAGGAAACAGCATAATTTATTTAACTTCATGTCTTTTCTTTCTGAAATTGTATTGGAGGGAGAAATTGTACTGGAAGGAGTACAGAAAAGAGAGATGAGTTCCAGGCCTTGTCTGGAGTCACAGGTGCTGATAAAATTTGCCCAGAGTTTTGGGAACCAGGCAACAGCATTAGCTGTGACAAGGGTTAAGCATTCTCCAGATCCACGTTGTCCATGAATTCTGTGATAGGACAGTCCAGGGATTTAATTCATAGACAGTGTCATCATTTATTTAATGGCTATATAAAATTACTGATAGTACTCCAAGGCATCTATTGTAAATTTTGATGGCATACAGTATATCTATAGTGAAATACTTGAAGAGTGAACTGCATCACCACTATATATAATACATTTATTCTGGTAAAAGTTCATTAGTATTCACTGAAAACCTCTGACTGTGTGATACTAGCAAAAAATGTCAAATTGTTCTTAGAATTTATAAGAAGGTATAAAATTCATGATCTGAGACAGTGAAAATCCCAGAGAAAATGAAATGATGGCCTCCATATATTGTACTCATTTTGGCATCTGATTTCTTTATGCCTACAGAAGTGAAAGCTAGTCACCTAACCTTTCATTGAGTCAGCATTTCCCGAAATACAAAGACATGAAAAGTGCTTACTGATGATTACTTGGCACCCATCCTAATATAACCAAAATGAGAGTAGCAGTTCCATAGTATGGCATTCAGATCCCAATATAGTCACTTCAATATAGCCTCCTTCAGAATGCATGCCATTATGCTCTTGATGTTTTGGTGAGAAAATGTCTTAGTGTGTTTCAACAGTCAGGAGAGTTAGCTTATTTTCTAATAAATAGATAAAGTTATGAGGAAGAGGGAAGAGTAACTAATCAGCATAAAATTCAGGAAACATACTTCATAACCCTTCTTGTACTTCATTTGAACTCTAGCCAGATTTCTATCTATTACAAAAGGCAATGTCTTAATCCCAGAACCTGTTGCAGAAGAATCACCATTGAAAGACAGAAAAGAAACAATTATGGAGCAAAAATGCAGTGGTTGCTTAGGTACAGACGGTCACAAGCTGGTCATATTTGCTATACTTGCTGCTCGTAAAGGCCAATATTAGAAAACTTGAAAGTAGTTATAACCCAGCTCAATTTGGAGAAAGAATTGAAAAAGAAAAATATGATCAGGAATTAATAAAATATTTAATTGTTTCTGAAATAAAAGAAAACCTTAAAAGTAAGCTGCTCTGCTTTAAAACACACCATAAAAACCTCACAATCTGAGAAAGCTGTAAGTAATTGAAATGATTGAAAATGAAGAAAAAGATTAGATTAGATTAGATTTATGAGTATTTTAAGTATAAAGAATAAAGAGAATTTGGAGAAGGGTACCAATCTCTTGCTAGGAAGAAATTTTTGGTTAGTTTAAATAGCAGCAGAAAGGTTTTGTTTGTTTGTTTTTCTTTTTTTTTCTCCTATGTTTAGAAATTACCAGATACATTCAGACCACAAAATAATGATGACATGGTTTCCATTCAGAATTCATTACATAGCTCTAAAATAGATCATCTTTAAATCATGAGGTCAAATTAATTTTCTTCCAGAAATTTCTAAAGAATTAAGAGGAAGGTTCTCAGTTGCTAATGTGTGGAGGATTATCTTCAATAAGCCTTGAAATAGAATAGAAGTCTAAGAAGGTTAGTAGTGTCACAGAGGAAAACTTCTCAGTTCACATAGTTTTGACCAAATTGGAATTGAAACGGTTTATTACTATATTAACAACATGTAATTAGTTGGAACTCAGTGAAGTTAAACATTCAGGATCAATATCAGTTACACTGCAGATAAAACATAATACTAGATTCTTGCAAAATGTTAGTAAGTGCCTACAAATTTATAAATACCCCTTTATAACTAATCCCAACAATGCACATCACTCCTGTGGGAAGATGAGCAGTTCGCAGTAGTATCATTTTTTTAAATTGTTTTTTCTCACAATCTGGAAGAAAACAAAAATCACTGACAAATTCTGTAGGTGGCACAAAGATGCTGGGGCTCATGAATAATGAATAAAACAGGACATTTTTATCAAAATAGGTAATAAATAGCAAAATCTGGAGTAAAAGTGTAACTGCTGTGTAAGTATAATGTTTATTGCTTTGATAATGAGATCTTCAGCATGGGAGAGAAAGGCATAACAAAATCTGGAGGCTGAAAGTTGAAGTGAGAAAAAGCAAACCTCAAAATAGAGCATAATTTTAACACTGAGGGCACTAGGAACAGTTTACCAAAAGTCGCAGTCAAAATTTTTAAAATAAGCATTGGATGTTATAAAGGATACTTTCTAGTTCAGACCAGAATTAATTCAAGAAGTTCTGTCATCTGTTATGCAAATCTGATTAGATGCTAACAATGTATTCTTCTGACATGTCCAAGTTTTTTAGGGTCATTATTAATAGGTCATACAAGCAATCTGGAAGAGTAAAGGCAATCAGGAATATGAGGGAATAATCCAGTATTACTCGGGTAGCCAGGTTTAAATTGCAGTCATAATAGTATACGGTGATGTTGTAATTGGAATTTACCAGGTCCAAGTGTAATTTTAGGGTAATTACTTGAGGCATTTACATGTAGATAATCTATACCTGGGTTGGAGAACCTTAACATGGGTTGAGCTCTACACAGAGACTGGGCAATTGAAGAATATCAGTCTTTTAATATTTTCATGGAAGCTGCTGAGTAATACATATGCTTTTATTTCTGACAATTTTGTATTCCAGTCAAACAGACATTTTGATTTTGCATTAGTTTGTTCAAGTCCCTTCTCTCTGTGGATAATTAGTGATGCCTGGACAACTGGCAGGTAAATTGTTACATGTGGACTCACTGCAGACTTTTATCTGAAAAGACTGAGATTGCTCTATGGCTAACTTTGGTACATTAAAATATATAAGCAATAAAATGAGTTCCAGTTTTATGAAAAGTGTTTAATAACTTCTTTTCATAAAAAGATGAACAAAATGAACACGATATAGCAAAGCACAATATGATATATTAATGAAGCTATAGAACACTTTCCTTTTCATTAAATACAGTTTACTCTTTTATCATTAAAATGATATAGAAGTAATGTATGGAATTACAGAATTATTCAGGTTGAGAAAGACCTCGAGGGGTCACCTAGTACTACCTGCTGCCCAAAGCAGGGCCAACACTGAAGTCAGAGCAGGTTGCTTAGAGCTTTGTCTATTCCAGTCTTGGAACTCCCAAAGACAGAGGTTCCACAGTCTCTTTGGGCAAATAGAGTACGTCAAGGAAAAAGAAAGAAAGAAAGAAAAAGAAAGAAAAAGAAAGAAAGAAAGAAAAAGAAAGAAAGAAAAAGAAAGAAAAAGAAAGAAAAAGAAAGAAAAAGAAAGAAAAAGAAAGAAAGAAAAAGAAAGAAAGAAAAAGAAAGAAAAAGAAAGAAAAAGAAAGAAAGAAAAAGAAAGAAAGAAAGAAAGAAAGAAAGAAAGAAAGAAAGAAAGAAAGAAAGAAAGAAAGAAAGAAAGGCTTTTAATTCTATTAAGGCCTCTAGTGATTTATGCAGCATTAACAAATCTATAAATATTACACAAATGGTCTTCTTATGTCAGCAGCTTTGAAAATTAGATTAACGATATCCACCTAACAACAAGCTCGGCTTAATTTAGCCAACAGAAATATACAGCTTTTCCTAATGTCATTTACAATGAAATAAATGAAGGGGTGGATGGGATTTAGAATACTGAGCTTTCTACATCACAGAAGACCAATATTTTTTCTATTTGTTTCCAGACCAATATTTTTTCTATTTGTTTCCAACTCTGATTTATGTTTGTGTAGATATTAACAAGATTGCTAACAAACTGTAAAGAAAAGGAAAATCTGTGAATAAGATCAGTCTTGTTTTAGCTTCCTGCACTATAGAAGCAAAGCATTCCTCCATCAAGCTCATAACTTCTGTTTTATTGCAACCTATTTATTTTATTCCAGACAGGCAGAAAAACATTTACATCCAGCATTTTGACCATTGTCACCATAAAATTATTTGTTCTTAAGAAAGAAAAAAGACAAACAACATAATAATGCCGTTAGCTTAATACCATCTTAATGCTTTAAATGTTTTTACTTAGGATGAAATTAACCCTGGTGCAAAGGGCTAGAATTGAATTTGTTTGGAGAAAGTGCACTGTTCTTGCTAGGATCACTGCTTATTGAAACTTCCATTAGTGATCTCATTCTTCTTCTGTAGCTATGTTCTATTCTAAATTACTGCAGTACATCAGATAATGATCACGCATCCACCACATCCCTGAATGTTTTCTTGTTACAGAAATCTTGCAAAATTTAGCAGAGAATACAATAGCTCTTCTAGAATTCCTTCCTCAAATGATTAATCCCTGATGGTTCTTTATTGTGCGTCTGGGCTGACATCAGGTCAGAAAAGATTAGGATTTTACTGCCCTCATATTTCAGATCCTTATTTTAGTAGCTGCAGCCAGGATTCTTTCTCTTTCTCTTATATCAGAGTGTAGCAACTACGTTCCTCTCACATTACATTGAAATACTGTTCCCCTCATGGGCATCCTGTAATTTCTCTTCCCAAACAGCAGATATTGCAGGATGAGATCTCAGCCACTCAGTAGTCATTGAATGATTTGAAATGTTTCATTACTGTATTTTTTTCAATTAGTTGTTAGTGTATTGTACATTGTAAAAGCATATTTGGAAAATGATATGCTTCTTTCATTGAATGATTTGAAATGTTTCATTACTGTATTTTTTTCAATTAGTTGTTAGTGTATTGTACATTTGTAAAAGCATATTTGGAAAATGATATGCTTCTTTACGGATCTTGGTAAAAAGTATTTTTAATATGGAATTTTGCAAACAATATAATACTTGAATATATATTTATATATATTTTTCCCCTCCATTCACTTCTGCTGAGGCTGTAGCTACTAAGGGAATTTGTTTTACAATGCAGGCACATCTCTGCCAACATCTTATGGCACAAAAACCCCAGTAGATTTTTAATTTGCATAACATTACACATATTTGCATAAAGTATTGCCCAATGGTAGTAAGAGCACCAGTTTCTCCCTAGGCCCCAATTAATTAATCTGTGTCCCTCCAGACCTACATCAATTTATTATGCATTTTTAGTATGCCAATTAATTACGTGTTTCCCAGACCCACATCCATCATTCTGTGCCCTCCAGCCAGCTTTGCACCTCTTCCAGTCCCACATCTGGCTGACAGCAAACCCTGTGCTTCTCTCATAGCTGTGGCGACTTTTCTGTGATTTTGTCGGCCAGCGGACAGCTCTAGGAGCCCCTCGCTCTTCCTGCTGTTCTCCCTTCAAGGCCTGAATTTGCTAGGCAGATAGGGTAAAACCTTAGTAGCCAAATTGCTGCCTGCTGGAAGACTGGAAGAAAAGTAGTACGACTCTTTTTGTTCCCTTCCCTCTTCTTGCACCTCTTTTTGTGAACTTAATAGAAATGCTTGCACACCCTTGGTTGCTGGTATTGACAGGCATTGACTGGTTTTTGGTGTTATCTTGCTCGTGTTCCCAGAAACACTTGGTTCAAAAGTTTTAGATCTGACCATGAGGAGTATATGAAAGTAGACCCATTGACTTCATACTCAAAAAAGATGGGAGAATCTTACTTCTTAAATTTGAGAGGAGCTGTGCCTTGTCCTTCCCTGGAACAGATAGGTTCATTTGCAGGCACATGCAGGAGCAAGAGCTCCAGTCAACCTCAAATGATTCAGACATTCCAACCACCATCCAGACATTGGTTGTGGCTCAGGGGCACTTGCTTAAGCATAGGGCCAAGAGGCCACAAGGAGTGGATAGGACATACAGAACAAGCAGAGTATAAGCAAAGGAAGGCAAAAAGAGTGAATGAGTTATTCCTGACTGCTTCATGTCAACTTCTTCATAGATTTGCCTTATTTAAGTAAATTAGGATAGGTGGGATTTTTTTTTGTTTGTTTGTTTTTTCAGTTTAAGTGAAACTATACCCTTTGTTGCAATTAGGGGAAAACATAAGTTGATGTCAGATGTTCATCAGAGAATTAGCTGGCTAGATTACAAATTTCAGCTGGCAATCAATCTCAGTCAATGAGGACTGCAGGAAAGGTGAGCTTTTCCAAAGATTTTCCACTTTCCTGTACTGTCAGTACAAAGGTCAGGCTCACAATTGCAGGAAAGGAGACAGAAGGAGCTGAAACTATGGCTTCTTTCCTAGTGCTTGGCTGTGCAAGGTCAATATACTACGGATCAGCAAGCTGACCTGACTGAAATATTTAACTCTTTTCTTCTGTCCTTTCTTTTTACTCATCTTCTAGAACAACTTTAAATCCATCTGAGTGGCATCTGTTACTCATATGGCATTTCTAGGCTCCTTTAGGTGTACAGTACATCATTCTTCAGTTCTGTTTATTGTATTTAAAATGTGCTTGTCATAAAGTAGTTATGGATTTTAAGTTTTGTAGCCAGTCTATACTTAATTTTTCCTTTCATCTTCTTTACAACACCTTTTAAATTTTGAATATTTGTATTCATTTGTGTTTGCTCTGACAGAAGAAAGGTAGGTCTGTCAAGGGTCCCCTTGTGACTATAAACTCAGACTTTAAAAAAAGCAGCTTAGCTAAGTTTTTTATTAACTGCTACCTATCACTGTTATGTTGTCCTTATGCCTGTAGGGCTGAATCAGCACCTGCAAAGCATTCCTCTATCAGTCACTGAGAAAGGCATATTTCTTTCATGGGTACTGATGCAGCACAGCAGGAACAAGGCAGTGTTTGACTGTGGCTTGCACAGCCAGGGCAGATGACAGAAGGAATTGTTTTTAAAAAGCAGTAAAAATACGTATTAAAAACTATAGGCAAGACAATTCAGGGGACATGGGGGAGAAAAGAGAGTGTTCTGCCTCAGCCTGAAACTCTCCCTCTTCATCTCTCTTTATTCTTTATACAATGTCATGAAAACAGACATCTAAAATGTATATATGAATATCCAATGTTCAGCTCTGTTAACATTGCTCAGCTCTGTTAACATTGCTCAGCTGAGTAACTGAGTTTGCAAAGGCTGCAAAGGCTGCACCTTTCCCAGAAAGTGATTGCATTATTTTAATTTTAATGAAAAAGTAATATTTTTTTTCTAATTCAAACAGCCCTGTTCTATGGTTTTGCTACTAGATAGCGTTCATTAGGATCTGTTGTAAGAATCCGCTTCCCATTTTCTTCTTCTTGTGAACTACTCCAATAATGGTGATGGTTCTTCTATTTTAAGAGGCAAAAGTAAGTTAAGTTTCAACAATATAAGCTGTTCTTTTCTTTCCCCTAAATTCACCTCCAAGAAACTTCTTTCACTTAAGTGTAGTTTTTTTCTGTAGAGTGCTTCTTTCTCTGTCAGCAACATCTAAAATCTGGCTTATTCAGTATGTGCCTTCTGGATCACACCCAATACATGAGGCTGAATTAGGTGATCTGATCTACTTACTGCGCCACAGCAGGAACTGCTTTCTCCTCTCTTCCTCCCTCCTCACCAAAAGAAAAAAAGAAAAAAAAAAGAAAAAAAATCTAGCTGAAGAGGCCTGCCCACCATTTGTGTTGTAAACTAGAAGTACAGAAAGCTTTGCTGACTGCTAGAGGCTGCTGCGAGGATAGTGCTTTTTGTGGTAAAGAAGGCATGGCTTTCAAGGAAACAAGTGATGAGGCCAGTCACAACGTGCGGAGTTGGAGGCAGATCATGCTTGGAAACTGATCCCTCCATTCCCCCTGTGATGATTTCTTCAGGAAGAGGAAAGCAAGAGAAGGAAAGAGAGCCTCAGACAGCCTGGGAGGTGAGCAAGAGGTGAGAGGTGTGCGGCTGGAGGGCTAATGGGGAGGGTGTGTGTGTGGGCCAGGGAGGAGGGGGAGCTGTGCTGGGAGAAAAGTGGAGCAAAGAGAAAGTGAGCAAGTTGGGAGCCTGGGGCACCAGAGATGCAAATATAGCTGAGGGACCAGTGGCAAAAGCACCAGGATCATATATCTTGGTTGTTTTCTGAAATGGGAAGTGATGTAAAAGCAAGCCTCTCCCTAAGGAAGCTGGGGGATTACATGAAATATTGGGAGGCAGTTGCAAGGGGGACTAGAATATATCATTGAAAACAAGGGAGACTTGAATGAAGGGGATAAAATAGCAAATGATGAAAATGAGGAGAAAATAATTTGGAAATGGTGTGTTTTAGAAGAGCTAATTGAACAGCTGGCAGGCACTAACTGCACCTCAGTAGTGGTGTTATCCTCCCTTCCTTGATGAGTCCCAGACAATTTGTGGATCCAAGACAGCAGAGAGAACCCTGAACACTGATAGGCAACACTTAACACTTTTGATTTAGGAATACTTATCTCTCAGAGAGATGTTAAGGATTCACAGATTGCCAAGAGCCCTTGAAACACTTCCTGTCATATCAAAATATAATGACTATCTAGCAAAAACCCTTTGCTTTCACATCTGGAACTGCCACCTTCCCTACTCATTTAAAATCCAGTGATGTTGCTGAAAGGAGATTGTGAGAGAGTACTGCCAACAATATGTGACCAAAGTCTAGTGCTACTGCACTCTCAAATTGCATTAAATAATCATTCTGCTCAGTTCAAGGTCTTATGAAAGATCAGCAAATGGCTGAAGATTAACTTTTTAACAGTGAAGAGAAGGTTGATGTAGGCAAGAGGAAAGACCTTTAAAAATTAATAACCTTGAGATTTCATTCTCCACTGAACACATCTGCCCTTAGATGATAGAGACAGTCTGAAGTCCTGCTGTTTTACTGAACTTCTGCTGCTTCAAGAGCTGCTGCTGCTGTTGCTTTTGGACATTGAAGTAGGCAAGGATCCAAAAAGCACATATTTCCAACTATGTTTGGAAGGATGTTTTATCCTGTCACATTAGATTTAAACTTGTCCACAGTGATGCACACCTTCATGACCTGCAGGCGCGATTACACACTGCACCTATGAATGAAATCACCATGCTAAAGTAAGTGTTTCAGCTTCTTCAGAGCACAGTAGGGCAGCTTTACTGCAGAGTCCATGAAGAGCACATCACAGCACAGCTCTGCTCACCTTTCATGCTCCTCACCAAGGAAGGTGCATGCATCCTCATCAGGGCCTTATTTATCCCCCAGATCTTCTTTTTGCATCTAACTGTGTTGTCCCATAAAAAACAGAGTTCACTGAAGCAATGGCATGACTGATTCAAGAGACATGTATAGCTTTGGGAAATGGGTATTTCAGAAATAGGGCCTGAGCTGAGGAACATACTTTAAGAGGAGATCTGCATGGTGGTGATTGCCTACCAAAACAGAATGTATACATCTCATCTTTGACAGGGTATCTTCACACTTTCAAAATAATTATATTTTAGAGAAGAAGGGATAAAGAGGAAGAAAGAAAGATTGGACAATATTAAGATATGTCACTAAATGAAAATAATAAATAAATAAAGGTAAGGCAATGCTCCATACCTGGGATACTGAATTTGACGTGCACAGTATGCTACCATCACGTTTAGCTGCACGGTATGCTACCATCACATCCAGGGCAAGCACCCTAATCTTCTCATATTTTATTCTGGTTTATTCTTATGATATTACTTGGTTGATTTGCTTCAGATTATGTCAGTGGCACTTGCCCTGTTTAAGATTGCTTTTCATTAGTTTCCCTATCTGCATAGAGTTCAAAGCATTGCCAGGACAGTGACAAAGAACAACTTCACAGCATGTGTGTGCAAAGTCCAACATATCTAGGAACTTTCAGATTTATGCATGCACCCAGGATGGATGTTGTGCCCACATGGAAAAATACTAAATCATTTGGGTTTTATTGCAAAAGCATCTGTTAAACACAAATAAAGTCGGGCTGATACATCCCAGATATGTCAGATGCATTACACATACTCTATCCTAGGAACAAGTATGGCACTCCTACGCTTGTATATTTCTGACAGCATATAAGTCCTGATCTCATATAATTTGAATTTTCTGAAAGGTTTTCCCATTTAATGAGTATTGAATTGGATAGATTTGATAAATATTTCTTTATTTTAACTACTTATGGCAGCAAATATTCCTCCATCATGCTCTGGACTTTTTATTCTTAAGTTAGCCTAACAAAGTAAAAAATACTTCAGATGTCTTTGAAACTCCTTTTATTTTTCAAGTGCTATATTTTCAAGTGCTATAATTCCTTTTATATTTCAAGTGCTATATTTTTCAGGTGCTATAATTCTGGTTCATGGTTGATATTTATTATTTGAATTACAGTTATGTTTATAAATCTATGATAAAAACAATGAGATTTCTATTCTTTAATGTGGAGGATCTGTTTCAGAAACAATGAATAGAATTTATTCCACTCTTACCAGGGAGCAAAGATTTTTCTTCTCCCAAATCATGTACTGGACAGGTTGGGGACTGGTTTTTCTGGTATCTTCAAAATCTTAATTTAATACAGGTGATGCAATCATTTTGGCTGGTATTTTAATGGTGGAAAATAGCATAGAAAATGACATGTTTCCTGGATATTCTGAATATTCTGCCACTTTTTCTGGTTAAAAATAGCTAAAACTTTCTATCAAAGTTAATACAACTCCAATTCTTATTTGAAACACTAAGTACCGGAGTCAAAGCAAGGGAGTTTGCACCATTTGACTGCTGAATGATTTTAATCCGAAAAACACAAAATCTGCTACTTGTCCTAGATAATTACTTTTCTCTTTTCAAGTGTAGCTAGAGCTGGTGGTTACTAATGTTCATTTTCTACATTTTAGTACACAGGCTTACTTTACAAAGATTTTGTATTAAAAGGCATCTCTGGATCACAGGAGTCATTTGCATAGGGAATGACCTTCCTTTACATGTTTACAAAATCTGTGGATATATTTTGGCATTAAGAAGTCAAAGTTCACAGAAAAGCCTCATTTGATTTCAGGGAGTTCAAGAATAAACCTGCCTGATTAAGTCAAGCACTTTTAGGTATTTCTTCACTTTACCTTGTAAATGAAAAAATAAGAAGTGTTTTAAATCTTACAGCAACCATAATTCCTTATGCGCATCTTTGTAGCTTTTCTGTTTTGAAGTAGTTATACAGTTTCATTCTTTAAGAAAGAATTAAGGATGGCCACACACTAATGCTCTCCCTTAAGTTTCATTGCACAATATGCGGAGCCAAGAACTCAGCTGTTGTGCGTAGCCTAGTGTCTGCTGAACGTGTGACACATCAAATGATACCACCACTGGGATGAGGTAAGCTTTCATGATGCAATCACAGTTAAATAGAGAGAGGTAACTTTCAAGAGTTTTTGATGTGATTAGGGGAAAAGAAGAGTAATTAGGCCATCTATAAGAGTTTGAATGAATATTTGCCAAAGTAATTCCTGGTGAAATATCTTAATGCACCTGTACCACCAAACTGTGTCATTTGACTTTACTCAATTCAGATCTTTATTTAGATAAAAGCAGCTTTACACTTTTTCATTCTTCATGACCTTTATATCTCATTTAGTCTGAAAATTGACTACTGTTCAGCATATTTCTTCTGTACTAAAAGCTATGACTCTGCAGGGCTCGTATTTAAAGGGTGCCAAAGAGCTATTTCCTGTGAAGCAGGAAAAAGGGTTGCCAATCAAACTTCTTACAGGCTGCTTTTACTATAGCAGTTGATTGGGAAATTGCCAGATATTTTAGTAGATGACTTGTCTGCAAGTTTATGGGGTAAAATGGGGAGAAATTTACAGGTAAAATTGTGTATGTCTGAGGGTTTATTTTTCATTTAGTTTTTAAAACATTGATTTACAGAATAAGGAAAAAAAGACTTAATTTATTTAATTTATAAATTTAATTAATTAATTTAATTTATAAAAATCACAGAAATGATTTTTAGCTGGGTAAGAACCACATTTTTACAAGAAGATAGTGTGCATGGACTTGGGGTACTTTAAACCAAAACCTGTGATTTAAGATCTCATCATTTTTGTAGGTTGTTCTTCCACATAATCATTGACCCAGCAGATGCTGTAGGAAGCTTGCTCTAAGAACAGAAGTTACTGTTAGAAATGGTTTTCATGTTTTTTCTTTCAGGTGTGTGTGGGTGTGTGGGTGTGTGTGGTTTTTTTGTTTTTTGGGTTTTTTTTGTTTTTTTTGGTAAAACACCGAATCATTAAAGCCGAGGCTTTTTTGCAGAAGTGTAGCAGTTGCAGTGAAACCTTCCCCTTAAAGGTCATCCTGGATCTAGATAGAGTCTCTGCCTCCCCTCCATTCCCCCTAAAATAAGAGAGACACCCACTTTTGTGAAGAAAGAGAGACTCATGCTGCAGAGCAACAGAGTCTGGTATTTAGGGCACTGACCTGGATTGAAGTCCCTGATCAGGCTGATACAAAAGAGACTTGAATCTGGCTCTCTCAATTTTGAAGTGCATGCCCTAATTACAAGGCTGTTAGCTTCTCTGCAGTCAGAATCACTCTTTTCCTTTGGAGAAAATGTCTGATTTCCATTATGGATTTTGCAATGCAAACATTTTTCACAACATTGAAATGGAATGACGTGTTGTTTCTCAGTCAATAGCAAGAAAAAAAAAAGCTCAAAATGACAGAAAAGTAGAGAACAGAATTACTTGATTATCTTTTCTACCGAGAGATTAAGTTGAGCTACAAAATCTTTCATTGTTAAGATAGTCCATTAGGAGTCTATTATTTATTACTACAGTTCAGCATTTTAATTTAGGACCATTAAGATACTTTAACGTTTTGAACTTCTATTTCTTGCAATAAATTGGTCAGCATCTTAATGAGATAGGGAATCAGAAATAGAAAAGATCTGACGTGTTTTGAATTTTTGACTATAACTAAAATGAATATAACTAAAATAAAAGTGAGGAAATGAACCAGCATACACACTTCTGTGAAGGCTGGGGGAGGGGATTACAGGTCATTGGTGTAGTTAGATGGGCATTGAAAGTGGTGCATTCTCTCAAATATTAGTCTGAAATATTACCTGAAAAAGATCTGAGTGAAACAACCAGCTATTCCTAAACCTCTGTTTACCGCAAAGTAGCAAAACTTCTCCTGTAGTCTGGCATGTGAGTAAGGGAAGACAACCTTGTAGCTAGCCAATACAGCACTAAGAGTCAGGAAGTATTGGTGCTGCTTTCTGCTTGATACACATCTGGTCCATGATAGTTTTATCCTCAGGCATTTGCTGGCCATGAGAGACTTGCCTTTGACTTCAGTGACAGTGCTATCATCCAAAAAAATTCTGAAAAGCAAACTTAAATTGTCAAACCAGTGTTTAAGTGAAATTTTAGTGCTACATGGAACTCATTCTGGGTCATATGAAGCATGTGATTTACGTTTCCAACAGCTCCAATTCATCAGTCATATAAAGGGCCAAAGTCAAGCAGTGTTAGTTTGAATTGGAAATGTTTGTGAATGAATTCTGTGCAGTCACACTTTATTAACTCATTAGTAGTTATCATGAAATCATAATTTCTACGGACATTCTGTAATCAGAAGGAGATTGAACTGTTTAGCTAAATTATTTAATTATTTTCTCAGCTTCATGAAAATAGCATTCTGTGGTTTATGAGTAATCATAGATGCAAAAATGCTTGTTCATTGTTGCTCAGTTGATTTATTTTCAGATGGTGTCTGTATAGTAAGATATTCAGCAGTTTTGGGGGTTCTTAATTCATTTAAAATTTTACATTTCATTATTATCTCCCCTATAAATGATGAGAACAGTTGCTAAATCTATGTTGATGGCATTAATTTCCTAGAGGGGTTTAGGTTTTTCTACAAGCAGAAAATTGGAACCAAACTGAGGGCACAAAGGGTTTGCTACGTTAATTTAGGCTGATTTCTGAGTAGCACAGATTATAAGACTTCCCTGAAGTAGTTCCTGCTATAAGTCTGACAGCTGTAACCAGCCACAGAGCACATCTTTTATAACAAGCATCCACTTTGATTTAAAAAAAAACCAAAACAACCTCCCCCCAAAACTTGAGATTAGATAATTAGCCATTTAAACAGAAAACTATAGCTTATTTTCTACATATAAAATGTATATTTTAGAACTGAGTTTTGCAGTGTCAACTCCTAGCTGCTGGATGTTGTTATGCTTTGTTTGCAATACCCTCATGTCATTTTATTATTATTTACTGAATACTAGGCAAGATAGAACAGGCTCTATTCAAAAAAATTAAGGTGAAGAAACTGACTGGTCATCTATAGCAACTTTCTCTGATACAAGTGCACCTACTGAATCCTCTTTGTGTATCTCCAGTTCTATATTCTATCTCTTATCCAGTATTTCTGAGAGAGAAATAAGTTTAAATGAGGGTTGTTTTTAACTAGTATGGGAAGGATGGGACATCAGTCATTGGTTTTTCTTTTGAGTTCAGTAGGACCTGGTGAAGGATTTTGTATTAAAGATAACATCTATGTATTTGAGGTTATCATGTTTCCAGACTGATTTGCAAGCAGACATTGAGACCTGTGAGTGCTTGCTTTTGCACCAATTAATAGTCCTGACAAAGCATCATTTATTAGTGTATACTAATGGTAATGGCTGTCACTGGTAAATTAAGCAATGCAGGTCTCACTGGATGTTTCATACTAGTCTCTTGCTCCTTTTGCTCCTTCCATCAGGCAACAAGTTTTTTTTGTTTGTTTGTTTGGTTGGTTTTTTTGCTAGGTACAGAGGGAGGGTCTGACATCACTGATAAAGAACTTTTTTTTTTCCTTGATAGAGCTGTGTTTTCAAATTTATGTTGCTAACATTCCTTCTTCTCATGTTACAGTTCTGTATTCCTGAAGGATCTGCCACATCTAAATATGACAACAACCAAATTACAGAGATAAAATGCATATGTATTAGTATGTGTACTAACTGTATGTTTATATATTACTTCCATAATATATTGAAATCTCTATTTCTCCTCTATTGGAAAGTTAGGTGTCTAAAGTTAAAACTCATGAAATATAAATTTATAGGTGGAAATAAGAAAAATATCCCAGACAGACCCTATAATATATAGGATATTTATTTACATCATGTTTTAGGTGGCTTTAGTCATTTATTTTTATGAAGATGAAATGTTAAGCTGAAAAAATGAGTACAGACAGGACCTCAGCAGCTACTGAGGCTAATCAAAAACTCCATATTTAACTTCATCTTAATTGAATTTTTTTACAACAAATATTTTGCTACATCTTCAGTTGTATATTGTTCCACCCATTGTCCTGCACCCCAGAGCTGGGGAGCTGTATGCTGGAAAACATACACTGACGGTGCCTTTGGTGGGCATTAGCAGCAGAGTAGTTTCCTCGAGAGTTTTTATACTGTTTTTTACTATTGAGTTAGCTTTGAGAGAGCGTTTCCTTGACAGCTTCTCTTGGAACTTGGTTAGCATTCCCTAGCAGAAAAACTTCTGCTTACATGGCATTTTTAACAGAGAATTTTGCTTATCTCCTTATATTTATGCAAAAAATGTAATAAAGTTCCCCCAAAATAGAAATTTGGTACTAGGTAACATTTTAAGATAATGTTTTAATTGCAAAATTCCTGAGCAATTCTTGTAAAGTTACGTATCACACATAAAGTGAATTAATTTATCATGATTAATGTTACAGTGAAAACCATATGAATTAATGTTGACTGGACACTTACTTTAGAATGTTTCCAAACTAAGGTAATATTGTTGTGCCTATTAAATAATTCTGAATTACACTGGAACTTCTAAAGGACAGTAGGCTCATTAACAAGTGACTGAAAACCAAATAAATTAGATATTAGATGTCTGGCCAAATGAGCAGCAAATCAATTTATAGAGAAAGATCATTTTAAAAAGTCAGTTAATGCTTTCAGGCCTCATCAGCAACATGTATCACAGGTGTCCTGCTGAACTATTGCATTAAATATTTTACATGCATGATATTGCTGCATTAGAGATGGATGAGCACTTTCTTTTTCTGACAGAAGGAGGCCCTGCTGCTCAGTTCTTCTCACTCCTGCTGAGATGGCCAGGGAAGACTTCCTCACTCTAATGTCACAAAGTTTTCTCTCGAAGATCGTGTAACAGTGCTCTGCATCTGCATGATAGTGCAGATGCATAGCATGTAGTATTAAACATAGTCTTCGCAGTGTGAAGTAACAGAGAAAGTTATTCCCAGCACAGCAGAAGACACATTCTGACTCAAACTTATGAAAGTCGATAAGTGAAAGATTTGTTACTGTGAAGCATTTTTCACCAGAAAACAAGGAGGTCTGCACAAGTTGGCATGTCCTATATTTTCAGCCAACAGTGTAACAGTTTGCAAATAGAGGTAAGTCTTTGTCTCAACCAACTCCTCTGGTGAACTAAAACTCCTCCCTAAATACACTAAAATATGGATTAGGGTGAAACAGTATTTTACATTTACTAATTGGAAAAAAGAAATAAGCAAATTAACATTTTCTGTGATAAGGATTTTCCATGAACCACTGGCTCTGTTTTGAAGGAGATTAGAATTTGTACTAAACAAGTGGTCATACTTCCCTTGTATAAACTGTGTCAGATCGAAGAGTTCGGGTTACCTTACTCAGAGCATGCACTAGCGAGGATGGGCACAGATTCAGGGCACACAGCTTACCAATTGACTTCCTTGGCTACTGATCCATGGCAGTCACATTTTTTCTGCTACTGAATAAATTCAATCTAGATTGTATTGATCATATTGACCAGAAAAGGCAGCTGAAGATGAATAAAAGCAAAGCAATGCCATGGCTCTATCTTCTTTCTTCCTAAACTTCTCTTTTCCTGTAATAACAGCAGTAGTTGATAGAGGTTGACGTATGTGAAAGCACTTGCTTCTTATTTCAGTGGAGTAACTAAAGGATCCCATTGAAAACAGAGTATCTTTTGTGAGCCAGTTAAATACATTTTAGGGCCACTGAAGTTTCAAGCATGGTGCTTTTGCTGAATCTTGGGTTTACTTTTTTTTTTTTTTTTTGTCTTGGAAGGGTTGGGAAGGGTCAGAGAAATTTTGTAAGTATCTATTCTAGTATAGGAAAGAAAGGAAACAACTTTGAGAAGGATTCGTATGTGTAGAACCATGTTTTCTGTAATATAAAAAATATTTTCATCTGTAGCAGTCCAAAATTTAAGAAACTAATTTAATTAGTGTATTTTTAGATTTTTTTCTAAGTCAGACTGCTTCTTAAGTCACATAACAGGACACATCTTCACCTTTGGATTGTGTAAATAGTTACTAGCGAAGAAAAGGATCTGAAGAATCAGATACCTTCCTCCTGGAGCATGGCTTCCATTCTCTACCTGTAAAGTCTCTAGAATGTGAAGAAAAGCCAGTTATTGGTTAAAAATCACAGCACCACAGAATGGTTGAGGTTGGAAGGGACCTCTGGAGATCATCTAGTCTAATCATCTAGTGCTGAAACTGGGTCACCTAGAGCACGTTGCCCAGTACCTAGTCCAGTCAGCTGTTGAATATCTCCAAGGATGGAGACTCCACAACCTTTCTGGGCAACCTCTTCCAGTTCTTAATCACCTTCACAGTAAAGAAGTTTTTCCTTAAGTTCAGATGGAACTTCCTGTGTTTCAGTTTGTGCCCGTTGCCTCTTGTCCTGTCACTGGGCAGTCTGGCCCCATCTTCTTTACACCCTCCCTTCAGGTTTTTATACACATTGATAAGATCGCCTTTGAGCCTTCTCTTCTCCAGGCTAAACAGTCCCAGATCTCTCAACCATTCCTCACAGGAGAGATGCTCCAGTCCCTTAACCATCTTAGTAGCCCTTTCCTGGAATTGCTGCAGTAGCTCCATGTCTCTCTTGCATTGGGGAGCCCAGAACTGGACATAGTACTCCAGGTGTTGCCCCACCAGGGCTAAGTAGAGGGGGAGGATCACCTCCCTCAACCTGCTGGCAGTGCTCTTCCTCATGCAACCCAGGATACCATTGGCTTTCTTGGCCACAGAGGCACAGTGCTGGCTCATGGTCAACTTGGTTGTCCACCAGGACTCCCACGTCCTTCTCTGCAGAGCTGCTTTCCAGTAGGTCAGCCCCCTGCCTGTGCTGGTGCATGGGGTTATTCTTCCCTAGATGCAGGACTCTGCTTCCCTTCACTGAATTTCATGAGGTTCCCCTCTGCCCATCTCTCCAGCCTGTTGAAGTCCCTCTGAACGGCAGCACAGTGCTCTGGTGTATCAGCCACTTCTCCTGGTTTTGTATCATCAGGAAACTTGCTGAGGGTGCACTCGGTCCCATCATTCAGGTCTTTGATGAATAAATTGAAAAGTATTGGACACAGTGTTGATCCTGGGGATACACTACTAGGTTACTGATCTCAGTAACTCAAGCTCTACTTCATGAATTTTCAAGAAACTACCATGTAATAAGCCAGTATCTTGTGAGCTTATGGTTGGACAAGGTGTGATGAGGTAGACCTCTGTTTCCTTTGGTCAGCCAAGAGCTTTGGAAAACCCTGATTTGAAAATGACAGTCAATCTGCTTTTAATTTATGAAGCTCTTTTATTCTAGCCTATCAATCAACCAATATTCTCCATAGTAGGGAAGTGGAGTTATTTTGTTAATGGTGCTCCCTAACCTCCCCAGCTTCCTCAAAGGCTTGATCTGTCCTTGCCCTTTAGAAGTAGATTGCATGCTCCCAATCTTGTTTTCACACGTGGATCCTAACTGCAAAAAGTTCATAAATTAGCAGTTTACAAACTTCTGGCATGCTGGTTATGCTGTTGTAATCAAAAGAATGGATTGTTACCCTAGTAACTTGCTTACGAGTTCAACCAGACATACCCAATCTGAGCCCAAGAATGATCATACCACATCCATCATACAGGTTCCCTCCTTACCAGTTCTGTGTGTATAACTCATATAAGGTTACTCAGATCTCTTAAATCTATTTTAAAATATCATTTTAAATATCATTAGCATTCACTAATACTAATTAAATATATATTTCAAAGTCTATGTGTACACATTAGCTACAATGGCCCTAAAATGAGCCTCATACTATAATTCATCAGAGGATAATTACAGTTCTGATGCCAGGTTTTAATTCTATACTTTTGTTTGGCAAAGAAGGTCTATGAACTTGAAGGTCCTGGTTCAGATCTCTGGTCTGATAGGTCAGAGAGTATGCTGTTAAGTTTTAACCCTTAATCGCTTCAAATGAGGCAGAGAGAAAATTGTCAGTCCTTGAACCTTCAGCTCTACACATAAACTCTCTGAGAGTATGCAACTAACAAATCCTTTCAAGTAGATCCAAAAAATAGGTTCAGTTGGAAACATATTTGTACAAAATAAAAAATTATTTGGTAGTGGTTATTTCACTTGAATGTGCCAATTACTTGGATCAGTTGTTTTTTATAGTAGTAGCCATTGCTGGCCTTATTTGCTTAATTAAAAAAAATTTAAAAACAAGATCTCCAGATTTTTTTTTTGTCATTAAATAAAAATATTTTCTAGATATTGTTCAACAATAGGAATTGTGCTAATTATAGTTAGTCTTCTTAGTCTTCTTTAATATCTCCTGAGCTCTGTTGACCTCGAGCAGCCAGAAAAGCAAAGGGCAAAAACCGATACGTGCCATTGCAAGTTGATCACTATAGTCTATGTAAGCATAATCATATATTTTTGCTCCAACCATATTATATTTTCTCATGCTGCTTTCCTCTCCTTGATCTGTTAGAGGCTGCCACTTTCTGATTTTCCTGACAAATTTCATCCATCATCACCAATTTACAACAAATTTTCAGCTTTAGGATATTTAAAGATCTGTGGAAACTAAGTACAAGTATATGGGAGTTCTAGCACAACTTAGATCGAAACACATGTACCTATCTTTACAAGATATATTCTATTTCTAAAGAGAAAGAGTAACCTGAATTTCTTTCCACAAGATTATTGGAACTCCTTGCCCTTTATCATGATGGCAGTTTTTCTGTGCTGTTTCAGATACTAGCTCTGGTCTATAATTAGTTACCACACCGCAGCTGTAGCAGTGGATGTGCACTTCCAACACACGTGTGTAGGTGGACAGCTCGGTCAATAATGGGCTCTAGTTTCTAGTGCTGGGCTCTCTAGCACAGGGATGGGCCACTCTTGCCAAGCAGGCAAATAACAGAGAGAACAGCCTGCCATGATAGATACAGACTTGGACATCTGCTCCTTCCCATTAATCAGTCTCAGTGTCTGATAGGGAAATTCGTGACAGGCCAGTGCAGGTTTATGTTTGAGGGAAGGTGAAAGTGAGTTCTGCAGCCTGAAATATGCTGACTTGGTTTCAGCCAGAGAGCAATACACCAAATGCTTTGATAGATGAAGGAAAACAAAATACAGGGGTGTCTTCAAATGCTTCCAGCTACAAGGTTGTTCAGCAGCTTCTAATAGCACTGTTGCATTGCTCCCCAAAGCAAATATCAGTGTTGCCTAGGGAACAGAGGTTTGAAACTCTGCTCTCCAGCTTATAATGAAGATTTCCACAGTCATTTCCAGTCGGCTTTTCTTATATGCCAGAAGTTTCTTGTAGTTATTTTTTTATACTGCATTGTGTAAGGCATATTTATTTGGTGCATTTTAAAGGAAAAGCAATGACAATAAGCATGATGCATTATGGACTCCTCAGAGTCCCCTGATACCAAAGCTTTGAGAGTTTTCTCTCCTGTATGTGATTGTCCATAGGCATATTTGGGGAGGAGGGTATGCACATTTATAATCTCTTCAGGTGAAATCTTTTTAGCTTAAGTGGTTTCCATTGAAAAGATACTCATATTTTTTGCCCGTTACTACAAATTACAAATGGCATAAAAGAAGGATGACTTTGTGGGATTGTTTTTTCTTTTTCTTTCTTTTTCTTTTTCTTAACTTGGAGTGGGTTATTTGATTTGAAGTTTTCTGGTTTGTCTTCAGCATAACATTTATTGTTTTAGGGGGTAAACAAGTTTCCTATGGCATTCCAGCTAAGCATACTAAATTTAAAGTCATGAGTAGCCTTTGAGGTTTCTCTCATATAGGTACATACTGGGGTGCTGGGAGTCTTGCTTTTTTTTAAAAAAACTTTGGCAGAGTATGCAGTCTGAAGTGCTATTTCTGTAAGATATTGGGAAGCAAATAAAGGGAAAGGATTGTTCAAGCAGGAAGCAGCTTCAAAGATTTCTGCTTGGAAGATCCATTTCCTCAGTCTCAGATTCAATTTTTTCATTCTCTTTGTTACCCCTAAAACCAGGTTTGTCCAGCTCCACATCTGCATTTCTACCACTAGTGAGTTGTTTATAGCTGTGGGGTCTCCAATGCCAAGCCTGTGCCCAATCTCTTATAATCTATTATAATCCCTTGTTCCATATGACTTCACAGCTAGGAAAGTACAGTTCTTCTCCAGCCATAAGGATGCAGTTTAATCTTCTATTAGATTTCTCATTCACTTCATGCTGCTTATACCAGGTACCCCAATCTTCCCCAGCCATAGGGGCTCTGGTGACTCCATGCTGACTCTGGTCCCACCCACAGACAACATATGTGGGAAAAAGAAAGTATTTGTAGCCAAAGGCAGCTAGAGTCTCAAGCTTTTCATTGATGCTTACCTCAGCAAGACTAATGGTGGCTGTTATGACTTGGAATGAATTTCAAAACCACCACTATATAGTGCCAAGTAAGCCACTATTTGGCTGGAGTCTCCTTGCCAGTGTCTAGTTCTCTCATCTTTGATAACAATAACTGACAATAGTGATTCCTTTCCTAGAAGTCCTTCAGGACAAAGTCACCAAATTATGGGGGGGCCCTACATCTGACATCTAGCTGACACTGCAACCTTGAATGTGGGAGCTGTTTTGTGCCTTGGCCATCTTCAAACTAACAGCCTAATTCTTTAGATCTCCTTCTCTCCCTCTTCCACATTTGGAAAGTCAATCTTATTTGACTAAAGAAACTTTCACCTACAGACACTTAGAGCTAGTCAAATGTTAAACAAAACCTTATTTATGGGCAAAAATAAAGGAAATACACCTTGTCTGTGAAGCCAAGAATTTGTTTTTAGTGTTACTGAAATCTCAGTAGTCTAATCCAAGAATTGCTGTTAGTCCAGATTTAACTGCTGCAGAAAAAGGAAATAAGCAATGAAATGAATGCTATACAGAAAGCATCAACAATACAGTTAAAATTGTTACATGAATGGACACTTCCTAGTTCCTACCCTTCTTTCTGGTATTATGCTCACCCTTGCACTGCTCCTCTGGGTCCTAAGGCTGACAGCTTTAATCAGGTGTGTAGGTATGATGGGGTTTACAGTAAGTTTCCATCATCTGGAATCCTTTGGCAGGAGGAATGTGATATTGATGGTTTTTTCCTACCCACAGGTCCCACTTGAAGTTCATTTTTATATTGCTGTATATTGCTAACATGCTTTTACACCTTTGTTCTTTCTTCTTTGATCTACAGCGCCACATTACCTCCAAATTTACTACATATCGTGTCATTTACATCTGTTAGATATTATTTCTTTGTTCTCTTTGTTACCTCTAAAACTGGGTGGTTTTTTAGCTCCAAGTTGGCATGTCTTTAAATGACCTCTAGTGAATTGTTTGCGGGTCTCCCATGGAGACCATGGGGTCTCCAGCGCCAAGCCGGTGCCCCATCTCCTATCATCTCATGCCTGTACTCCTCTATGCTACATCCTGTGTCTTCACTTTTCAAGGCATCTGTTATCACGCCAGGCCTTATTTATCCATGCTCTATCATTGTGTTAGAGTCTTAGGCATCTCATTTTACACAAAGTAAGTACTTCTTTCTTACTGTATGCTCTAACTGTATAAAACATGTACCATACAAAAATAAGCAAAAGTAAAACAAATTAGCCATAGCTACCTGGCCAGAAGGAAATTGGTGTTGCAATAAAAACAAAGTTGCAGGCAGGTCAAGACAAGTGCAGACAGAGCAAGCCTGACAGCCTGAGGCCTTGCAAACTCAATACCTTAAGCTTAAATTTTTATTACAAATCATCTTGAATTTGGGAATATACAGAAGCGGTACCTTTGCTTTTCCTGTTCTGTCAATGGAAATATGATTTACAGTCTGGTCTCCCATGTTATTCTCTGGAATAGAGTCCTACTAGGCAAATTTTGGAACTGAGGGTCAAGGAATGGAGTTTTATTCACTCTGTTACAAAATCTGCTTTTGGAATGTAGAGGAGGGATACGTACTGCAACCAAAACTCTTCCAGAGTGTGATTTTGTATAAACCACAAGATGAACATATGCATGGACAGCAGATCTCAAAGCATTTTTCTTACTTAAAGGTAAGTAATCTTTCTGTATGCTGATGCTCTAAAGAAGTCCAATAGGAATTTAATCAGTTTTCATCATAATAAGCTCCCTCTTGGCAGATGTAGGAAGCTACTCAGCCCATATAACCTTAGACATCTTTTTGCCTGGTGGAGCAAGCTGTTTTGTGTATATTGCTGCTGGGCAAGCATTAAAACAAACCAGACGTGCTCAGAAAGTTGCTCATAGGGATGAGCAACTACATGGACTATGAACATGTGTTCAAAGTGCCAGTTACTGAAATCTATATGTTTTTGAATATTAAATGTAATATTTAAGGAAATGCCAGTTACCACCATTTTAGTGATGATATCTGTAGAAAGGTCTAGTTTTGGTAGGCAGGAGGAAGAAATTTTCCCAAATTTCAGAAGGTTTTTCCAAAGCATTCTGTACCCCACTATTTCTTACCTCTGACTCCAAACTTAGAAAATCTCAGAAAATGGATTTTTTATATATATATATATGTAAGTCTTGTCAATATTAGGAAGTAATTTGGCACAAAAGGAACATATCAGTAATCAAAGCAGTTGGTGCTGAAGTCCCTACCCTTTTGCTATATGTGGTTTGAGGATTTACTCAGGTCAAGATTTAGTTTGGCATTGACAATACATGATTCAAAGCTGTCAGAAGTACCTCTCTTTGGTTCAGCCTCTGTCCTCATTAGCTGCTGGAGAGCATTTGCTGTGCACTTGGAGTTGAGCTTCCAGTTTAGCTTCCTCCAGAAGGCACCTAGTTAGCATGAACTAAAACCTGTATGTCAACTGAGCCAGCACATGGTAAGTGGGAACAGTCAGGGGATTCACTTTAAAACCATACTATAGTGCTGAATGTAGCTGCAGCTAGAAATCCTGTGCTGTATTTTCAAGGGACTGAAGTTAGTAAGATAAGAAGGCCTAAAATTTATAGCAGAAACAAATGTGGGGTTTCTTTTTCAGCTTCTTAATATTTGGTCACTTGAATTCTTTTTTTGAAGGGGGACAGGATAGAGAAGAGGTGGGGTGATGTTGTCTGAAGCACTCTAAGAAGCATCTTATAGTGGTTCTGTACAAAGTGCTCACATTACCTTCACAGTAAGTCCAAAAAAAACTTCACCTACTGCAATCTTACTGCATCCTAATAGCTCATTTGTCAGAAAAGCCCACAGTCAGCTTATTAGCAACCCATTTTTACTGCCATTATCCATGCTTCTACAGCATCTGGCTAAGTGTTGTACTCCAGATTGTGGCTGTTCTGCAAAGTAGTTTTATCAACTTGATATTGGTGTCTTAATTCATGCTTATAATCCTCACTGCTTCTTACCAGTCGGGTGGTTCTGGGAAAGAGGCTGTCTATCATTTACTTTCTATATGTCCTTTATAAATGTTGAACTGTAGATGCAAGGAATATAATTTTGTTTGTTCCTATGTTAAATGTATTGTCAACCTCAGATAGAAAATAAGTTTGTGTATTATTTAGTGATGTTGGGATATTTGTCCCTTTCTGAACTACTGTTCATGTGAAAGTGGTTTTGTAGTATATTAGATAACCTTGTAATGAACCGGAAAGGTTTAATTCCTCAGTAAGTGGTCTTCATGAATTACCATGGCAAATAACTTTCTCTTGTAGGGAATCTTCTGCACATTGTTTATTTAGCATCTTTTTAATGCAAAAAAAGAGGATATTTTAAAGATATTGTTTAAATTCTGAACATATTTTGTTATCCCAAGAAAGCAATATTCTGATTTTCTGAATTCCCTGAATATATAGCCTTTATTATTTCTATTTACTGTAATTAACCTGTCTTTTGTTCAAGCTTAAAGAGTTTTCTCTTTGCATTTCTAAAGAAGATAGAGTACTCTGCAATGCAGATAGTAAAATATCCACCTGCTCGTTAGCATTTCCAAACTGCCCAGTAATCTTTTCTCATTTCTCAACTGTCCATTCTTGGAAACAGACCTACAAATGACAGTACAGCAGCAAAAATGTGATTGAAGTCACGCTACTTAGAGAACATAGCCCACTCTCTCAGAGAGACGCGTCTGAACAATCGAAACACTAAACAACCGCCAATTGAGACACTGATTGGCATAGATAGAGATGATTTCTGGCCAACCTGCTTTCTGACAGCTGCAAACTAGTTTTCTTCTCTTGACTGTATTGCCTTACTTGTCATCTTGCTTACTGAACTATGGGCTGTACATAACAGCTGACAGGTGTTTTCCCAGAGGTGATACAAATGCCCCGACTCAGCCATTATCTGACAGTTTTCAGGTCGCCCCGTACCAAGCAAGTGATAGATAGGCTATAAGACAAGTAGGCAAACAGTTACGCTTGGCAAAATTGCATGCTTCCTGGAGGGAAAGAAACAGTCAATCTCACAACTGTGGTCTGCCTGATGTTACCCAACTATTTGCAAAGTACATTCAGGAAGTTCAGACAGGGAGCAGGGTAGACTGACAAAAGCTAAGCAGAAAAGGCCAAATGTCAGACTTTTTGTGGCAGTTCTGTAAGAGACTGGCAGATGAAGTGAAGTCTAGAATGCAGAATGACAAATGAGTGATGAGTGGCAGAAAGCAGTACAGTGGTAGTGCTACAAACAGTTACTTCTAAAACTTTTACACCAACTTTAATCAGTACAGCTTTAAAAATAAATCATTAAGTTAACTGCTTTTATTAGCATTACTGAATTTTAATTCAAGCATAAGAACTTTTTGGTTTGTTACAGAATAGGACCTATACAGATGGTTCTTGTCCTACTGAAGTTTCTGAAGCCTTTCTTAAACTGAGGTAGGGTGATTTCAACAGCTTTTTAGTATTAGGAGGAAAATGACTTCATTAGAGGGTCACGTTTTAGAACAGTAATGAAGGAAAATGCACAGGAGCTGTGATATATGTTCACAAGCCTCTCAGAACAGTCTCCTGTAGTACATATGTATATCCAGACTGCTGATATCTGGGCTGGATAAGTGAATGATAAGGCGGGTGGAAAATTGCCTGGACTGCCGGGCTGAAAGGGTTGTGAGTAGTGGCACAAAGCCTAATTGCTACTAGGTTACTAGTGGTGTCCTTCAGGGGTAAATAGCATTAATGTTTTTATTTTTGATGAGGATGATGGGATGGAGAGCATTGTCAGCAAGCTTGCAGATGACACTACACTGGTGATTTGGGGCAGCTGATAGATTGGAGGGCATGGCTGCTGTTCAGAGGCACCTGGACAGCATGGAGAAATGGGCTGACAGGAACTTCATGAAGCTCAACAAAAGTGAAAGTGAGGTCCTTTATATAGGGTGAAACAACCCCATGGAGCAGAACAGGCCAGAGCCAAATGGCTAGAGAGCCACTTCCTGAGACAAACCCCAGGGATCCTTGTGAACAAGTTGAACATGAGGCAGCAGTGTGCCCTCATGACAAAGAAAGGCAGTGGCATGCTGATATACTGGGCTGCATTAGAAAAAGTGTAATGAGCAGGTTCAAGGAGCTGATTTTTTCCTTCCATTTGACATTTATGAGATGGCATCTGGAATAAAGTGCCCAGGTTGTGACTCTCTGGTAGAAGAAAGGTATTGATGTACCAGAGCAAGCCCAGTGGAGGACAACCAAGAAATGTAAGGGGCTGCGGCACATAGTGTATAAGGACAGACTGAGAAAGCTGGGTTTGTTCAGCCTTAAGGAGAGAAGGCTCAGGGGAGACCTTATTCAGCCAGCTGATGAAAGGGTATAGAGAAGACAAAATGAGACTATTCTCGGAGGTGCACGCAAAGGAGAGACAACGGACACAAGCAGCAACATCAGAAACTGCAACTAGATATAAGAAAAAAAAATCACCAAGAAAGTGGTCAAACCCTGGAACAGGTTACCCAGAGAGTTGTGAAATCTTCATCTTTGGAAATATTAAAAATTTGATTGAAAAAGGCCCTGAGCAACCTAAACTAGTTGTTCTCTTTGAGTTGGGGATAGGACCAGAGAGATTCCTTCTAACGTAAATTAGTTTATGACTCTATACAACTGTGGAGAGTAATAATTAAAGAAAAATTGAGTTTTTTGATTAGGAGAAAGGAAAATATTCTTTCAGAGATAAAGGAAATTGTCTTCTCAGAATTAGGCTCTAAAGCAAATAAAATTTACAGCTTTCAGAACTTTTGAGTTTTTTCCAGTGGGGCAAAGGGTTGTTTTTTATTTTCTTGAGGATGACTACAGTTAAGAGACATACATATAACAAGCAGGAGATCAATGCTGTAATAACAGCAGACATCCTCAGTCTAAGGTGCAAGTAGTATTAGACAAAATAAAAATTTAGAGTTCTGGTTATTATTTTTCCTTAGTACAGGATAGTGTTAGTGAAAAGGAGGGAAGATCTGCCCAACAGATACATTGCTTTTCAGTGAAGAGCACACACTTTAAAAAAGCTTATCACTGAACTGCAGCTACCTAAGAGCTTTCCATGGGACAAGCCTCCTGCTTCCATGTTGCTTGGCAGTGTATTTGGGATGGGAAGGGAGTGAGGAGAGTCTTTGGCAAATTTCTTCTTATCATTGGGAGTAGGATAACAACAACAAAGAGATTTTTATTTGGCATGATCAACCTTGAAATGGTAATCTATTTTACTCTTTGCTTTAGTAGAAAGACAAAACAGTGAAATGAGTTTGCCTAAGTGCTGTGTGTATGTGCATAGGCATATACATTTTGGTGTAAAAGTATGTAAAGACACTTGAAAAGAATTTAATGTTTATCAGGGATGTTTCGTGGCTGTAATGTAAATTATTGCACTGATTCTCAGAGGCTTTAAGTCAGTGTCAGTATCAATGTCATCAGCTCTGAAAATCGGGACACAAATGCCCTTTCATCCTTATTTTTTTGTCAGGTTTTATTTTTTATCCACACTGCTATAGCTGCTGCTTTAGTATTATTTTTAAAGATTTTCATGTAATTTATTGAGCTGTTTTTTAAGTTGACTGTGCATATTAAGTACCAATACAAGAAAGGAAGTCAAAATTAGAAAAAGAAATTCACACATTTATGTTTAATTGTTTAGAGGTTTGGTCCTTAGATCTTTACTCATTTTAATAATCCCATGAAATTCAGGGACTTTAACTAGGAGAAAGAGTGGTTATAGCTAACCTTGAAAAGCTGGTATAATCCTAAAAACTAAGATATGACACACCCCGAAAAGAAATAACTTTAAGCAGAATTTCAGATTTGTAGTGTGGTTTCTGGCATGAAGAACAAAAATACTTTATCTAATACAGAGGAGACTCAGCTCACTACTGAACTTTTAGACAAGAGCAAAGGATTCAACTGGATATCATTCCCCCAAAAAATTAGCATTTGCAATTGGAATTTAAAATGAAATTTCTGAGAAGGCACAAGTTTACCTGTTAATTAGTTTGTTTGTAATTATTTTCAAATGTGTTTTTGAGAAATTTAGCTTTGTTTTTACACCTTTCATTATCTTGTAATTTATTAACTAAAGCTCTTTAAAATCCCATGGAGCTGAAATTCTACATAGTGAAAGTCAACACTTATAATTAAGCTAACTACTAATCATCGCTGCATCTAACTAAAGATAGAAATGGTCTGAGTTATTATTGTATCTAAATTGTTACATTAGAGGTAGCCTAATCCAAGCATTAATCTCCTTGCAGGACAGTTTTCATATTGTCCTTAATACAGCATATGTATACAGAGAGTCAGATCCAACAGAGAAGTATCTATTTTTCAAAAAGATGTAAGATTTCTAATTGGTTGTTTAGTGAGCTCCAAATAACACCATGCTGAATAGGTTTACTGAAGTTGTTTCTAGTCTACATACTGGATATTTGTGCTGAAAGAAAATTTATCTGCTTTAGGGGAGGAAGAAAAAGGGAGGAACTCCTTAGATTTAAAAATTGTATATCTTAATTTTAATTTAAACTAAGATTTTAATTTTCAGTATGTTTCTGAATCTGTCCCAGATTATTTTTAGCATACAATATTTTGCATCATAAGATGGTGGAAAAAGGAAGGAAATCCCAGGATCCTACACTACCCATATTAAAAAAAAAAAAAAAAATTGCATTTTTTGAGAAGGTAATGGCCATATTTAAGAAAGTGCATCAATCATTAACTTAACAGCTCCTATTAGAGATAATGCTACATTGTCAAACTGGGTACTCTGAGACTCAAGTAAGAAATAAAACTTGTGTTGGTAGATATTAAATAACAAAACTATGACACAAATTTAACTGTTACATACATTACAACAATCTTAGAATGTAGAATATAATCTCAGCTGAGAGTTGACAGTGTGTATAGGAGACAGTGTGTATAGGGTCTCAAACCCTGGCCAAAGGTGAAATGCGTTTATTGTAATTGTCATTTCCCTAGGGTCAACCAAGACAGGCTCTCCTGTCATAGTAATATTGATAAGGAAAATGTTTTGTTTGAGCCTTTGTATTTAAATATTTTTCAGTTGATCAGACTGATGTTCATAGGCTAAAAAGATCTCTACAAAAATTTGATTTTACTTAGTTTTCTGTGTATTTTACTTTCTCTTCCTAGTTTGGTCAGATTAGAAGATACTTTTAATTAAGATGAAAATCAAGACAATGGAGTACAAGGGGAAGATTTAAGGGGGGAGGAGGTTGTGACAGGAATCTGTAATATTAATGATTTAGAAGGGAAAATTCATCCTTCTCTGAACTTCAGATCTTTTAGCAGGCTTGAGATGATTATGGTATTACAAATATGCTGTTAATATATCATTAATGATATATTTAATTCAGGTTTTAAAGAAGACAAATTGAACATAGACCTTTATCAATGAATAATACTTTAAGTCATTACATGGTTTTTGTTTTGTTTTGTTTTGTTTTGTATTCAGTGTTAGTAACAAAAACTTTATCTGTCTTCCATCTGAGAGATTTTTATAAGTCTTGGTAAAACTAGATAAGTCTTGGTAAGACTTCCAAGTAAGTTATGGCAATTTCAGAACATGAACTGGTGTTGTCCTCTGAATAATCTCGTAGACAGAATTAACTCCCTCTTCCACCTTCTGTCCTTGCTTTCAGTATCTGGATACTTCTGCTGTCTTGTCTCTTCTGTGCACAGTGATCTGAGAAACCAGTCGTGCCCCAGGGGCAGGGTCGTGTGTTTGGAGTCTGGCCTTTTCTCACTGTCCTCAGGACTCTGCTCTTTTCATGTAGCATTCTGTAGAGTTTCTTCTCACATCAATAATCCGTATCTTGCACTGTGCTGTCAGCCTTGCTATAACTATTTGTATGTGCTTAGGGCTGGCAATTAAAAAAGGTATGCCAATTAATGCTCAATATTCTAGAAATTACATTCTAGGAAAACAGCATCTTAGAAATACTTATGATGAACATATTTCTTGCAGAAGGGAATCCCTACCTTGTGTCTGTCCCAGTGAGCAGAAAGCTGATATACTGAGAGTAAATGCTATATTGTTCTATTCTTTTTATTTTATAAAATGGTTAAATAACTTTGCTAAAAAAAACCAACATCCTGAATTCAACCTAATTGTCAGTGATGCCTCTGTAAGAAAGCGATTTCTGTATAACACTTTGCCTTAGGGCGCATTGCACTTTATGACAGAAGCTGCACGTCTGTTCTGTACTGAGGAACAGAGAAAGGACATGGTCATTTGTCTGTTCTTTTCTAATAACAGTCTGCTTAGTAGAATAATGTCTCATCAATATTGTTTCAGTGCACCATCCTTTAGGCAGCCCTTGCTGAATTATTATACAGGTATTTCAGTTATTAAACCTTGATTCTAGGGTTGGAGATGAAGGGACCTCTGTGACATATTTGAGATAGTACATTCACAATCTCATTCAAGTTAAACCCAAAAACTAGTGGAGGAAGACTGAAGTACATCATAGTAACTGCAGAAAAAAGGACAGGAAAATATTGGCAGCCCTGGGATATCACTGTCCTAGTAATGATATATGGTTATTTTAGCTGGAAAAATATGAAAGTAGTAGATTCTTACATTCCTGCTTTCTTTCCGCTTCATTTTTTTCGTCTTCTCCATAAAGTAGTAGTTCAAGAAGGTATTGGTGAAAGGTAAGAATGGATCTGGACTTTGCGATAAGTGACTGAAGTCACAGGTCCAGGTACACAGACTCTTAAGTCAAGCTGCAGATGCAAGGGTTGCATTCTACAAACATGCTAACCATCCACCGTGATCTTTTGACAAAAAATATTCAGTGCCAGTGAGTAGTCCTTTGATATCAAAGGTAGCTTTCCATCACGCAAACTCGTGTACTAATTTCTCTGTGCCCAGAGGTGGCAAGAGCCATCTCAGCCCAACCTCTGGTGAAAGCCATTTCCCTGTTTCATCTTCCTGTGAGAGAACACTTTGACCACATCCTATCTGGAGGATTCTGGGCAATAATTTTTCAAAATCTGGTTGAGTGTAGTTGTACTGGCACTGGACAGAACAACAGAGTGGTTGAGTCACCTCCTGGAGGGATAAACACAATGTTCAGCATACTATTTTCCCATCTCCCAAATGTCTTCTCAGACAGGAGAAACAGAAGATGTGGGGGAGATATTTTTGAGTCCATAATGGAAAGTTTTGAAAGTCGTGTTTATACTGAGTTGAAAGAATTTGAAGATGTTCTTGTACAATACATTCATGTGGGGATATTTTTGAGTCAAAATATCATT
Organism: Dromaius novaehollandiae; assembly: GCF_036370855.1. NCBI lineage: Eukaryota > Metazoa > Chordata > Aves > Casuariiformes > Dromaiidae > Dromaius > Dromaius novaehollandiae. The sequence continues at coordinate 123,260,307 of NC_088099.1, read as the reverse complement.
TCAAGTAGATCTTGCTGCAGCTAGGTTAGGGGCCATTGAGGGCTTTCTGCCACATGGGAGACTCCCAGTTCATCTGCTCCCTTTTTACTGCTAGCCCATATCAGTGGCACAGCTGGTGAGAAAGGGATGCACTAGAAAATGTTACAGTGAAGTTTAAGCTATCAGTCAATGGCAAAATGTTCAGCTCTGGAAGAAGCAGCATTTACCATCTTGTAAAAGCGACTAATCATTCATTCTCAACCAAAAAGCTGGAAGACATGAAACAATCCTCAGAGAAAGGAAATGTTTAAAAAACTTAAAAAATACATAAAGAATCCTGAAGACTTTGAGGTAGGTGAACAGTAAACTTCAGTAAAACCAGTCTGTGCAAGTTTTGATATTACTGCAAAAGGAAATCACTTTGCCTTTGCTGGTCAGGTGCTGCCGAGCTTGAGTTCAATAAATAAATAAATAAAAGAAGAGGGAAGAGAGGAAGGGAGTTACTCATCAGCCATGCTTATTTCTAGTCTACAGTGCTAATTTGCCACTTTTTATTTTTGTTCTTAAAAAGTCTTGAATGTACAACACTGGATAAAATGGAAGGAGACCAGGACATGGATATCTTCACTTTTTTTCCCCAGAGCTAAAGATCTACCAGGTTATGGCACATATTTTTGGCTCTAATGGTGCACTTCCTTGTGACTAGATCATTTATCGCTGGATTTCTCTTTTGGATCTCAAAGATGTGACAAATATGATAGGTAGTTTTCCAGCTTTTCTGCATTCTTGCTTTCTCACCAGTTCCCTGATCCTTATGAAAATCACAAAGTTCCTTAAGTGTGGGTATCTGTCCTCTTTTTCCCCTTCTTCATAACTAAGCATGAGTTATCTGTAGCCTTTCCCTTGGGGGAGGGCCTTGGCTGACTTGCACAAACCACAGACTTCACTTCACTGGCTCCATTCAGCCCTTGCATCCGTTCATCAGTTTGCTATAGGTAATAGAAATCAACTGTAAAAGGGAGGCGAGATGAAAATATAACTTCTCTCTTAGCTAGTAGGAGGATTTTTCTGTTGTTTAATAAATGTAAATATGTATGGTTTTAATAACATGGAACATTTTAATGAACATATTCACAGCAAAGATGATGTTTTGCATCTGTGTTGGAGACAAAATAATTACATTTATAGAACTGCTACTCAAGTGTACTATGAAAATGCCAACAACAACAACAAAAAAGCTAGATGCTAGATTGTTATTTAAATCATGTTCATTTTGATGAGAAGAGGGTCCAGTGGCCCTACTGTGATAGTGTTACATGGTACAGTTATAATGTGAGTGTTAAAGGGATTAAAACAACCATGGATGTCCTGTGTGTCCTAAAAATATTTAAAAAGTCGTATATTTGCATATTATACAGCTGGTTGCAAAGCCATCAATCATCATATTATCTGTACATTGAGGATGATAAATGGTTTGTAATGAGAGAATCGAGCCAAAGAAATGAAGAGGGCATGCAGCATAAAAGCTTTGGCTCAAAAAACTATAGATTACTATTAATAATATACATTTCTCTGTGGTTTTGAAACTTCTACTTTTCAGTCGTACACATGCCTTTCTACATTTGTTACTTTAGGAAAAGGTCAGGCCATTAATTTTTATTCTTAATAAAATGGCACTAGAAAAGCAGGAAAAGGTTAAAAATATTAAACAAATTGGAATCAGCTTATGTGAATTTCTCTAAGTTACCTAGGACAGAACATTTATTTTTCATTCTTCATAAAATGGCAGCAGAAAAGCAGAAAAAGGTTAAAAATAGGAAGGTGGAAGCTGCTTACATAGGTATTTTGTTAACTATCCAAAACAGCTTTCTAGTTAATTATGCACTACCATGCTCACTTGCTACATGAGAAAGTGTGTTATTTTTATATGTTAGTAAAAATATTATAAAATATAAACTATTTCATATGTTAGTAGTTATAACAGATTATTACTGTTGTCATTAGAAATTTCTAAATGATTATGTATAAAGCCCATTTCCGGGATAAGACCCCACAGAGCCACGTGAAAGAATAAAAACCTAATTATCTAATGCAATGGGTAGGGACACTTGCGTGAAAACAGGCAGAGTAACAGTGATGCGAAGGCAGAGTAGCAGTGTGTAAGCATATTGGCCAGCAGTGTGAGTGAGCAATTAAGAAAAAAAAATCCAAAGAGAATACTTCATAAAATGTATGTATTTTTTCTGGATGTAGTTTGTGACTTTGTATCACACCTCAGTGTCTTTAATACTATACTAAATTCAGTAATTTATTAAAAAGCAAGTAAACAATCTCAATAATATAAAGCTGTAATACATTAGCTATTATAAACGTTTTCTCTCAAATGTAAGAAGTTGTTTAAACAGTAGAAAACAGACCACAGTGTGTGTTTCATGTGCAGATAAATGAAGTTCTGTGAGTTCAACTTTGTAAACACAAAGAAATTTTTAGGTTCCAGGAAGCTGTTTGAAAAGAAAATTTTTGAAGCTCTTGTTTGCTGCAATTAGAAAGTGATGCTGTGGCATCTTTTATTCATTGCTGCCAGTCAGCTTGGTGCTGAATAGTATTTCTGACTGGAATGTTTTAAATGTAAAATATCTGAAATAGTCAGATATAAATAGAACAATTCATATCCAGTAAGTGAGTCCAGTTCTGAAACAGTGGTGGTCTGGTATTTGATAAATTATTCAGTCTCTAAAAGAAAATGCTCAGTGGGATTGATGCATGATTCCTTCCCTAGGAAAGGTGAGATGAGTGAGAGAGAAGAGAGTTTCAAGCAGGACAGAACGGAGTGCGGGAGAAGGGGAAGGATAAAAGGAGAAAGCTAGCCACCGGAAAGACTGTTAGGGCCAAGCGCTGGCGATCAGCCTGTAGCCTTTTGGTGTGTCCTGTCATGAAAATTCAGGTGTGCCCCAGCACTGAGACATTTCCCAGAGGATGCTGTTGTGTCAGGCAACAGGCGTATTGGTGTATGTTGGGTCAGAGGTTGGAGATGTCTCGCTTTTGTCCAGAGGTGGAAAAGCAGTAACGCTTTCTGAGTGAGTCACTGCACTGCTCTGGCTGGGGCACACTCCAGAAGGTTGCCTTTAGCACAGTACTTCTAGTCATAGACAGCAAAGTACTTCTAGTCATAGACAGCAAAGTAGGCACCTTATGCTCATTGAGTAAGTGCTCATCAGATAATAGATGCTCACTGAAGTACTCAGGTTACCTGCAATTTTCACAGTATCTGCAGGACAAACTATGGGGTTTGGATTCCAGTGTTTTTTCCATTCCAAAATAATCCCTTTTACCAGAGAAAAAGGACTAAAGTATAAGAGTTAAAGTATGTGCCTTCATCTTGCCTTGATCTGGAATAAAAATGCAGGTGAATGAGTACCTGGGTTTAGGCATCTGGGCTAAGATGTGCGGACCAAACATAATCCGGGTTCTGAAGAACCTGGTAAGCCTAAAATATTTGCATTTTAAGCTGGGGACCTGTCTATTGGTCATAGTCTGTCAGAATTTTCGTAATATCTATCATGCAATATCATAACTGCATCTTATCCCTGTCCTTTTTCCCTGCCTTCTCCCACTCCCAACTCCTCACTGCCTTTCGATACAGTTTCAAGTCTTCTGACATTTTAGACCTTTGCCTGCAATAAAGAAATACCTTTCAGTAAAGAGGAAATTAAATATATATATATATTCATATCAAATAAGCAGCTTTATCTGACCAGTATTATCTCTGACCAGAGATTCACTGTTATGTTTTGAGTAAATGCACTTTATTTTAACTACTTGTCGATGTATACATGTTTTAAAGATATATCAAATATAATTAATACATAGAATTTGAATATCCCCTAGTTCCCATCGTATATCCATATCATATATCCCCTAGTTCCCATCAACTATCATAACTTCTTCAAAAACTAAATATATAAATATATTAGGCATAGGAGAACTAGATCCACACTTCACTTACATGTTCACTGATAGAGATATCCTTATTCACATATGTGTCTTTCTGAGTTATTTCTTGCCTCCTTGGTTGTAATATTGCAGCTGCAAAACATTCATTAGTATACTGATGCCTTGCCAATGGGTTACTTCCAAAATATAAGAAGTTGCAATGTAGATGTTGCAGTATTTCTTTTGCAACTGCAAAACTCAACAACATTCAGTCCAGAGTGTGTGTAGAAACACTGACTTCTGATTTTATGTTCCCAAATATGGTTTTATATGTTACATATTAGATGTCTTTGTGGTTCATAGTCTTCATTAAAGAATGTGATTACTGTTCAAGTGTTACGTGATGGTATAAAATATACAGTAGATTATACTGAATAACTACAATAAAGTTTATTTTAAAATAGCATGTTTTCTGATATGAAGGGGATACAGGGATGAAGTAGGGGAGAATAGCAGGCAGACTGCATCCCATAAGAGAGAAAAACTATATTCATTTGCTTTTTTTCATTGCAGAAACAAAATTGGTGTCTTTGATGAATCCTACTGTTTAAGTAAGAGATCACAGAAAAGTCACACAGCTCCCTAGTGCTGAGAAGTTATTTTGTACTACTGCTCTTCACATTTCAAAGAAGAAATCTTTTTTGGTTGACTTGAGCCTAATGAGGAAGCCAGGAATATAATAATGTATCCTGTCTGCAAAGAAAAAGAAGTAAATCTGACCTGGCCTTAAAGCAGGTTTTTGCTTGCAGGGGATCAGCATAGGATTTGCTATGTGGCTTGTCCTCTGTGGCAAAAGAAAAGTGTGAAACTGAAAAAAAACCCAGCAATGATGCAAAAGAGAAAACAAAATAAAAATGAAAAAGTAGCCAACATAAGTTGATACTGAAGGATGTTATTTTGTACATCTATTACTCTAGTTTCCAACAGAAGCTGCAGTATTGAGGTTACTTGTCCAGGGTTTGTCTTGTGTTTTTAGAATCAGTCATCAGTTTTACTGACCTTCTGTTTTTGACCTTTGTATTTCTACAGTTGCCCAATAAGTTTTTAAAAGAGAGTTTGATTAGTTTACAAGAGGGATTAAATCTGGTCCCAGCATAGCATGAGAGTAGACCCTTTCACGTGACAGATACCTTCTAGCATATACAGAAGCACTTCTAGTCATGAAATAGGAATCTGCAAATGACAACAAATCTGGACAGTCATAAGAGTTTCCATGTAATCAGGAGCTGGAAGTTTAGAATGAAGTCTGAAGCCTTTTCACTTAAGAATGGTTGTGACTTTTTAATACTGCTCACACAACATGTATGGTTTTTAAACCTCTAATACTAAAAGTCTCTATTGGATTGATCAGCACCTTTTGAAGGCAGTTTTGTTAAAGAAACAAACAAACAAAACAGGGAACTGTTTGATTTCGGCTGTTTGAGCATGGCTGACTAACAGCTGTTGGTTATAAAGTAGGGAAACTGTTTCCTCTTTAGAGAATAACAAAGAGCCCAGATATAACAATGTAATATTACAGCGTAATGAATACTTAAACCTGCCTGCCCTGTCATTAAGAAAAGAATGTGTAACCTTAATTGACCTTTCTTGTGTTCATGCTTTATGATGCAGTGTTTAAATCTGCAATTACATTACCTTCACTATGCCTCTGTATTCAAGGTTATCCAAAACAAATGCATTGCATAATACTGTATTATGTGCTTAATAAATATGGGCTTGCATATCCTGCATATTCATTTGTATGTAGTTAACAAGATGATAGACGTTCTAGCCATACCACAGCCAAACTGCTGCAGCTTTGCATTAAACTTAATCTACATATGAAACCTTGACTTTTAAGAACTGTAATATTTGTTTAATACTGAATTACTAATTGCTTTCATGATCTATTTTTTTATGTCTGTCTATTTTGCGGTTGTGCACATTAGCAGCAGAAATCAATCTGTTGAATGGAGTAGACTTTGAAACTGAAGATAATAAAAACACAGTACCCAAAACCACACATCTCCAGGCCTGTCACAGATACCGTTTTAATCAGGAGAATGTGACACCAATAGGGCTTCCAGGTCACACTGAAGAATTAGCCTTCTGGCTTTATTAGTTGATCCTCTAACCCTTTTATGCAAGTGTTTCCAGTCTGTTTGAGTACAGATCCAATCAATATAATGTAAACAATATATTTTGTTCAATTAGAAATAAATCATTAAAACTAGCCTTTGAAATTGGATGAAATGTATTTGTTCGAGTGACCTTACATGCACACTTTTTTATTAACCTGAGTGTTTACAAATAGAGGACAGTTAGAGCTAGAAGCCTGAGCAGCAGTCTTCTGATATCTGGTTCCTTGCATGTTAACATAGACGAGAGCAGTGGGAAAGATGGTGACAATTTTATCAGTCTCCTTGTGTTTGAAAAGCTCTTATTGGTTTCAGGGAAAATAAAATGTTTGGGAAGAACAAAATAATAAAAATAATGTTCGCTTCCAACTCCACAATGAATTGAATGATTCAAGAATAGTAAGAGCATTAAATTTACTTTCGGGGTCAAAACCAGGCAAATGCAGTTCCTTTATGCTCAAGGCAACAATGTCTCTGATGAGGTTGCATTAACTAGTACATGAAACAGATCTTGCAGGCTTTCACTATTATTTTTCTTTTAACTATTGTTGCACATTTCAGTACATCAAGGGTGTCATTACTTTCTCATTGATTTGACTATGAGGTTGTAGTTCTTAATAGAAAAGGAAATTTCTTTCAAAATGAAGATCTTTTAATCTCTGCTCTCCTGCTTCACAAAGTAAATCTTTTCTCGTAGGTGGTTAGTCCAATAATTCCAACTGAAATCAATAACAATTAAGTCATCAGTACATGCCACTTCGAAGTGCGGACTCAGTGTGAACAATTCAATTTTATGTTAGCACCTACACTTTGCTAATACTACATCACTGTACTATTAAAGCACCTTCCAATATTGCAGTATTGCGGCTAATGTCTGTTTCATGTGCTCCTCTCTTTCTCACCTCATTTTCCTGAAGGAAAATTGAAGGTTCAAGCAGTATATTGTGCTTTGAGAGCTGATATTTTTATATAAACACTGTCATACCTTGATATTACTGAAAGCAAGATCAAAGACATTCTTCTTGCATTTGGAGTGAATGCTATGAAATTTCTGATTATCCTGAGTTCTTGTGGAAGTTTTTCCATGGACAGTGAATGATCTTTGAGAAAGCTCTTTCTTTCATACATATGGGCATTCCATAGGGAGTTTCACTGTGTCCAAGAAACAAAAAGGGTTTAAAACTCTGAATCCCTATGCCGATATCATATACAATCTTTCAGCTGTTCTGGTTCCAAACCATTCATTATTTTGAATGTGAAAAGTCCCTAACTTGTCTCCAAAAGGAAGAACCTATTTTGATTATCTCCTTGGTTTTCGGGGCTTCCACAGAGTCTGCATCACATCACTTAAAACTTGAAGCTTTGGGATGTTAGGAGGGGGAGAGTTGGTTGTCAGATCAAGTCTGGTATCTTCTTTGGATACTGTGTATCATTTAATGATAGGCAGTATGCAAATGTAACAGGGGTATACTGGTTCAGAAGTCATGCATTGTCTAATAACAGTAACATCACTTCTTCGTATGCGGTACCTTCCTTTACAAAGATCTCTGTCCAGATTCTCCAGGAGGTAGAAGACTGATGGGTTGGAGACAGGCTGTGGACCCTCCCTTTTCCCGTTAGTGCCCGAAAATGATTGTTCCTTTTCCAAGAAAAGCGCTGAAGCAGACTAGAGCTGTAATATGTTACAGATCTGTAGGTCTCGGGGGGAATCTCAGACTATAGGGAATGAAAGAGATGATGTGTCCCAGTTTAAATGCACTCTTCTGTTACCATCACAAATCTAGGCCTGGAAAGGTCTTCAGGAGGACCATTTTCTTACTCTGAGTCTAGATTGAATACTTCTATTTCATCCTTTGTAGTTGTCTGTTTCATACTTTGAACTTCTGATAACAGGAATTCCATAATGTATTTAACAATGATCGTGCTTGAATATTTAATATAAAAAATCTATTAATGTATATTAAACTGATTGCTTCTATTTAGATTCTGTGTAGACATAAATAACAATTGATCTTATTCATTTTTAATATATGCAGTCTCTTATGTCCCCTCTCAATTCTTCTTTCTGAACCAGATCTTTCAGTATTTCTCAATACATTGTTTTCTAAAACTTATATTATTTTCCATGCTTTCCCTGGGTCATTTTCTTAAAGTGTAATTCCCCCAGAATGGATGCTATCCTAGTGGATGCCAAACCATTGAACTTTACAAAGGAATAACATGTACAAATGTGCTCCAAAGTTTTGACTCCATATATGAAATTTAAAGGCACAATGTTGAATGTAGTTAGGAATGTCTTTAAATAGGTTTATAATCCTTAGAATTTATTATTGCCTAGAACTTATATTGTCATGTGTAACTCCCATATGATCAGTGTGTTCCAATACGGGTTGTTTACAAGAGAAAATATCAGCTCCTTAAAACAGCCAGTCTATTCCAATAATATCCTTAAGTTATGCTTGTCAAAGAGCTTCATTTATGCTATCGAATGCAAATCAAGCAGCTGCATGGAATGATGTTTAGTTTAACTCTGACAAATACTACAGTAACAAGAGAGAATCAATTTTCAGGGTCTACACCCATTTCCAACCAGATACCTAAGGATTAGTACTTGAGATTACTTCAAAAATGTTGGGTAGGCCCGGATATAGTTGGATTCACCAGGAGCATGACAGTGGTACCTTAGATTTAGCAAGCTCAGACACACATTGTCACTGCTTGTACTTTTTTTCCACAGGGATGATAGTTTTGAGATGACCTTTACTGACTTTATTAGAGAAGCAGTTACACTTAACCTAAAGCAGAAGGGCAGAAATAAAACATAGCTTGTTAAATGTGCAATAACGTATTTCAGCTCAGTCTGATGAAACCCTGTGCTATGTTGTCTCAGTCTGACCTCCTTTCTTATGAAGGGTTTTATTGTGACTCATAAAGACAGCTTTTGCATTTAGGGCATTTCAAAGCTGCAACAACTCAGCAGGAGTTCTCTTAAATGTTTCTGAAGCAGCTTTGTGAAGCACATGGACAGAACTGGAGAAACAGTAGACTCCTTTAGAAGAGCCAACACGTTAGGCTACCATTTAACCAGTCATCTTCCCCCATCAAATCTTCATGCTCTTTTCCAATTTTTTGTATCCTTAGTATTAGATAATCTATTTTGCTCAACTTTTGCAATTGTTTTTCCAAGGAGAGTCTTTTTCCCCATCTTACCAGTCTGAGAACACCTTTATAGCCACCAAGTGCAAAGCCTCTCATGTCACTTTGTGTTCCTACTAATTACAGGTTCAAACATTTATAAGGAATGAGCAAAAATTCCATATCAAAATTGTGTTTTGGTAACACTGCAATATATTGACTGGGAGAAATTAAATGCAGGATGGTAAACATCACAGGTAGCTAATGTGTAGTTCTATCATACAATAAAATGCATGAATTCCATATGTAAGATTTCATAATTTTCTATCAATGTAAAGTATCATACAGAATTTTTAGAGAAAAAGTGATATTTCTGATGTCATAGCCCTATCATAGTTCCTCCAAACTTTGAGGGGAAGGGACGGTTTCCTGGGAATATGTTTAACTTCTGTCTGAAAGGAAACAAACATTCAAGATTGGCACCTACTTGGCATACTGATGTGGTGGTGTTAGAAATCTGCAGGTTAATTGGCTGAGATTACTGATAGTATTACTTCAGTGTGTTTGTGCGTGAATCCACCTGATACAGTTGTCTTGCCAATGAGCTGCTTCTGTGTTTTCCAAACTTTTTGTCCAAAGACCCTCAAAATATGTAGCTGTATTTCCCAGACTTTCTTCATTTTCTACCCAGCTGTGTGAGCAATCATCATTTCCAACAATCTGTTTCTTTCTGAAAGGACAGGCAGAGCAGTGTTGATTCCTACTGCTGGTACTGCTATTTTTTCTCTCTTAATGAGAAAAAACCTTTCCAAGCTGCTCGCTTCTCATTAAAACTGAAATTTTGGTTCAAGGGATGGACCCCCTTCCTGATACAACGTGGACTTTAGGTGTCTGGAGATGCCACTTCACAACTGCTAATTTAGATAGTACTGCCAGTCTCGGTGATGGCTTCACACTGGAGGAAGTTTCTGAGCTGCCTAGATATAAAGTTAGTGATTTAATTTGTGCTAACCAGAAGAGCAGGTAAGTAACTAAGTATTTGAGCACTAAGATGGATACCTACCTACTGCAATTATGAGATTCTATTATTTCCTATTTTTCTAAGAGTGCTACTGAGACAAGTACATTGTTCTCAGTGGGAGCAGATTACATTCTGAATTAATTACCCACTAATTAGTAGACTATCCCCATGGTTTCTTGCCCCATACTTTCTCCTGCTGAAATGTTTAGCATAAAGCACTGTGTATGTTGCAGCATGCTATATATACTACTTTCATTGGGAACTGGTTGTTTTTCACTGCCTTTTATTGCTTTCTATCCAAAGTACTTGCACGGCCATCCATTTCTCTGGCATTCAAATATTCTGCAGTCTTTAGTGTATGTAATTTCTCATTTGGGGAAGCAAGGGAGTGCTGCCACTTTCAAGGAACAGATGAATTGGTCATAGATAGCATAGGGGCCAGATTCATACATAGAGCAGGTGCAACCAGGAAGGTTTGTAATGTGTATATTTCGGCTGTCTGACTTCTATGGGGACTCTAGTGCTGACTTGAGCACCTAAAATTCCTGTACAACATAGAGTAAAGTTAAGCGCACTGGAACGGGATTTATAGCATCCTGTGCTGAGAAATTTCTAAGTTAACCCACTGTTAATATCAATGAGACACACAGATCTTAAATCCACCCTTTGGTACTTAATTCTGAGTTACAAAAGGTGCTTACTCCAACAAGAATTCTTATTCATTCTGCACCCTAGTTTTTCCTGTCCAAACCAGATAAAGGTCAATATGAGCACTGTTGGAGGAGGGAATGCCCTTTCCTCACACCTTATCTAGAAGATGAAGGTTGCAGTATTCCTGCTATATATGGGAGACTTATTTTCAGTGTCATCCTGGGCTATTTGTTATTCTCAGGAGGACAGAGAGGACTTGTTATTTCCCTGTGTAGAACTGAAACAGACTTAAAATCATGAACACTTCTGCAGAAACCTTCCCAGATAGGCATAGATATACTAGATTTAAATCCACATCTTGAAGAAAGTGTATATGAAAAGTATGGCAAAAAAAGTATTAGATGCAGTGTTATTTGCACTCTTAGCTGACAGCAACACTTCATGTTTCATGATGTTCCACTCATGGTTGACAAGTCAGCACTGGGTAGTCTCTTAGGGAGTGGGCAGAGAACTTACAAATCCCTCCTATCGCACAAGAATAAATATCATTAATCTAGCTCTGTAATTTTTTTTCTTTTTCTTTTTCTTTTTCTTTTTCTTTTTCTTTTTCTTTTTCTTTTTCTTTTTCTTTTTCTTTTTCTTTTTCTTTTTCTTTTTCTTTTCTTTTTTTTCTTTTTTTGATACAGAACACAGGTTTTGGAGCCTTTAGGATTTCCTTTTTTAAGCCTTCGTTAGTATGCTGATGACACTTCCTCCATCCTCAAAATATAGCTTGTTTGTAATCACAGGTCTCCTGGGCTCCTGAGGCTGGGATTTAAAAATAAATAAAGGAATATTCTTGTAATTAAAACTTTGAGTTACCAGTGCTAAGATTTTGTTCATAAAATAGGAGGAAGAGGAGTGGATCTTGGCATGGCAGGCATCTGGTAAGAGTTAATGACAAAGGTGAAAAGAGGCTACAAGCATTTCAGTCCCTCAGCAAAAATCACCATGTAAATTTCTCACTAGTCTAATTTAAACAATATTAATGATACCGCCTTCACAGGTTTTTAAATGTATGGATCAAAAATGTTTTATAAAAGTTTGTCACAGAGATAAGGCAGTTAGCATTCCCTCGTCTTATTTATATTGTGTCAAAGACAATAGAAAATGCTCATTCAGAACATATGACCTTGAAATACACAATATTTGGTCTGTAGTACTTCAGAGCTATGTGCACATTTTTCATAGTACCTCTGGGAAATTTGTCACAGTCCTATTGCAGACACTGCTTCTTATATGGGCAAGATCTATAATTTCTTTTAAAACTTCAAAAATAGAAAACTCTTAATTATGTGACACTGAATGGTCTGTCTCTGCCCACAGCAAATAAGTCTTTGCTTGCGTGTGTAGAAAACATTTTCCATTCTTATAATGACTCTGCAGTGATGCTAAGTTTGAGAAAGAACGTTCAATATAGAGAAAAAAAGGGCTCATTTGCTGAGATCATAGCAGTTTTCAAAAAGAAAAAAAAGAAGGTTTTCGCTTCCTTTCTTACTTTGTCTCCTGTTGAGTACAGTTTGAAATCATCCTAGATTCTTGCAAAGGTTTTTCATCCCTATTAGTCACTACCTGCAAAGTTTCTCTGCAGTGTCTATTGCTATAAAGAGTTTAATGGCTTTCAGGTGATTTTCAGGTTGGAATTTAATTATTACTTTGCAAATCTTTGCCAATTTCTGTTGATAATTCTTAGTGGCATGCAGACTTGTATGTTTTGTAAGGTGGTTTATGACACTACTTAACCTAATTATTTCTAAAGCCATACGGCCTAATTTAAAGACTCTAGATCAGTTCTATTTTTAGGTATCTTTTAGATTTTAAACATTTTTTTTTATTCCCCTGTGTTGCATAAAACATCTGCTATGGTAATGGATCACACTGCATCAGCCAGGTGCAAGACTTTAGAGATCCCCAAATGTGACATTTTTTTGAACCATATAAAATTGCATCATTGGGCTCCATTAACTGTGGCTGTGTTCTGGGATTTCTCCAGGATATCTGAAGTGTTTTAGCTGTACCTATTTGAAACACTTTGGTTCTTTTCTGTCTGAGTTGTTTCAGGTAAAATTCCATGGAATATGCAACACTTAGAAGATTCTTAGTTTTGTTGAGGTCTGTGGTAAATTGGTAAGATGAAAGAAAGTATTTTGAAATATTTTTGAATAGTGTGCTCTTAGGCATATTCATAATGAAAGAAAGATTGTCATGTTTCTTTTCTGTGGTTTTAAACTTACTACTGGTGAGTAAGTGCAAATGGGAAATAGAGATAGCGAAAGGATGTCTTCTTTCAGCATAGTTGTTATCTGAAGTCATCATGGAGATGTTATTAAAGCTGTACCAGCCTAAAGGAAAAATGAAAAAAAAAAAAAAAAAAAAAGGAAGAAGAAGAAGAAGAGGCTTAGACCGCGTAGAAGATACAAGGTCTGAATCAGAGCTCGGGATAGCACTTTTCTTGGAGGAGGGGCCTGCAGGGTGGCAGTAGTAAGTTGACCACATGAAGGCTACTGAGAGATAGTATTTGGCTCTATACAATTGCATGTAATCTATGTGAACTCCTCTAGGAGACTTGCACACACAGCGTGGTTGTATCACTAGCCAACTAAAGTGAGCCTTTGACAACTTGAATGCCTCGCTCTGTTTGGATGTCACGTATAAATACTTTTACACCTTGCCTGATCACCTCTAAGTGCACAGGAGTGACCGCAGCAACAGCAGGCAACAGCAACCTTGCTGATGTGGATAAAAATCTAAAATCCAGAAGGGAAGACCACAAGAAATCACTTTTTTTCTTGAATTGGCTTATCAGAGCCAGTAACTGCTGCAGTTAGCTGCTTCTGTGTCATTGCGTATAGATCAAGGAAACAATTGATGGCAATTTTGCATGCCCAAGATAAAGATAACTTTTTTCTTCATCTCTGTGCTGTCAGTACAGCTCCTCTCAGTACAGCTGACTGTGTTAACATCTTATATGATGCTTTTTCCGCCCCAAAAAAAGGTGCAGAAATTGCAGGAATGCTCTAAAATCTCACCATACGCTGAGACCTTCAGGTGAGGGAGGAGATAGGTACAATATAAGGGAAGAAATGGAGCAGCAGAAATATGCATAACCTCAGGCATGAAACAGAGATAAGAAAGTAACGCAGATGGCACTTCTAGAAGTAGGTAGTGGTAGTATTAGAGGACGACAGGAGACCCTGGTGATCTTGTAAATGAGACAACATCGTACATCTCTCATGAAGAGGGTGTACAAAGAGTGTCAGTGAAGCCTTAAAATGAGGAGGATGAGCAGCAATTAGAAGGTAGTGTGTGCGTCTGGGAAGAAAAATTAGCATACAGAGGGCTGCAAGCAACCCCAGTGGATCCAATGACTACACCCTACAGAGACAAAAGCGTCTTTTGACCTTCTGGTGATAACTGAGAGTGGAGTTTTGCTCAATATAGGAACACAGGTTGTATAATCAGGGAAGAACAAACACAACTGCTTGATCAAGATGTCTCTCTCATCCAGTCTTAGCCATTCAATCTCATTTTGCAGAATCAGAGCTTTAACAAAATTTTTTTTTCTTTTTTTTTTTTTCCTGAAGCTTAAACCTAAGTTTCACTCTCACCCTGGTAGGGATTCAATTAAACACAGCTACTGGGAAGTCAATGATCTGGATAGTAATTGGAAAGCAATGCTCAAAACTAGTTTTGGTGCAAGTTAGTGCAGTATATGAACTGTATTCAATTTTCACTCTGATTAACATCTTTCAGTTATGTTTTTCCTATTTTTTTCTTTATTATTTTTTCTGTTCTACTTTGATGCTACTTTTATTTTTCTTTTCTCTGTACCCATTTTGCCAGTCTCTTCTAAGTAATATCTGACCCTGCTGTAAATTATTTGCCCACAGTTGTTCTAATGGAGCTGTAGCATAATGCAGAGCAGTAGTATTAAACAAGGCCATCCATGTTCAATCTCTTAACTTATGAAATCACGTCTACAAATAATGAAAATCTTTATGCCCTCCAAGTTCTAGATTCAGGTTTGATTCTTTACTTGCAATTGAGACCTAGTAAGTACACTGGAAGAAAACTACTTATTTTGTCCGTGATAATCATGTGAATGAAAATTACTGAAAACAGTAATGTTAATTATGATGATCAATAATACTTACTATGTCAGTCAATCTTAGAGTTTTTATTGTATTGTATTGTATTGTATTGTATTGTATTGTATTTATTTTTGCTTTAACACAACAGCTCCTATACCTCTAAAGCGGTATTTGAAATGCAACAATCAGCTGGAATATCCAGGCTGTGCCATCCTGGTGCACTTGTTAGGTTTTGATTACTGCAAGGGAATCCAGCCTCAGCTGCATCTAAAAATGAGCACTGTGACATCTTACTGCACTTGTCTGATGGATATGTTGTCCTGAAGAAGATTCTTTTCTAGGGGGCATCACCCTTTCCATTTGTGAAATATTACTTATGTACATAATCCCTGAATAAAGCTATTCAAGGAAGTTCTCACTGTCAGAGGGGGATTACAGATTTATTTCACCTTTCTTTTATTTGCTTATGTGTTTTGTTTGCTTTCATTTCCTCGTTTGGATTTTTCTTCAATTTTATTCTGACTATGCTGTGAGAGTTGCATCCAATTTCAACAAGTTTGCCAGAAACAACTGATAAGCCATGTGCTTGCTATTTTTCCTCTTGCTGAACAAAATACAGTGTAATGTTTGCTCCTAATCATATGTGGTACTTCAAAAGAAAACACGATGAGCAGTAAATATGCTGTATAGAGACCACTGAAGGCCAAGCCTTGAAAAATCCTTTGCTGCCACCATGTGATATAACTCTGAATTACATTTTCTCATATATTGCCTAGTCTTGAGAAATTTAGAACTAGGCATTAAGAAAGTCCAGCTCTATGAAGCAATCTGTGGAGGATCCACTGCCACGAATGTTCTTGGAAGTGAGATTTGAAAACTGAATTTATGTCAAAATTCCCAAGTTAGATCCCTTTACAGTGGGGATAGCCCAGTTTGTTGGAAAGGGAGTTGCAGAACACCAATAGCTGAATGGGGATTATCAAGGCTAACCTACAGAAGACACTGCAGGGAGGATCCTAATTTCTGTTTTAGATGCTACTCTAAGACTGGGATTCAGATGCTGCAACAGCTTTCTGGATTGCAGTGTGTCTTTGGGTACAAGCAAAGCTGTCAGAGAAAGGAGGAGTCCAGGTCACACCAGGGACATTGTCTCTGCTCCACTAATTAAGGCTATCTATATTGTATTTACATTTGTGCTAAAGCTTCAGGGGGAAATGCATGTACCCCACCACCTCTTTGAGCCATGTCTTTTAAAATAGGCTGTGATTTTTAAAAGTCAGTTAAGTAGCTCCTAATTTTTTGTCTGATTATGCCAAGAAATTATCTCTTTTTCAGGTATATTGAACACCTGAGATGTCCCATGGCAGCACTCCAGTATAACACCCAAGCAAAGGTCATTTATTCTACAACAGAGTTTGCTTTTTCAATTTCAAATGCCAACAATTTCCTGTATAACTTTAAAGCATCAACGCAGTCATACTGTTACAGAACAGACTGTTTTACCCCATATAGAGAACAGTCCTTTCCTCACTTGATATTTGAGATGGAAGCAGAAAGTTTTTGTTGGTCTTCACTGGATCTGCATCTTAGCCATCTCCATTCTGGCTGCCCTTCTATTTTCTGAGCTGTGTAGCAGCCACATCCAAAATTTTGGTTCTAGTTATGACCTGCTTATGGATATCTGTCCCTGCTCTTTTTTTCATGCTCCTTTTTTTCTTTTCTATTTTTTTTAATGGTGAAAAGTGCAAGAGGAAATATGATTCAAGTAGTATCATTGGTGGAAAAAGGGATTAAGGAAATGACAGTTTGAGGCAGAGCAGAGAAACAAATATTTGGCAGTATTTTTCTTGTGTTGAAAAATAATTAACTTGCACAGAAGCAGGTTCAGGGAGTTATCAAGGCAATTAGCCCCTATCAGAGCCATTGTTCCAAGCTCTGTGAAAAGTCAGCTGAGGATCATTATTTATCCTTTTGCAGTTAAATGCACTGGACAGCTTCCTTTTAAAAATAAAGCACTCTGGAGCACTTTTCTATGACAGGGTGAATTCAGTAGCAAACTCCAGTCACAGCGTATATGAGGTCCTAATTGTGATATTTGCAAAACCATGAGAATAAACTCCCTCCCCACACATCCCGATTAGAGTACTTTTATGCACTATTGACAACTCTCTACAATATTTGGTTATTTGGGATCCCCTTTCCTTCTGATCCTTTCCTCTATCATTTCAGGTGTGACAGGTTTGCTGAGGCATAGTGACAGCCAACATTTATACTAAGGCTTCCTTGCATTCTTTTCTTAGATTCTTTTATAATGTAAAATATATATAGGATATCTTCTGCAGGGAAGAACAGACGGCTTAATTTCCATCAGCTCAGCAGAATTTATAACTTTGAAATTGTCTGCTGACATGTAATCCCTTGACTCCATCCTTCAAAACATTAAAAAAAAAAAAAAAAAAAAAAAGACCTTTCCTTTGCTTCTGAAATTCTACCTCTATCAGAGGAGAGGAGGCTTCACAGCAAAGGACATTTCATTGGGAAGCACCTCAAAGTCATCGTTCAGCTGTTGTAAACCCTGAGAGGAAAGTACTTCATTCATCATTGCCTTGGAACTGAAGTCTTTCTGATAACCTTTTTTCTTGTTTTTTTGGTGACCTTTTCTGAGGCAGAGCCGTTGGCCTACAGAGGACATGTGGGGATGGAAGGACGGAGGTCTTAAAGGAATTTCTACAGAGATGCTTCTTGACTGTCCTACAACTAAATCTCTTTCAATCACCCAGTTATACTGTCATGCCAGCCACAAACAAAAGTTTTCAGCTGTGTGTGCTTGTTCTACCTCTGGGAACTGTAGTAGAAAAATAATAATTGCTATACAAGACATGCATCTTGCAGCATTGCAACGGGGGGCTTAGAGAGCATTTTTGAGATCTAAATGCATAAGAACCCTGAAGGGTGCATATCTATCTGCAAAGGTAAAATTGTTATGAGGTCTATGAAGAAGCAAGTGAATGAGGAACAAATAGTTGTATATGTAATATCTTGACTAGTCATTCAGGTTGGAAACTATAAGTTAGGCTACTTCACTATATATTGCCTAACTGACTTCCTTCTCAGTGATCAAATGTTTTTAATTGCATTATATTTTTGCTTTATAACAAGAATGTATGCAAGCCTAATCAAAACTAGCCATTATTAGTTGCATTTTGATCAAATTTCGTGTGCTGCTCCAAGATAATGGGCTACAAAGGCTATTTCAGGTTTCACTAGTCTTCTACAAAATACTAGATTAAAAAGTGATAATGAAACTTACTAGATATGTTTAATAGTAATCAAGATGTATAGAAATAATTCTTTATAGGTATGTAATCAAATGGCACCCTCAAGCTAGGCTAGGAGTCCATGTTCCCACTGTGGTCTAGGCAAGCTCCATGGCTGGCTCGTAATTCCACAATGATCCTAACCATCCAAATCAGCAAACTTGCTGGAATGTGTCAGGAGTCATTTCTGCCCTACGAGTAGATTTTTTTCAGGTGAAAACTTGATTTATGATGTAGGATTCTCCCTGCCTAGACGTAGGATGCTGTTACAATTTATGCCTCTAACTGAGATTTTTGGATCCTTAGCACTGGCATAGACTGCTATAATACTCCATGACTAAATGCAGGGCATGGCGCTATCCTCTAGGGATAAGGTAATTTTAAATTCATTACGTAGGTGATAGTCCCTATAGTCCCTGGTGCTCCGGTGAGATAAGGCAGAAAGGAGAGTCCATACTGTCCCAGAGCCATACACTGATCTTCTCTGCCCCCTGCTCTGGGCATGCAACCTGGTGGTTTTGTGGAACCTGCCTCCTTTTTGTAGAGTACTTCTCATGATGAAGTTAAATTTGCAGCCAAGCTATCTTCATTACAAATTCACCACAGGGACCTTGTTGGTGGTGCACTGTCAGTTCACTGTGGGCTGTATTTTATGTGCAGCCAGGGCAGTTAAAGATGAATCATGACCAGATATATTTCTATTTATATTGCTACATACAGTTGTTAGTATCTGCAGCTTTTACATTACAATTTTCAGATGAATTCTTCAGATGTGTCATTAGCTGGATATGTCTCAGCTGGAACAGGTTTTGAGGATCAAGTATTACTGCCTAAGTTCAGATCATCTAATTCTTATTCATGCAAAGAAGCTCATTGCTAGGGTAGAAATTAAATTAAATCCATAATTCAAAGGTAACCCACGTTTCTTACATGTAATTTGCTTCATTGTAATGATTTTTGCCTTTGATTGCAAATGCAATCTACTCTACTTCAATTTCAACAGTGTTCTTGGAGTACCTGCTTAACTTCTTAATAGAAATGTCATGAATCATGATAACTTCCTAGATATAAATCTTTTGACTTATCCTACCTACTGTTGCCTCCAGGTAGGA
The DNA here is from genome assembly GCF_036370855.1 of Dromaius novaehollandiae. Lineage (NCBI taxonomy): Eukaryota > Metazoa > Chordata > Aves > Casuariiformes > Dromaiidae > Dromaius > Dromaius novaehollandiae. The sequence continues at coordinate 123,240,852 of NC_088099.1, read as the reverse complement.
TAGAATACATACAATTTTCATTGAGAAAGTTTTGAGCATTTTATTCACAATGTACCCTTCCTTTCATATACAATGTAGAAGTTCTCTATCATTAACAGAGAGGAAATTTCCCATTCTCCTCTCATCTGAGCAGAGTTCAGATGCAGTGTACCATCTGCAGGCCTCTATGGTCTAATTTAGCTGTAGTGCTGTGATAGATATATTAATTAGAGAAAGAAAAACCTTTTCAGTATCCTAATGGAAATGAAAAAAGTTTTCTTTGAGCTGTACTATCTTTCTTTTCCTCATTCTGTAGAATTGTCTTTTTTTTTTCTCTCTCTCTCTTCTTCAAGGAGAAAACAGAAGTTAAGGTGCAAAATGAATTTGTTGAGCCAGGTAACATTGCTGAACGCTTCTTTTAGTTCATTACCATTAATGGATATAGTGCCCCCTCTTTTTTTTACCTTCTTTTTTTTTTCCTTCTTTTTTTTTCTTTTTAAAGAAAATCATTCCTAAAGAAATTCCTAAAGAATTCCTAAAGAAAATCATTCCTAAATCACTGCCTACCTTCAAGATCTGGAACCAACATTTTCCAGAGCAATTTTCCTCTGCTATTGTCCAAAATCCAGAGGTTAGACTTTTTGGCTACACCTAGTAGTTATGAAAGTGAAGCAGGGAATGTTCCCAGGCTCTGAACCTTGATCATCTGCACTGCTAAGCTGTTAGTTAGTTAGCTTAGTTGTTGAATGGTCTCTGCAATGCTTTGGGCCTGAGCCAACTATCACTTCTCTGTCCATGCCAAGGCATACCTTGGGAGTTAGCCTGAGCCAAGAACCTTTCTAATAGGTAGTCTGGATATAGCCTTGTTTTAGAGAATAAGTGTTTAATAGTATAGACATAGGCCTTGTGTGCCTTTTTTTTTTTTTTTTTTTTTTTTTTTTTTAACTAGGGAAAAACTGCTGGGTGATTTTCATTTATAGCACCCTCTATGCAGTCATTTTAAGGGGTTTTGAACATCCAGAAATTTTCAAAGACATAATCAGCACCAGTAAGCATTGATACTTTGGGGTCTTAGATAAGAGCTTCTAATTAGAAGTACATGAAAAGAATGTAACAATTTATTTGGACAATTTATCTTCCTTAATAGAACAGTGAAGTTAACTGAATGGGACAGTGTGCAACAAACATTGAATTTGTTGCAGGGCTTGGGGCGGGGGGGAAATGGCAAGAGCACAACAGCGAAGAAATACTTAACTTCTTCAAGGAAAAAAAAAATTAACTGTTCCTTCACATTACACCGTTCAGTCATGCCTTTCTATATGCTAAATTACTCTGAATTTGCATGTCCTGTACTGTGGGAGATCAGATGAGAGGGCCAGTGGAGAATGAGGCTGAACTTCTCCATATATTTGAAAAATCAGTTTGACTGTGGACTGGTCTAGCGTCCAGGAATCACTAGAGCATAGATATGTCCTATTTGTCTGTCCACCATGTCAAGTGAAAAAGTTGACAGAGGAGCTGTTCAGTCAACTGTACATCACTTGGCCGTTTTCTCTCTTTGGGGAGTCTCCCTTCAGGCAGCTAGGTGGGCATGGCAGCTGTTCGGCATCCTCGGGAGAAGCAGCTGTGAGCAGAATCTGCTCCCTCTCTCTTCCTTGGGCACTCTAAGAGTTGTACATCTCAAGCTTTTCAAGTGTTTGAGGTTGCAGACAATACGAAAAACAGCTATTTTGCTGATGCTTAGTCTTAGCGAGTTTTTCTCAGCTTAACTGAGTCTAAAGTTTTGGTGACAGTTTGCTTGTGTATGGGTAATAGTCCTCAAAGTCTAGCCCACCAATAAACTCTTTTATTCTCCATTTGTCAGATATTTCCACCAATAAATACCAGAGTAGAGCAGCTTGATGAATGTAAGCTGTTTTCTAAAGGTAAACATCCTCCCATGTCTCCAGGAATTAGCACAGATTGGCAGCTGAATCTAAAAAAGTTTACAGCCCACTCTATTTCATTGTTTCTTGCTCTGAGCCTTTTCTATCTTTGTTGACATCCACTGGTAACATTATTTAGTGTGACAGTTTCTTTATTCTGAAAAAGAATGATGTTTAATAGGTTTAATTTATTTATTTATTTATTTTGAAATTTGGTCAAGCTACAGCTCCCCACACAGTGACTGCTATAGCATTTGCAGGCTGTTTAATAGTGTTTCTGTTTGGTAGCATAACATCTACTGTTGACCACAAGATGGCAAGATTTCTTCATATTACTATGAAGAGAAGCCTCTTTTAGGAAAAGGACAGGGAAGGGATGCAACAATGTGGAAACAAAATCAAAGGAGGAAATACAGATAACAAATATAATTCCTCATATTACATCTGAATTTCCAGTCTTTCAAATGAGTGAAGAAAAACAATGCTTTTTAATTGTCTTGTTTAATGCATTAAGAATGACATTTATTTTACTGACAGGAACTTGTGAATGTCACAGAAAAATAGTGTATTTTTATTTTTCTTAGCAGGTGCTAAACATTCATGTAAATTCCATCAATTGTTAGTATAGAAATGCTAAGCCAATAATCGCAGATGCTTTGGAGCTTCCTATATGTAAGATTCATCAATGTATATGGCATTTCAGCAACGTGAATTCTTTTGATATGCATAACAATAGGTTATCTATTGATTGCAAAACAGATGACAGAAGGAGCAAGTCTTTGCTGCTCTGAGATTTGCAAAAAATTTCAGATTTCTATTTTCACCTTAAAAAGAAAAGGTTTTATAAGGCCTGTTTTTCCATATTATGTATCTATTTTTAATGTGTATTTGGATGCATCACTTTCAAGGCATGTTCTTGTTTATAAAGGAAAATCAGGATTTTGAGGTTTATTTCATGGTGAGACCACTGACAAACAGTTTGATCATTTCCAAAATGTATTCTTATGATGAGTTTTTAGATTTGACTAGAAACTGACTCAATGTTTTTAAAATTCTGTGTAGGTAGCTCTCACCAAAGCGTTCTTATATTCTCTTTTGATATTTTGCAGTTATAGGGACTTTTTTCTTTTTTCACTTCACTCAATTTTTATTCTTTTCAAATTTATTCTCTCATATGATGTCTACACCCATTGGTTACTTATTTTCATTTCCAAATATCCATATGCATGCAAAGGTATACTGAAATTCTTTCTTCTGAAAAACATTCTCTATTTTTGTGTAGTTTCCTCTTCAAAAAGAATTATTACATGTTATTATTATTACAATACCCCACTTGAGCAGCTGATGCAATGAAATGTCTCCCTGTTTTTCCCCTCCACTCCGTTTCAGAATATTTGGTTTCAAAACAAAAACAAAAGCACTTCGACCATGTATACTTTTATTTACAAAATATCGTTTACTAACCCCCAGCCTGTTCACAAATCAAACCTACAGCCAGGTAGCTCTACTGCCACTAGAGGTCAGACTGCTCGTTGCCTTCCTCTTCCTCGATTCCATTCTACACCCACCGCTGCATGCTCCAAACATTGTGTTAATACAGACATTTATTGATCTCACATGGCACATTTAGCCCCCCGCTTTAACCTGTCTAACCCAGTTCTCATTGCTGTCTTGCTGGATGAACATTAATCTAAAAATCTCAGGCACTGAAATACAAAGACTGTGAGATGATGGGAGCACAATAAAAAAATAAAAGTAAGAAAACGATTAAAACACCTAGTAGGAGGGCAATAATTATTCTCCTCCTTTTTTTTTTTTTTTTTTCCTGCACATCTCTAGAAGCACATGTGAGGCATCTGTTGTTTCTCAGTTCTGTGGCACTGTATGGCTAATGTGAATTAGAAAGTGTTCTGCTACAAACTGACAGTTACGACCAGTGTTTTCAAAATGTAAAGCATTCAGATACAATTCCTGTAGAACTTCAGAAGAATTAAAGTATATCTACACTTCTCAATTTTATTAAAATAAATCTGTTGATTCCTTCATGATCTTAAAGAAATCTTTCAGCAAAGAAGCTATCATCTGAGATTTAACTTGAACTTGCTGATAAATAGCTTAATCCAAAGCTCATTGAAGCTCATACAAAAGCTGACACTTCTTTCAGTGGGATATGCACCTGGAGCTTAGTACATAAAGCTGTTCTGCTCTTTTAGGCTTCTTATTTGACACTGTGTTTGCTCCTTGCTAGTAAACCTGTATCCTTGAGAGAGAACTCTTACTCAGATGAGGTATTATTCTGGTCTACTGTGACTATTCTACAGATCTCTTCATTTTCCTTTATTTTCTGTCTAGTTCTGCATTGTGCTTGTTCACTAGTCTTAAGAAGGCAAGTTTGCCTTGTCTACTCTCTTGAAAATTTGATTTTGAGAAAGTTAAGTAAAATTCTTTTTTTTCTCTTACATTTACTATTTTGGGGAGACACCCATATAAGGTGATGGCTTCTTAAATTCAAGACATTAAATCTGAGGTTGTTTCAGAAATCTAGTCCCATTTACAATAGGCAACACGCACTCTCTGTGTGTGTGTGCTGTTTGCTATAACCTATGCTTCCTACAGGTTGTGACTCTGAAGCATTCAAAGCTGTTCTGAATTGAGACTTAAGGGATCTGAAACGTTTGGCTCACTTTCTTATGAGCCTGAGTGAGTCTTTTTCTCATGGCCAAAGTTACTTGCATTAAAAATGGGATTTCTAATATTTTTCTACATCGGCAATTCTTTGAGATGCCTTTTTTTTTTTTTTTTTTTTTTTTTTTTTTTTACAGATTTTCAAGCCTTCTGGCTTTTGCTGAGGAAGGGAGGAAGCTGGGGTGGGCTGTGATAACCTATTGAGAATTGCAAGTGAACTGTATAGAAAGTCTCTTTTCCTGAGAGGAATAGGGTCTTCCTCCTTCCAGGGTCTCCACTCTAGAGAACTCTGTGTGTTATATTTGCTCCTGCAGAGACACTGAAAGAGGTGAGGAATATTACCTGTACTTTCAAGTTGAAAACAAGGCATTTGGGTTTCTTTACACAGGAGGAGGGTTTATATTAAAAAATAAAGAAAGAAATAAAGAAGACTGCTACCCTTTGGAAAGTTCAGTTCATTATTTCTTGATAACACTGCATTTCTGTTATATTTAGTGTTGCATTTCCTATCCATTTCCCATGTCTTGGACAAAACAACAGATTGATCAGTGTGTTTCAGTGAGATGCTATAGTCATAGAGTCAAGATATAAAAAACAAACACTGTTTCCCTGCTGCAAAATAACAATCCTGGTGCTTCTCTGAGAATATGATTTCCTCTCTGATATGCACTTTGCTGTCAAAATCCTCCACCTTTGTCACACAATGGATGGAGCCTCCCTGCCAGACGAGGCAGTCCTTGTCACACCCTTGAAGCTCACTTAACGTCCTGGAATATTGCACAGCGCTGTGCACAGCTTGTTTGAAATCCTTATAGAAGCTCTGCTGTTTTCATACTAAGTGATGTGCCTCACACCTGAGAGGTAGGAGGAGGTACTGAAAAGAGTCTCCGTTACAGTATTAATGGAAAAGTATACCAAGTTTGTCATAGTAGGAACAGAAGAGCTGCTAGATAGTATAAATTTGCAGAAAAGGAGTTGGTTTGTAGCACATGTATATTCTAGATGAAATATATAAAGGGTCTTTTTGGAGGACCAGACAAATTTCCTGGTCATAAAGCTCTTGAATGCTTAATGTATCTTTAAATTAAAATCAGTGGCTGGAAATATTATCTCAGAGCTAACTTCTTTCACATTTTATTCTGAAAGACTAAGTCAAATATGAAGAAATGGTTTCACAGTTACACATTTTAGAGAACTTCTTTAAGAACCTTTTAAAGATAGTTGGGAATTAGCATTAAGTCACAGAATAAATGACATTGAAAGGGACCTTGGAGGTCAAACCTCCTGCACGTAGAAGGTTGAAATTCATAGCTAGATGAGAGCCTTTTTAGGTTTTTAACACCTCCAAAGATTCCACAGCCTCTCTAGGCAAACAGAGTATTTACTTATTCTTAATGTTTTATGGGTTTTTTCTTTTTTTTTTTTTTCTTATATCCAATTGGCACATCCCTTGCTGCAGCCTGTTACTGTTGCTTCTTGTCCTTTTCCCTGTGCTCCTCTCAAGCAAGTATGGCTCTTCTCCTCTATCATCTCTGTAGCTGAATAGAGCAATTGGGTCCCTGTAAGCCTTTGCTTTTCAAAGCTGAAGAAACCCAGTTCCCTCAGGTGCTCTTCACATGTCATGTGCTTCAGCCTCTTCTTAGTGGGCCTCAACTGGAGTGTCCCCAGTTTATTAATATTCTTCTTGTACTGGGGAGCCTCAAACTGGACACAATATTCCAGATAAGTACTGCAAAAGAAGGGAGTAATCACTTCCCTCTACCTGCTGGCTATATTTTTTCTCATGCAGTCCAGGATGTGATTAACCTTTATTGTTGTAAGAGTGCTCTGTTCAAACTGAACTTTTCACAGGTGCTCTTCTGCAAAGCTGTTCTCTTGCCAGGCAGTCCCCAGCCTTGCAGAGGTTATTCCATTCCATTCTAGTGGAAGACCTTATATTTGTTTTTACTGAACTTCTTGTGGTTCCTGTCAAGCCACTTCTCCTGACTGTCCAGGTCCTTCTGAATGTCAGTTTCCCATAATTTGGTGTCATCTGTAAACTTGTGGAGGGTGTATCCTGTGAACTTGTAGAGAGTGTACTATTGTCCAGACTGCTGATAAAAATGCAAAAAAATGGCCCTGGTATCAATGCTTGAGGAATGCCATTTGTAAATGTTAGCTGGTTAGACTTCAAAATCATCCATCACTACCCTTTGAACTCAACAGTTCAGCCAGTTTTTCATCCACCTACCGATTTGGCTAAAATGATGCTACAGGAAATCATATTGAAAATCTTGCTAAGTCAAGGTAAATAACACATTAGCTTTAAGTGATGCCTTACTTAATCCTTCTCTGGATAACACTTCTCTTCCCCAGACGCAGCCACTAGGCACAGAAACCTGGAAGGACTAAGGACAATCCCTGCCAGTAAAGACCTGAGGCAAAGAAGACACAGATTACTTCACCTAATTCAGTGTTTCTATCCAGTCAGCACTGCAAGATTCAGATGACATAAGCCCCTAACTTACCTCTCATGTATGGCTTAGGACTCAGACTTGCTGAAAGCCAAATCAGCTGTTTGTCTCATCTGTTTTTGTCCTCACTGTGTGGAGGGGTGCAGTGTCAGGTGTAGTGCTGATCCAAGCTGTCTTGTCCAGAAATGTATGTGCAGCACTGCAGGAAGACACTGTCATGAGGCTGAACACAGCTTAGCTGTGCTCTCTGAGCACTGGTCCTCAGTGCTAGCAGGCTGTAACATTCAGCAGGAGGCACACGTTGGCAAGGGGTCACCTTGATAAAGCTGTATCTCAACCCTACTATACGCCAAAGACATAGATATATGTAAGTCTTGAGAATCGAAGGCATTAAAATGAGACTGAGACTCTTACTTTTTTCTGAGACACCTTACTTTTTTAGGTTTAACCCAAAAATTCTCATAAAGACTTAATCTAAGTCTCTAAAGTCCAAGTCTAGATTTTAAGGTATTTCTCCATAGAATTGCACTATCTGGTAGTATTGCACATGCCTAGGGGTTCGGTCTTGACTTGTCCCCTTGCTTACTTCATTAGAAGGTGTTTCCTTGTCATTAAGGCTCTGCAGACAAAATATGTGTGTTCTCTGTGACAATACAGATAACAAAATCAATTATAACATAGGAATCGAATGGATTTGTAAGTCCTGGAAGACAACAGGGTTCTGTTCATTGCAGCCACCCAGTCAGAAATGGATAAGCATGAAGGAAATTATATCATGGGGAGTGCTCGCCATTTCCCTGAACTGTTTAAATGACATTCCCCTCAATCATTTTGAGAAATGACTATTCTTTTAGAAAAAAAACAGTGCGGGTAGTTTTCCATGAAGGATTCTCTTCTTTCTCTGCAAAATTTAAGTTACTTACTTACAGTGATGGCAAGGTACAGGGTTTTTAGAGGTCCGCAGGGCTGGTTAGGCTGATGTCTGCACTCTACTGCTACTAAGAAGACTGATAGAGGTCAGACTAGCAGGCTTTAATTTCAGTTATCCATGTACAGTTTCTATTAAAATCAACATGCAACACTGGGGGACAGAGAAACATAAATATTTTGAAGCTGGAGCCTAAAATCACCCCAGACTGATCTGTTTTTCTGAATACTGTGAGAGGTTACTTCTATATCAGTCTCTCTCTTCCCACTGTTTCACTTTATGAATGCTGTCTGAGCTTTCCCCACTTCTGCCATAGTTCCTCTCATGAAAATGCCTGGAATACTCCCTGAAAAGATATTCATTGGGTGTTTCTTGCTCATAACCAGGTAACTATGCAGATCAAAAATGCATCTTACAGCGGTTGACATGCAGAACTGCTCTTAAAGGCAGCAAAAATTTTATTTTGTAGTGACACTACACTTTAAAAGACCTGCAGTAGTGACCAATTGTCTTTGCTTTTTTCCTTTCGTTTCATAATGGACATTATCTTCCATTTCAGGAAAGTGCATTTGCCAGTGTAGTTGCTATGATATAGCAGTCTCTCTCAAGTCTCTCTATGGAAATGTTTATGTTTTCAATTCAAAATATAACTCCAGCATTAGTGATTAGCCTTTGAATTGCCTTCATTTAGAGAAAGCCCAATCCACTTAAGAACCACAAGAATATTGCACTTTTAGGACTCCCCAAAAGCTTTTTGTTCCCCAAAGCAGAGAGAGCTCTGGGATACTAGTATAGTTGTTCATCACAAGATTATCATGAGAAGTTACCATTATCATCAAAATTAGTTTATTTGCTATACACATTATGCTGAGTCTCTCAGGAAAACTGTAAATCAGAGTAAAGCTAAGTATGTCCCACTCCTGTTACTGGGCTTACAGTTGTCTTAAATTCTCCACTGTTATAATCATGAATTTGTCTTTACATTTTACTACAGAATTCTTATTTCAACCAAGACCTCTAAAACGAGGCAAGCAATCAATATACTAATAACGGAAATTTTGCCCTTATTCAGTATGAGATATGAAGAGGGAAGAGTTATCTGTTCCCTGGGGATGCTCTGAAATGCTATGATTGCATAGAAATCTATCCCTATCCACAGATACCTTCAAAAATTCTGATGAGCTACCTCAGAGCTCTACAGTCATAGAGAGTTTGAACTGGGGGAAAAAAAAAAAAGAAAGAAAGAAAGAAAAGGGTTTTCTATTTTGTCCTCATGCTTGTCAGGCAACAACTGAATGTATCTGTTCTTCCCAGTATGACTCCTACACTTTTTCCATGCTGGAAAAGATATTGTTGGTCTCTTGTGCCTTCTCACTTTGAACTGTCACCTAAAATGATAGCCTTCTTCAACTATGATGTGATTAAAACCAAGATCTTTCTTGGGTGTAAGGGGTTTTCAGACAAGCAAGAAGTACCTCAGCTCAAAAATAGCAGGCCAGACAAAGCAAACTAGACATAGAGTTGACATATTCATTAGAACTTCAGCAACTTGGTGATATTGAATTTGCTTCTGACTGCTATACATAATAAATAAACATTTTTCTACAATAAATAAAATGCCTGCATTATCTTTATAACGTAACTCCAAGATTTTCACATAGCAACTTTTTTCCCATTTGAATGCATTGAAAAAAATCAGCATTCTGAAGGAATGTCACTTCATAATGCATGAAGACAATACAAACAAGCAGTTCCACTGAGAAGCCTCACATGCACACCAAGAACAGCATAACTTTAAAAAGCAAGTGGCATTAATTATTTATAAGTCCAACAATAAGTTTCTGGTTATATAGACTGCCACAGGAACAAAGCTCAGAGGAACTTCTGAAGGAACTCTTTATTTTGGGAGTTGCAATTGAAGCCCAAGTGTCAGTAGGTGGCACTGGAAACATAGCTGTGTGACTGAAGTTTCCTTAGAGAAACAGCCTGGAGACTAAGTTCAAAGAAATATATCTTTTAGTTTTTCCTTCGCTCAAAGTGTGGTAGTTGAATGTCACTCCCTCTAGCTTGTATTGTAAATTCCTGTGATACTAGATCTCTCCTATCACTAGCTTGACACCAATGCAATTTCACAATCTCTGCAAAAAGTAATCTTTTGTTGTGCGATATTTTGATCCATCAAAGTCTGCTGTTTGGGAAATAAAGAGGTTTCCTTCTTAAAAAAAATAAAAGGGCTTGATTGGGAGGAATGAGGAGGAGGAAATTTTGCTGCTGAGACTGATTAATACTGTTTAACAAAGCCTTGTCACGCATCAGAGGTAGAGGTTTAGAGGGTCTATTTTTTGGCGCTATTCACCCGCGATGTAGAGTGTTTACTTTGTTTCTTTTTTTTTTTTTTCTTCCTTTTTTTCTTTTTTAACAAGCCTTAGCCTGCACTTCACATAATGTCCAGGTCTTTTGGATCTTTTGAGTCTCACGCAAAAGCTTGGAGTTCCAGCACCTTCAGGAACTCAGAGGGGATAAGCAGAAGAGACTAAAATATGGGAAGACACCTTAAGGAAGACACCACCTTTCTTAAGGCAGTTACAGAGGCAGCAGTGAATTATCATCAACTGAAATAGGCTTTCTCAAATCAGTCCCTACTGTCAATCTGAACTGCTGAAGACAAAAGCTTTGGGTCAGATTTTTGGGGCATAATTTACCTAAATCTTTGGTAGCATATATAGATATTCTGACTCATTCCATCTTCTCCAGAATATTATCAGTATTTCTCTCTGGCTTGTCATAATAAATAGTTCCCTCTCATACTCACATGGTTTCTCTGCTTTTCTGTAGGGTCTCATTCTTAAATTTTAGCATACTTGAAACTAGTGTTATGTTGATTTTTTCTCGGGTATGTTGTTTTGATTCTTTATAGACATTTAATATACATGTGTAAACCTCATTCCATGTGTATTTCCCAGCTTGAATCAAAATTATGATGCATTTGTTCCACTTTTAGTGAGCTATTGAAAATTGAGCAAACTGAGGCAGATGTGATTCTCATAAAAATGTTATAAGATATTCAAGTTTTCCATATTTGCTACAAAAAAGATTTCCTGGTCGAAATTCTTAGTAAGACAAAAAAAGAGCAAAATGCATCTAGGAAACAATAACAGAATATGAACAAATGAAAGAAAAAAGCTAGTATTTTCTTATAGTAACTGATTAAAGCATGGCACACACATAAGAAAAGCAATAGCTTTGCAAAATATTAGTGAAAAAAAAAGAAAAAGCAAATAAAAACTAAGTTTGTTGGTGACTGTGCAGCTGCCAGACAAGTCCTTAAACTTAAATAAGCAAAATTTTCTGTGGTAAATTCACAAACTAAGAATTTGCATCATTTTTTCTCTCGATAACAGAAATAAACAGAAAAACAGTGTATTTTGAAATTGGCATAGGAAATAAGTAAAATCTAATTATTGTAAGAATGTGCATGAATATGAATGATGGCTCAGTGTTAAAACTGGGAATAAATTAAGCTCATGTAGTGTCCACAAATGATCCCATTTATATCACCCATTCTGGCAAATTAGTGTAACAGATAGCAATGACAGCTAGATATAAAGGATTAAGAAATTTCTTTGGTGCTAGTGCTGAAGAGCAGCCCCAGCTTGCAAAAGAATGAACACTATATCATCTCTATGAATAGGAGGCCAAATATCATGCAAAACAATATGCTGCAGAGCAGTCTGTGCTGAAAAAAAATGAGATGATTTTGCCTAAGAGGCCAAGTTCCACAGCATAAAAAACAAAAAGAATCATCCTTAATCAAAACAAACAAAATATCCAGTGGTCAACTTCATATGCCTTGAGGGTGAATATCCTTTCAATTTTTCTTTCTTTTTGGTTACATGACTTGCCTTAAGACTTTGTTAGTATGTTCAGACTGCAAATGCCTCCTGTTTCAAATTCTGAGACACAGTACAGAACAATTAATTGTTAATCTGGGTAGGAATGCATGAATATCTCTGATAGGTATTACAGAGACTTGATAAGTCTCTGTAACAATCTGCAACTTTCCAATGTGAAGAACTTGAGAAAAAAAAATGTTATTATCTTGCTTCTGACTGGTCAAATATCTCAAATTTGCAATTCGTATCTCCACTTCAAATATATTCCCATTTATCACATGAATTGTGAATACTCTTTTGAATGTTACATCCATTTGAATAAATTAGTGTGCCTATTCAGCTGTGTTGATCATTTCAACATAAAAGATTAAGTGGTCCTATTCCACCTCTGTTCTAAGAGTTTCTTTGTGTGGTAATAGGATGGTCTCAATTCAGCATATGTTAAACACACTCCCTGTGTGTTCCAGTGTATTATAAATTAGGTTGGACTGACATGTAAAATCAAGTTTGGAAGGGGGTTCAGAGCTTGGAAGAAGTGTATTTTATTTGTTATATGGTATCCAGTCCTGATACTCCTCTGCTATAAGTAACATTGCATACAAAAATGAAGAGAATTCTTAATTAGTAAAGTATTCATTCCTTTTAATTGCTTAGACTTCTGCAGGCAGAGATAGAATAGTTACACCTGTTCAGGTATTTTTAGTCTTAATGGTGCCTTTGTAGGCCTATTCATATATTTGCTTTAAAATGCTATGTTTTTAAATTGGATTATAATGAAATGCTGCTGAGGCTTTTATTGAAGTTAGACATTAAAATGCAATGGCATTTTTGTTTAGATGGAATGGAGTAATCTCATTGCATAATAGGCTGTGATGCTAACATTTCAATAGGTATTATTTCTTTTAAAATGCTAAAAATCTTTTTTTAATGATCTATAACTTTGCAAAACAAGAAAATAGATTTGCATTAGCAAAGGAACATTAAAAGATGAAGTTGTCATTATGACAATTTAATTCTACTTTCCTTTAGAATATTTTAGTTTGCTTAACATGTGATGTTCCAAATTTGCCAATATCTCAGGATAGATTTAAGAGTATACCATTTTGTAGATGCAATTACTAAGGGAACTCCTAAAAGATTTACTTGTTAAATATTTGGTACCTAATTTTCTGAAGGGTTGCAAACTAGTATATTCTAGTTTAGTCATCTTTTGAAATTATGACTTTATTGAGTATTCCAAGACTACTTCCAATAAGACACTTTTACCAAAAGAGAAAGGATTGGGCAGTGAAATGGCATGATTACTCATATGGTTAGCCAGAGGTACCAGTTATAGATTGAGTTTATTCATCTATTTGAGAGATTAAACTATTAAATTCACTAAACTGGAAAATTAAGAATTGTGTGCCAAGTGTTCAGATAGTTTAAATTAAAATAATTTTGATGATTTTATCGAATTTATGCTGCATAAGTAGTACACTCCACATCATGGAGCTCAGTTATCCATGGATGCAGGCAACTGAAGCAGACAATTTACCTCTAATTTACAACAGCTGATCATTTTCTTAATCTTGAACACATCACTAATAAAAAATACTGCATTATTGAACCTCACTATGTATTTTCTATATGGTACCTTAAAAGAAACAAAATCCTATTTCCCCTTCTCCAGAAATCAGGTGTTTTAAAGGTTATTTGTTTGGTATTGTTTAGAATGTTAAAATGTTAATAATGTTACAATAAGCAGTTGAACATTTGAACACTTGAAAAAAAATTTTATTAGTATCTCTTAGTCTGAATGAGGGCTGCTCAAGTGGACCTATGCCCTGTTACACCTCTGTAAAAATGCTGACCTCTTCAAAAATTACCATTACATATTCTGCTGCTTTTAGAGCTTTGTGGTGCTGTTCCGCAGGGAGCACCGTGACTGTAAGAAATTTTATCTAAATTTCAAAAATCCACTTGACAGGCTTATATTAATGTCTGCTATTTATATAATTTTGACTGCTGTTCAAAATATTCAGCTGTAGAGTGTTGACGAAAAACATGTGAAACCCTGAAAAGAAATACTTCAGAGTATTTTGTTTTTCTACTCCACAATGCTGCTTGATGAAAGCACACTGTTTTATACAATAATTTTTACATCAGTAAACTCTAGCCCAAATTTTCACATGAATTCATTTTTTACTTACTGGAAGTCACTGATAATATTAATAATAATTTTTATTGTGTGTGTTTTAGATTTTTTTTAAATTTCAGATTAAACCCTTGAAACCACAATGAAAGTATAAAACCACCAAGAATAGTGAGAGACTAAGTTCAGTGCCAGTCTGAAAAACAAAACAGAATCTGTCCATGCTATTTTTTCTAGCATTCAATAGTTTAGCAGGACCTTGATTCTCCAAAGCATGTTTTCTTAAATATGAGGGTTATAAGTACTATGTTCCTATGGAATAAATAATTTTCAGGGCTCTTCTCTTCCTTTTTGAGTGGAATAGCCCAGATTCTGTATTTATAAGATAATAAAAAAGCATGGTTGGGGTTTTCATTTTGCAATAAGTAAACAGAATCCAGACTGACATGGGTCTGTATTCCAATCAGTAAGGTTTGGGTGTCTTTAAATGAGAGATTTTGACTTTGTCTGAAATGTGGACCATCCATAACATTTTTCTAAGTGTAAAAGATTTGCAAATTAAGGTTTTGTCTGATTTTAATTAGCATCCCACCAAGTTTAATTTTCCTGTCAAACTTCAGAGCAAATGCTCTTGTTTTAGTGTGTTCTAATTATAATTCTCTTTTCAGTAAGTCATTGCTCTGAGAGAGGAAAGAAACCCTTTCTGGAAGAGCTTGCACTTTATCTTTCAGAAGTCAATGAAGTTAACACATATGACCAATAATGTGCAAGCTTATGCAGCTACCTTACTCCTTTAGTGATGACAAGGAGGAGAGCTCTGTGTTTAGTTAAATATTAGTTACACTGTATCCTATGAATATCAGTTTCAAAATAATTTGCTATACCTTTTCTATTCTAAGACCTGAGCAGGGATTTCAGTCTAGAGATACATGGTGAGTGGTAATACTGTCTTTATAAAATACTTAGGTCTGTTATTTTGCTGGAGTATCATTTTGAGAGGATGTTTTTTCATCTGTAAATCCAAACTTTATTATGCCTTGTCTGATCTAGCTGAGCCTTTGACCAAGAATAGAATTTTTCAAGAGTGGGAATGATCTGGGGACAGATTTTTGAAAAAAAAAGATTTTGCATAGTCTAGCTTTTTAGATATTTGCTTTGAAAGACTTTATCTTCAGAAGGTGATATTCTCATGCTAGCTGAAATATTTTACCCTTGAAATATGCCACAAATTAGGGAATAAACAACTTGATGCCTAAATTCTTCAATGCCTATGATTTTAGGCTTAAGTTTAATAAAGCATTTTCCCTGCTTTTCTTTCACAGTTGTACATGCAGTCTCTTCAGCACTGAGCAATCAAAAATAGCTCCAAATTTTGGAGAAGGGACCAGGGAGAGGAGTTTAACTATTACTATTAACTATTACCAAGCAATTTTCCTGCTCAGCTCACATAGGGGTAAACAGTTCTTTATCTTCTGTACTGTAATGATATCTCAGTTTAGTCTGTCATTAAGTCATTGAGAACATAGTTCTGTTTTCTAGATTTCAGTGCCCTATTCAAAAGAATTGTTATATTTATTTTCAGCAGTGGAGTTCACAGTATAACCTGATATTCAACAGTGCAATGTTAAGGTGAGACGTAGTAGTCTTTCCAAGTTCCTCTTATTGCTTATGCTTTTGAAATATGTAAAACACCCCTAAATAGAAAATGTGTTTTATTTAGAAGCACCTTATCATGCAAAACTGGATTCTGATAAAAAGTGATTCTTTATTACTAACAATCATTTTTGTCTTTCATTAGAATGTATATTTCACAGGTTTGTTATGCTTTTGTCAAATGTGTAAACAACAGATTCAAAGCTTTTTGGCTAAAAAGTAGGGGGGGGTTAATGGTATTTCAATGAAACACTATTGTGCTACAATAGCGTTCTTGATAAAAAACCTATTTGAGTTTAAAACAAAAACAAATTTATGGAGTTGCTATAATAGAGAAATAATATGGACATAGAGAAAATACTTTGTTTCTATATAGAACAGCACTAACTCAAAATGTCTTGGTTTAGTTGCAATGTTTGGAGAAGCTGCTATATAACTGACATATTCTAAAACTGAATCTATGAATTCAGCTATGAGACAAAATGTATATAATCCTACCATAGACAAGCATCCTTGTTTAGGGAAACGGTGCTTCCCTCCACCTATCTATCAGTCTAATTAAGATATTAAATCAGAGGCATTAATAACTTCTAATTTAATAACTTCTTGTTAGCACCTTCCTCCTCTCCGCCACCACACATATGCATGCACACATGTGCCGCAGCCCTGCAGGAAGGAAAAAGGATGAGCAGTTGTGAAGTTGGAGCCACACTGACATTCTGCAAGGAGTGAGCAGATCCCTGTAATTCAAAGGACATTTTTCTGTGTGTGCCTCAAATTCATATTCAGGTAGCCTTTCTCTGCACTTGCTTTGTTGTGGTCTTGTGAGTTGGTATAAAGCAGCTTTTCCCCATCACTCCAGAAATCAGTCTTCTTCTCCTGCTTCTACCTTTCATCTCTGTTAAAGACTTTATTCTCCACCTCAGGCCAGCCATTAGACTGACTGATTATGACTAAAATTGTCTTGAATCCTACACAGTGAGAAAATAGGGATCCCATACAATGAGAAAAGAAAGTAGAACCTTTTCAGGTTTCTCTTGACTGTTTTTATAAAAGCATTATTCTGAAACGAATTTGTGGACCAGCAGCTGTTCATGGGCTGAATCATAAAGTATCATCAGTTTATACTGCTGTGAGCCTTAAACTGATGTTTTAAGTTCCTAATTTGTTAACAAGAGGTACTTTCTCAAGCTCTCCTTGTTCTGTCTTATAAAGAAAGTGAGAGACAATATGCATTGGAGTGAGGAACTAAAACCTGAAAATGAATTTTGAACATGTTTCTTTCTGCAGCAAAATTGAAGTGTGTTAAGGCAGTTTAAATAAACATGTAAAATTTTTAAAAGGGGATCTCATGTATATAGTTACTATTCTCATTCTGCAATGGTGATAATAACAAACAGTTTCTTCAAATGGCTATGTCTGAAAAACCTGTTTGAGGATTGATGTTCTGAGCCTTTATGCAGAATCAAGATATATGAATTTGAGGTTTACTTTTTCATTGTTTGGGGGTTACATAACAATGGATTCTGTTCTGAAAGTTTGTACCATTAAATTTGGCATGCCTAAGTACCTCATTAGTGTGACAATAAAAAGTGATGTGAGAAGGAAAACAGGACAGCATTGAATTGAATGTCACACTAATTGAAGTGGGTATTATCTGTTTGCAGAGTATGACACAGTAGGTGTAGTTCACATTTAAAACACAACTCTGTATATTGAAGTGGAATCATGATGTTACTTAAGCAACACTAGAAAAAGCTGTCTTAAATCTCTCATGAAAAGTCTCAATATTCAGCAGTTTGTTTTTTCTAGAAATGACAATATGTATGAGTGTTTTGATTATATTCACCATTGAGCACTTGCTCGTCTATTAAAAGTCTAAATATTTTATTAATTCAGCAGATTTGCTTTTGCGTTACATCTGGCACTTGTCCATCTTTTTAGATTACCAACATCCTGTAGGACCTACCAGCTCAGAGACTATGGAAACTGGTGACTACTGAGGGCTTATTCGTAACTTATTCTAGATTTAACAACAAAAAGAAAAAAAAACTTTTTTATTGCTTAATGACTTTCTGCCAGTTTTATATTAGGGTTAAAAAAATTTCCAACTGGATAAAAAATATTAAATTTTCCAATATTAATTTTAGACTCCTTAGGATATTTTTAGTTATCCAGGCTAATGAAATTCATAGTCTACAACTAAATAAAAAAGAAAAAAAATTGCTATTGTAAAACTGATATTCATTGTTCTACAATTTTATATTAAATATATGCTTCCAAGTATAAGGGTTTTTTTGCAACCTGTAATTCTAGCGTGATATCCAAAACATTAAAGATATGATCATTGGAAATATTACTGTAAGAGCAAACATAGCAAAACTTTTCTAGTAACATAGCTCAAAAATAAAATTACTAAGAAGTAGTTTAATAATCAGAATAATACACCACTTCTCTATATATCATTTGCATTGCCTGAATTATATTGATGCAAATCCTGAAAAAATGAAGTTCTTGAATGAAATCTTGGCCTAGATTTAGAAAACTATTTGGGACACAAACCTTCTATCAGTTTTAACGGAAGGCAGTGTGTTTTAATCCCATAATCTGAGAATTTTGAAGAAGATCCATCTCTTCATACTATCTCAATTCTCTTGTCAAACAAGTGTTTAGAAAGAGCATGAAAGTAACTAAGAAGTTTTGTTGCCAGATGGTGACAACCTCACCAAGATAAAATAAAAGATGATGAAAAGAAAAGTCAGCCAAACTATTAACCAGACTGTGCAGCAAAATAAATCAAAACCTGTCAGTCAGAGAAAACTTGGCTAAAATAAAATTACAGATGAGATAAGAAAGATGCCAAGACTAAATAAAACAAACAAACAAACAAACAAACAAAAATGAAGAAACCCTACCCAAACATTAAAGTTGTTCAAAAAACAAAAGAAAACCATCCAAGAACGAACTTGTCAAGAACTGTGGAGGATTAGAGAAGAAACTGATCTAAGATGAGAAAGAACAAACTTGGATCTTACGGCATGTCAAAAGCAAATGAAAGGAGTCAGAATGGCATTCATTTGAGATGGATTTACAATTTTCCCACTTGCCAAAGCAGAAAGGAAAATGTGTTTTTCCATTGTAGACTCTATCATATAATATATCTAACTGTAAGTGTCTGAAGTTTTACTCTCTTTTTTCAGAGAAGAATAGCTTATTATGCCCGGTTTAAAATAATAGCTAAATGTTCCTCAGACTGAGGGACAGAAAGCTTTGTTATTGATGCCAACCTAAAGGGACCTGTACTTACTGTGCACAGCACTTTTTTAGAAAAAGGAAGAGCTATCATGTCTTCATAACTGTATTATTTGTTTTTTGGAACTGGGAACAGAATAGAATTGGGCAAGTTTCACTCAAAGATTATATGAGACAATCTGAATAATGAGGAGGGAGTTAAATTTGGGAAGGTATCAAACCTCTCTAGAGTCCCTATCAATCTCTGGGCCTGGGGAGGAGGCTGCAGAGCTGCTCTTTGTGTAAAACCATTGCTCTAAACTGCAAAGTCGAAAATTCTGGCTTCCAGTGTATCCATATATTGTAGCTGCTCCGAATTCTGTGGATGTTACCCAAATGTAATTGAGGACACAGTGTAATTCTGAAAACTCCGAAGGCTATTCATACTGTGTATGTTTAGGTGCCTGATTTAGCTGACCAGTTTGTCTAGGTTCTCAATGGTCAGTGAAGCAAGTAATTCAGAGCAGGGGTCAACCACAGGTAATTTTGTTCCCAGTTGGAGAAGCCCCTCCATTGTCAATAGTGAGGATGATTTTCCTAGATTCTCTAAAAGTAGGTACTAACCATTACATGCTTAAAATTGGTTGGTGTAAATTCTCCCTATGTCGTGCTAGTCTTCTCCCAGTCAGAAATGCTTCATTAGCATTAGGTATGCTGAAGGACTAATATAGACTGAACCTTGGCTAGTGCTGGTCCATATGATGATCAATATTTCTGGAGATATAGGACCACAGGTAAGGAGGGAAAAAGCTGCAGGATGTCATCTAGTCCATCCCCCTAGGCAGGCTCCTCAGAGATCTCTAACCCATTCTAAAATCCTCCAGTGATACAATTTTTATTAGTTCTTTGACAATGTAGCTTCCCTTACCAATAACAAAGTTCTTTACCAAATATCTAATTTAGATCTCCATTGCTGAAGTTTATGACCATGACTGTTTGTTCTACCTTAAGAAGAAAGAGAAAATGGTTTATTACCCCATCTCCTTTTTTAACCAACTTTTTACATATCTACAGACTGTTATGAAGTACCTCTACATAGTTTTTTTTTCTTAATCTGTGATTCTTTAAAATTCTTGTCTTTACTATTACACAGAGATTTCACTTTCAGACATGCAGATGTCAATTCCAACCTTATATTTGTAGGAAATGTTATTGCAATCTTTTGAAAATGTTTAGGCACAGAAAAATACACATGCATTTTTAATGTAAAACTGGATTTTTGGTTTAGCTTCATGATTCAGTGCACCTAACTAGTTATATTTGAACATTCAAGGTTGCTAACACCATATTCTCTACTTTTGAAAACTACTTTGGGTGCAGTTAAGCAGTTAGATGTTAAAAAATCCGAAAGCAAAGTTCCTGGAGCAATCTTACTTCAGCCTGTTGCATTTTGATCTCAATGTGGCAGTCACATTCTGCTTTTTTTCCCCCTGTTCCTTCTTCACTGAATACATGCAATTAATTGCACTTTAGCAATGAATAACGGTCTGATAGAAAGAAGAGTGCTGATTTTTCTCCCTGCTGATCTTGGAGCAATTGGAACATGTTGTGCACAAGGCAAGGGATGGGAGGAAGAGCTGTCAGGGGCTCCTGCCTGGGGATCAAGAAGCAGATATTTTTTTCATACCTGTGTGAATATATTGTAAATGGTAATGTTGACATCAGATAAAAAGAGCTCAGTTTAGTGAAGGAGGCTTGATAGTGAATTCCTTAAAGATTAAAGATAAATGCTAGAGCAACAATGAGACAAATGGTATTCTAATGAAGAACCTTCATTGAAAAAGAGAGAATTGCCTATGGTAAACAGAGGGCCAGTACCTTGGGGGCTTTCTCCTGCTACCTGGAAAACAATCTTTCTTGGCAAGTGTCATTACTATCTGATAGTCCTGAAGCAAAGTAAAACAGGTCAGCAGAAATGTAAAAGATAATAGAGAAGTAACAGCCAAATTGTTTTATAAAAATCAAACAGTTCCAGCAAAAAGTCATTTCTTCTGATGTCTTTTCTAAATTAGTAGATGACGGGAATACTGTGAATGTATCAAATTTAATACAGCTTTTGATGAATACTTGAAATTTTCATGAAATCTTGTAAACTGTGTATTGTTTTGGATATGAACACTTGGGCAGAATAAGAACTGGCACTGGTAAAATAAGACTCTTAAAACAGCCTTTTCGACTTTAGGAAAAGGAAGTACTACTGATTTTATAGGTATTATGCTATATTATTTTTCTTTTTGTAACCAATGGAGTCTTTAGATGGCATCAGCTGTGGATTGCATGCTAGCAAATAGTGGCTTCTTTGAGAATATTTTAAAAGTTCTAATTCTTCCTGCAGTAAATCACAGGTCTGCAAAGAAGATTTGCCAGGCAGGATTCCTTTCTCTCCCCCTCAGTGGGGATTTCAGTGGATCTCTATACTGGTTCTCCTTCACACAGACGTGTGCACAGAGTCAAGGCTTAACAGTTCAGGTTGGGATCACTTTGAAACAACGGTCCTAAGTATAAAAAAACCCCATTGATTATTCTGCAAGGGCAGAATATAAACTCTTTGGGCTTGATTCAGTTGCCTAAATATATGTCTAGAGCCATTTAAGATACCTTTGGCTTCAGCTGAGTGCTCCAGATGATTATAGGTCTCCCATAGGTCCTGTGTGATATTTTCCAGCACCACGTGGGTATCTCAAATGCCCTATGGCATCAAAGTAGTCCTAGATGTCAATGTTTACGCAGCAGAATTAGGCCCTTTTATCTAAAGGTGACATTAATCAAGTTTTTCTGCTGTGGCACTCTCATCAGTCTTCATTTTTCTCCACGCATGGACTGCTTCAGGGATGCAAGCCAGCTGTGTTGCCTCTTGAACCACATTGCTGAAACTCCTTGGTCTTTATTTTCAGTTGTAAGCATGTGATATATTTATTTAGGTCCTTTCTCTTGTTTGCAACAGCTAGTTAAGCATTGTAACAGTGTTAATCGGGAGTATAATTTCACTGGTGTTTTAAGCTTTGTCCTGATAACATTCTAAAAAGAATATATTATCATTAACGTGACTTAATAGCTACATAACATTTCTTGGTAAAGTGAATTTTACTAATTTAATATAAATACCATCTTAAAAAGCATTATTGGCAGATAATAGTCCTAAGTTTTTACCAGTAAAAGTTATACATACATCAAGTACATAATTTTTATGCATCAATAAATTGTATCACATGATGTTTATTACTCGGGAGAAGTTAGATGTTGACCCCAGCACATATTATTTAATTCAAGAAAAATATAATTCTTATTATATGTTTTTTTTCTTAGTTAACATCATAAAAATAACCACAGTGGGAGCCTTAGAAGGATATTATTTAAGAATAATTTTGGGTGCATTAAATTAAAAATTTAGAAACAGAGAGTGCTTTAAGCATTCCCTCACCTTCTTTTCTTGTCTAAGATCTGCTCATTAAAAATAAAAGTGAGGATACAGCCTAAACTAAAAGTTTATTGATGGATAATATGGCACATTCAAGTCAATAGGTATATTTATGAAATATCTATATTTTTTATTTCCGTTTGCTTAGGAAACAGTTCTAAAAGTAAATTGTAGAGTTCAAAGAAAAACTTACTGGGACATGTAGGGTGGGGAGAACCCTCTGCAAAGGTGAGGACAATAACTTCAGTCATTTCCGTGAAGACAGAAAGGGGAGGAGAAAAAGGTGAGAGGTAATGCAGGATGTGCAGATGCAGATGTTTTTAATTCTTTTACCACCAGCAACAATGGACCAATACAATTCTTTGTAGACATTTCCACAGACTGTTGTAAGAATATTTTAAACTTTTTAAAATCATTTATGAAGCTGTAGCGTTGCACAAAAAGTAACGAGTTTATATGTGATTAGGTGATTTTTGTTATTGAGGGGTTTCATTCATTTCTTCGTAAGTCACCACGATTACCACATTTAACCATCCATATGCAAGATTATGACACTTTCTTATAGCTGTAATAGCATGACCATCAATCTTAAACTTTTTCAAAAAAGAACAGTAACACAGAGAAATAGGAGGCTGCTATTCACACTCAAAGCTAGCCAGCACATTCAGGTACTGTTTTGCATTTTTTTTTTTTTAATCAGCAGACCTAGGATGATTCACCAAACACAGCATATTTACATTATTTTCAGCAAATTCATTTAATTGTATTGAAGAAGTAATCAGAGTTGTAATTGTACAAAGAAAATCCCATACAGACTATGTATTCAGGGATCATTAATTTAAAATAAATTAATTCTTATCCCAACAAATTTCCATTCAATTTATATTTTTATATTACACCATTGCCAAGATATTTGCATTAAAAATGCATACTTGCAATAGAATAAGGGCACTGGAAAGCCATATATGTTCTTATGTGTAATATAGTATGGAGAGCTAATAATAAGTGTCTAGGTTAAACTCTTTATAAAAATTAATAAGAAATTAACCACTAACAGTAAGTATTAGGAATGAATCTTACAGTTAGGCTCTAATGTGGGCTGAGACAAAAGACTGAGGACGCATTCTTACCACAGTAATGAAAGAAGGAAAATTTGAACTGAATAATACAGATGAAATCCTTCAGGTAAAAGGGGGAAAAGACCAAGAAAAGGCAGAAAAGATGGCTACATGAAGCAGCAAATCTAAAGACCATAAGATGATATTGTTGCAATAACATATACTGCCCGCCCGTGCTTGTACTGTTCTGCTGTGCTCTGAGTCAGATCACAGAACTGATTCAGCTGGAAATTAACTCAAAGGAAAAAATGAAGCAGGTAAACTGGGGAATTATCCTCAGTGCATATAAATCACTGCAGAAATACTGGTGTCTGTGAAAAAAAATTACTCGTTATTTGAGTATATGGCATGTAGTATATTTTTAATCTGTACAGGCATTTTGTCTGCTGCTATGTTTTGTAATGATTTAGCCAAAATTTTTCCTTCCCTTTACTTTACTTTGTAATTTCCTTTGCAATTTCCCACCTTTCTGCTGACCTCTACAATAGAGATAGTGTCATTTAAGCTGTGACATTTTCAGATTACTGTAGTTGAAAGGTATTAAATAAATCTAAAAAAATTGTCCAGTGCTTTCTTTTTCTTTAGGCTACATTTTATCCTCAGCTATGCTGGTACAAATCCAAAGCAAATGAAAAGATATGTGGTCAGGTTTTGACAGAGGGAAAAAAGTAGATGAATAGAGCCAATATACAGTAAAGATTTTACTTCAGTAGCTGGATATGTGTCAATGTGAGCCTGCGTGAAATACTGAGCAACAGAAAGGAAATGTAAATGATACTGTGCAAGACTAAAAATGGTTATATTGGAGCTATAAATTTGAGAGGAAAAAAATTATGAAGCAAGTAGAGTTTTACAGTGTGGAATCAAGTGAGACATTTCTTTTAACTTTCTTGTGAAGAAAATAACTGTAGGTCAATATGTTTTAGATGCTGCTTACCCTTACTATCTTTGGAAAGGCTTTTTTCTACTTTCCCCACCCGCTTTAGGAAAATGTCTGAATTCTCTGAAATGGTGACAGGCAGGTATGTAAAAGATCATGTTATGCTGCTGCTTTTTTTCCCATGACCTTGTGATTCAACAGATTAGCAGGAAATGAAGTAGTTATGAAAATGAGCAAACACCAGAATGTTGCTTAAATAACTTAAATAACTAACAAATAGAAATCATTGAAAGTAGTTCAGAAGTCAACATGGGCACGAAAAAAGTTCATATTTCTGTGTTATTTCCTGAAAAACATATGAGCTCAAGCTGACAGTCAGGATTACATTGATCAACATACACTGATTTCTTTTTTGTTGCATAGTAATTTTGCTTGAAGATGTAGTCCACAATATTTTTAATTTCCTCATATGCATAATTCTAAGAACCTCTCAATTAAAAGTTTGTTTTCATTTGTTCCTGAAGGCATTTATGCATTTTTGGTTTTATCAGGGCTTCTTGAGAAATCTTGATGTCAGACTAACAAATAGTACATTAACCCACTCTGTCTGATTATCTGATTCTTTATGCTCTCGGGATTTTATTAGCTGGTATCAAATACATTGAGAAAAATATGAAAATAAATATATTTGGTCTCTGAGCTTTCTAAGGGAGAAAATAGTTAGAGCCAGTAGCATCTCCCCTGGATTTTAGGAGAATGGTATTACCCTGCCTTTCTCTGAGAGATTGCTGGTTACCTTCTGTCAGTGAGCAACTGTCTCACTGCAAAGCAGAAGCCTGAGCTCATCTCTTTTGTCTCTGTGTTCAAGGCAATTGCTTCTTAGAAAGTGGAATTTCTTCAGAATGACTATGTACAAGAGCAAACGCAGAAACCAAAGATGTAAGTAAATTATAAACTTTTTTCTACTGTTCTTATAGAGGAGGGAAAATAAATCTCCTGTTTCATTGAAAACCATGTTTTACTTTACCCTGCACTGGTTAAATAACACTAGAAAAGCAGAAATTGTATTTTGTCCCAATTATCCCACTGTATTTGTACGTTAAGTGCGTGAAAGAGCTTTAAAATGAAAAATTAGCTCACTTGTTACTATGGAAACCCTCAGTAAGTAATTGCTTTATAAAATCAAAAAAAAAAAAAAATAGAGACCAAATACAAGTTTAGTTCAGATCAATATCCTTTATTCAGGGCTTAATGACTGGCTAGTTATATCCTTTGCCTTGATAGGGTTGACATGCTTTCACTTGGTGGACTTCTTTGTGTGGTTCTCTTTGGAGAGCCAATGGTACCAGAACTTTAATGGCAGTTATTTTCCTTGACCACAACTTTCCATAGAATGAATTAGTTTTGCTTAAACCACAGAAATAGAAATTAGAGAGAAGGGGGAGGGGGAAGGGAAGGGTACGTTGCATGTGTCTGCTGTGTATTTAAAAGAAACTCCATCACTGAATATTCACTGACTTGTAAAATGCCTGATTTCCAATCAAGCACCTTTTTGACTTTTTAAATTTCAATGGCATCAGTTGTGGGAATTTTAGTAACAGTATTGTCTCCTCCAGGACATTACAGAAGGGTGATGGGGGCAAGTAAAAATGGAGTGCCCTGGGTCAGGTCATGCAGCATGTGTTACTGTAAGGAAATCTAGCAAGAGGCCAAGTTTTAAATGGAGATCATGTTTGAGGAGGGGAAAAAAGATATTCCATAAAGAAAACTGCCTTGTAGGGACGGTGTGCTCTAAGGGGAGAGACAGCAGGAGGGGAAGGAATATCAGTTCAAAAGGTGATGAATTTGGACCTTATTTGGACAGGAACACTGCTACTGGTCACAATTTAAAGGATTTACAGGGTTTTATCACTTCTCTCAGTTTCTGGTCCTTAGAGCTTAACCTGTACAGGTCTCCTTCAGTCTTTCTCTCCCAAAACAAATGGATGTGCTGCATGTAGAAAGTTTTCAGGACACATCTCTGCTAAAATTGCTGCAAGAGAAATCAACCTGCTTCACATTCAAATAAAAATAATTATCATAAATTTTGTTCTTGTGGCTGCAGTGAGACAAAATTATTTATATACAGGCAGATTGTAACTAATCTAGTTCACTTTAGCATGCTAATTACTATCACAGTTATTGCATAAACAGGGATGTCTTTCTACAGCCAGCTGCGTTCTTGCATTCTGTCATATTCAAGTGTGGTTATGGGGTATAATAGTGAAACTCGTGACTGAGTATTTGAGTCATTAGGTTTTTATTTGTCATAGGGTTATAGTCATTCATGAAAACTTTGCACAAGATGCTTGTAAGAATGCTCTTATGAAGTGAATGAACCTTCTTCCCCTTTCTCCTCCACCCCCCCCCCCCCACCGCCTCAAGGAAAATCTGTGATTTACCAAGAGAAATAAAAATAAGAATGAAGCATAACTAGAATCAAGTGTGTAAATACGGTGGTGACTCTTGCAATGATTTTGTTTAAACAAACGTCTCTTTCTTGGGAGCCTAATAAATAGAATATCTCATTAGAACAGTCTCCATTAAATTAAATACCTATACTGTATATATGGATGCCTCATTAATACCTCTTAGTTAATTAGCAAGTGCAAGTACTACATTTTCTGCCCATTACGTTTAACATGTTGTATGTTAATCTTGAAGCCATTTTTGGTAGCACTTAATAATAATGAAAGATATTTAGTATATATTCTCCACTAGATGTAGGGAAAACCTTCATTTTTTATCTCCTCTCTACCTCTCAATAAAATGCTTGAAGATCTGGCATAAAACAAAACTGAACTTTTCAGCTTTTTGTTGTTCATTAAAGTTCTGCTTCTGGATTTGGTAAATGCTGAACTGTATTTTAAGCAGTGCTTTCCCAACCTTTTTTTAATGTATAAAGAAGGGTGTAAAGACACTCTGTACTTCAAATAATTTGAAAGCATACCAGATCAGAGAGGAAGAGAGAAAAAATAAAGGGATAATGACCTTTTTCTAATATAAAATATAAGTAATAACTATTTGCATTTTCTGCCCCAGATATATAGCTAGTGATAGAGGAGAAGATGCAAAAAATGGGTCTACTCACTTGTGTGTTTGTATGAATCGGCTGAAAGTTCCCTGTGTATTTTCTCAGCTGCAGCACAGTACATAACACTTCTAAGTTCAAAACCAATCTTAACGCTTTGCTTGCACTGCAGTGTTTGATTTTAATTCTAGCAACAGTGGCACTCATATCAAGAATTTGGATAATCTTTGTTGTTGAAATCATTTTATCAAAGTTTTTAGTGCATAACTGTTATCCCGATGAAAATTATTTAATTTTGGTTCTGAATTTCACTGTTGCTTTTTAAAATCATGCAATACTTACCATATAAATGAATGTCTAATATTTAGCACAATAGAATGAAGGTATTTACTCAAACTAGAGGAGTAGTTCATGTATTTCATTTATTCCATATACGATTGTAACTAATGAGAATTAGAAATAAATATCACAGTGTGATGCTTTTGGATCAATGAGTAAGAAATATGGGCATGTGTGTGTACTTACACACACACACACACGCACATACATACACGCATACACACAGAGTCTCTATGCATACATGTGTATGAATTAGTAGCATGCTTTATTCTTATTACAGGACATTATCAAATAATGATAAACTAGATTATTATTTAATTTCACAGACCTAGGGATTGAGTGTACTGCTGAGAGGAATCCATTGTAACAAACAATGTGATATAAGCACTGAAACATTGGTAAATACATCTGGTATAGCTTTTCTGAAATAAGACATTTTAAATCTTAGACTGACCTGCTTTGGGGCTCCAGTTGTTGAGGAGGATGGTCAGTGTAAAGCTTCCTGGCTGTTGTTGTGTACACATGGGGCTTTTCTACAAAGATTCTGTTGCACTGTGACAGTCAGTAGCATCCTCTAAAGATGCTAATGTCTCCAAGTCTCCACTCTTAAAGAAGGTAGCATTTTCAACTGAGAACTTTCTTGTAGACTACACCGTTAATCAAGGCTGGCTGCTACCCTTCTAGGCAATAACGTTAGGAAAAAAATGGACTTTATAAAGGAACTTTAAGAAATTAACATTATTTATTTATTCATGGCTAGGATAACATCTTGCCCTCAGTAAGGCTCAGGTGATGGAGGGCTGTATACAAACAGAATGAAAAGACAATCCTTAATGGTGTTTCAGTTCAACATAATAAATTTGACTCAAAAGAATAAAACAATGGCAGAGAGACAAGAATGGCAAGCATGGGGAGCAGTTCTTGTCTGCAGATGATGTGCATCAGCACCCAGGAGAACATGATAGAGCAATGCCTGGAGTACAGGGGTTAGTGTGGGACTTCTCTGCTACACAGCTGAATTGGGGTTTGGAAAGTTAAGGCATAGATGGAAAAATGAAGAGGAAAAATAAATGTCTTCTTCTTTTCTTTCTCTTTCTTCATCTTCACTTTCTCAGTGCTTCATGGGATCTTTTACACCTGTCTATAATCACAGCACAGTGGCAGTTGAGGCAAAAAAGCAGTTACTTTTAAGTATTAGAAACCATTGATAAAATCAGTTCATAAATACAGCTAGATTTTCCGTCCTTTTCCAAGGGATTAACTCCAAGGCACCAATCCCAAACTATTTCATGACAATATGGAGAACCCTGTCAACATCAAATGGCCTTGAAATTGTGCACCAGATGCTTTAATTACTTTTCCCATGGATTGGCTACCAGATCCATGGAAAATAACTGTTTCCATTGGATATTACAGCTTGCTTAGCTGAAATAGTCATTACCACAGTCATTTTTTTTAAAAGCATCATCCAGCTCTTGTGAAGATTCTGCTGCTCTTAAAAACCAGCACATGACTATATGGACTTTAGTAACAACTATATGGACTTTTTTAGCAGGGAATAAGGAGAGGGGAGGAGTTACACTTATTTTTATTCTGATGGTTTCTCTCCTCTCAGCAGACACATCACACTTTTACATGTAACTCACACGTGGCTTCTGATTCTTTGTCCTCAGTACCCAATTTTATTTGTCCAATCCTAGGCTTCCCTCCATGCAGAGTGATGTAAAAAGTAACATATGAATTTACTAAAGTGTTAAATAAATGATAGTAAAATGAAAGAAAAAAAACAGAAAACACACTTTTCATAAATTGTGCAGTTAGCTACAGCAGTACAGAATGAATATGATGGTCACAGAAGGTCCTACTGTCTTTACCTAAAGCTAGTGCAGTATTTAGAGGTGTGTTCTCCAGTATTTTATTGTGTGTTTTGTTTTCTATTTTCAAGTTTTCTTGTCTTGTGGAGAAAGAATAATAACTGATGACAAACTCTGTGAAATTCCAGTCTGAAGGAACATTTTGTCCTATCAACATTCTTTGACCTATTGCAGTGCCTGCTATATTTTCTTCTATTGATAAGTTCCCACTAGTCATCTTTTCATGATAGATTTGCTGTTCTCATCTTTGTCCACTAACAGATAGCATAATCACTTTAAACCTTAAAAATAGAATTGGCCTCTCTTGAGCATTGTTATATCACAGTTTGGTCAGTCCATGATTACTTCCATCTCCTTTTTGCCTCTTAGGGCAATAAGAAGCTCCCAGCACTCAGTCAGCTGCTGCACAGAGAAAATAGCAGTCTTAATACAGAGTATGTTAGGAGTTAAAGTGACTGGAAAACCAACACTCACTGGGGAAAACAAATGTAGTTACTGACCCAGATACATATAAGAAAACTCTGCCTCGTTCTGTAAAACATCAGAGACTCAAACAACAAGGGATTATCTCTTCAACATGATACAGAGACATCTTTCTTCATGTAAAGCTATCCTAGAATATGGCCTCAGGATATTCCTATTGCAGCATTCCTTTTGAGGAACTAAAGTTAAGTGCCATTAAGTATATCAGTTAAGTGCCATTAAGTATATCAGTAATAAGGGTGAGCAAAAAGACACTACTGACCTGAAGGAGTACTAATACCATTGAATATTCACATCACATGGATAACCTTTTTATACAGAGGAATATAATTGCTCCCAAACAACTCAGGAGCTTCAGAGAGAGAAGCACTCTTCTTACAGCTTTGAAAAGAACTCGTTGTGATCTGAGAAGGCTGACTTGTTGGAAATTATTCATTTCCCAATGTCACTAATAGTAAACTTGAAACATGTCTCTGAGTGAAGCATGCAAAGTAAATTAATATAGTTCTTCTTTCTTTGATGCTTTTTCAGGTGTCAGCTGCCCATGAACAAATCCCTAAAACCAGCAACTGTAATGACAAAAAAATCAGAATTTGAAGTAAAAATAATAATAATAATAATTGGTATTATGTCTGCAAGCCTCCCACTCTATGTGTGAGGTTAAATTAAGATATATTGGCAGACACTGCATGTGTGTCCGTGAAATACAGATTGATTGAAAAACTGTTTTATGTCAATAGGCTGCTTGTATTGCGACAGATATGATCATAGGTTACTCTAACAAAAAAAAATGCTGTGGAAACAAATTTGTATTCTTGGGCAGACTTTTAGGATACACAAAAATGTGGAAAACTGCATACATAGAATTTTAACTATACTATTGGCAGGAATTACTGAAACATCTGCATCACTAATACTTCCTTCACTGCAAAATACCTTTTATTGTTATTCTTATATTAGAAACTACTTCTAAAGTAGACACTGTTTTTCTACTTCTGGACTATAGGTGACTCAAAAATATTAAAAGGCAATTGATTCAAAAAGCACCTTTTGAGAGATTAATAATCTGACCAAACTCTGCATGTCATGCTCATGCGATGCTCCTTACTGCTCTTTGGAAACTCTGCTGAAGAAAAATAAAATTTTTGTCCCTATAGAGGAAACATTGGGAGGAAATATTATAAGTGAGGAGAAAAGCTTGGGGAATCAAGAACTTGCAATCACTCTTGAAAATGAGAGGACAGCGAATAAACAGTGCCAGTACAGATTCAGAAATGACTTCTAAAACAAAAGTTGTTTCAAAGTAAGTCAGATGGAACACCTGAAATGCAAGTAGAGAATGTAGCAAAGAAATCCAACAAGTCATTTCAATTTTATAGAGCAGAAGTCTAGGGCAGGGGAAAAAAAGAAAGAAAGAAAGAAAAACAAACCTTAATAGTAGCTTTGGCTTCATTAAAAAGCTTATGGAATTAATGTGGGGAGGGGTTCATTTCCTTTGCATAAGTATATCAGTAGAATAGTAGACAATAACAAAGTCTCAAAAAATTAATAATTGGAAAGCTAGGGAGATCTTATAAAAATACATCAGCTATCGTTAAAGAGCATAAAAAAGGAATTATGATAAAATATGAACATATGCAAATCATGTACTTTGGATTATGTGATTTGAAGAGTATTAGGGGAATTAGCAAAGGAATGTACCGCACCATTGACAATTTATATTTGAAAGGTCAGTGAAAACTAGGAAGATATCAGAAATACAAATGTAATACTGATTTGCACACACACGTACAGTTCCGGTTCTCAGCTCTGCTCAGGCTGGGAGAAAATGTTACAATGTTCACCAGTAATACAATAATTTATACAATACATCAATACAATCAATACTGAAACAGAACTCTGTGTGCTGGTTATTCTCCTGCGAGGAAACAAAACTTACAAGTTCTGGGACTGAAGCACTCTAGTAACAACCTGAGATCTGGAAAAACTGGTGGCTTTAGAAAGTAAAGTTTGTCAGAAGGAAAAATAACAGACTCAAGGTAATCACAGTCTAAAGTGATCTATGTAGGGTGACAGTTCTGGCTCTTAAACTGAGCAAACTGAAGTCCAGTGGCTAGAACCTCAAGTTAGAAGAATGCAGGCTAAGTGAAGGTGTACATTTTTTGAATGCAATTAATCATAGAGATATCTAGTAAAAGCATTTGTAGTACTGAGCAAGTTATTATTACTGAGCAAGGCAAACAGATTATCTTTTAGCCATAAAAGCTATGAAATTATGAAAATCTCAAAGGGAATCTAGACTTCCTCACTTAGCTCTACATGACTAGTAAACCTCTACTAAAATCTCAATTTCTTGCTATAGCAAGAAATTCCAAAAAAAGGAAAAATATCTTTCAGGGGTTAGGACCACAGAGAAACTGTTCTCTTTAAGAAAAATCTATTTCTATTTATTTTCATAAAAAGTACCTTTTTCAAAAAAAAAAAAAAAAAAAAAAGATTTGCATGGCAAATCATAGGCAATACATTTCCTGACTTATAAACACACCTATTTTATTTTATTTTATTTTATTTTATTTTATTTTATTTTATTTTATTTTATTTTATTTTATTTTTTCATAGTCCAAACAACTTTTTCTGTTCTCTTTCAGGTACTTTCTCTGTAGGAATAGAACAGAAAAGAACCCCTCCATCCTATCTTCAGTAAAGTTCCTTAATTTCAGCTCTACCCCTTTCCATAATCAAAACTATTGACAGACTGACATCCCAATCGTTCTGACATGTACAATCTTTTCTAAATACATCACTGAGAGGTTTCTTTTTTTTTTTTTACAAAACTAAACGTACAAAAAAAAAAAAAATCCAGAGAATGTCTAATAAATGCTTCAATGACATACCTCCAGCTGTAACTAATGATAAGAACAGGAATATTATGTGCATATTAACACATTCATAAGAGATTCATAAAGAATTTTAAAATACCTTTCAAGTCTCTCAAATTACAAAACAAAAATCTGATAAACCATTAAATGGATATTTACTGGTTGTGGAGTGTAATTCTTTGAGATTCTTCAAGGGCAACATCTAGAAATTTTTCTGGATGTTTTCTGGATGTTACTCTGGAAATATTCCCTCTTCCATCCTCACAGGGCCCAGAAAGGGCAGAGAATTAGAGTGAGGCCTTGGGGACCTTTGAATAGCACTACAATAAGGACATTATCAATATTTTAGTTCCATGTCCTACCTATATAGCTTTCAGTCTCATATTTTTGGTCTGGAAGATCACAAATATTTTGGTCTTAAATGTCTGTTTTCCCCTGTTCCACTTCATTTCTTCTGTTTTCCCATTACTAATGTGTTAAACATTGTGAAGAATAGACTGTGATGTTAGCTTAGGTTTTGGCTTACGTTTATAGAATTTTCTGCCCCTGTTTAAAACTGAGGAGACATTGCTTTCTGGTTGCCCTTTGTAGAAGCCTGCAGTAATTTCTACAAACTGTTCCTGATTTTGTGAGGAGTTGTTTAAGAAAAAAAACAAACAAAATCTGCCTAGGGCTGCTTTTCACAAAAAACACTTTATGAACACATAGTGTATTATAAGACTTCTTTTGACCCTAGTGAGTTAGAAATTGCTTTAGAAAAACATTCGACTGTAATTCTTTAAAAAGAACACCCATTGTTCTCCAAATTGCTACTGTCTGTCTTATTAATAGTCTCCAAAGGCAATCGTATTGCTGATTTTGGTTTACCTCCAGTTGTGTCATAAAGCTGGGTCTAGGTGTGACCTTCTAGCTTGTGTTTAGGTATTATTTTCTTAGGACTCACTGAAGATTTTGCATAGCTATTTGCCACACTTTATTTTTTGCTTTATTGCTATAGTGCTACTGCTGGGCAACATATAATGTAGATGAAAATGAAACCTACTGCTGCAGTGTCTCAGCACTAGGTATTCTTGTTTATTATTCTGGAAGTGGCTTTTTTTTGTTCTTTTTTTTTTTCATTTTATGTGCTATGTTTTCTTTTAGAGCAAGAAAGTTTAAAACCTCCCAGTCTATTAATTAAAAAAAAAAAAAAAAAAAAAAAACTTTCAGGGAGAGGTGGAGGAAACCCTTCTACTAGCCTTTTGTGGCTGAACTAAAAGCCAAAGAAAATAATAGTAATTTAATACTAGTTGTTTATAAAATGTGATAACTGTCCTAAGAAACAGAAACATACATTAAGGCTGTGGTTTTGATGCAGTAATTATAGATTGGCATTTCCACTGGATATCATTTTATATCCTCCATTTTTGGCCAGGAATTTCTTTTAAAGATGGACTGATACCTATTGCCAATGTGAATCTAGCCTTAGCACTTTTTTCCTTATTATAGTATACTCTAAAATTAAAACACTTTTCAAGCATTAAGGTAAGTTTGTCTACAATTCCTCCCATGATAACAGGAAATCTCTCTCAAGCTTTTTGCTGTTGTCCGTACATGCTTCTTACTACTCCCTGACAGCTTTCCAGGCATAGCATTGTGCAGTATCACAGCCCCCAGTAATGTATATTCTGGTGCATAAAAGTCTGTGATATATCCCACATACTGTGTTGCACTTGAGAGTGAACAGTTGACAAAGATGCAACAAGTGGGAAAGAAAACTTTCTTAAAGTGATTCTCTAGTGATTAGATAGATGCACCCAGTGAGTGAATAGCCACCAATTCCTTCCATAACAGTTTGAAAGTAATCATGCAGATGCAGTGATTTGTAATTTTGAATAAAATCTGGCATAAAAAAGCTTTCTGAGCATTTTTGCACAAACCATTGCATACGTTACACATATTTCATATGAATTTTTAGTAAATTTTGATTGTCACAGGCAAGCTGCTATAAACTCATTTGTTCAGAATGAACCTACTTTGGCTCTTTTTGATTTCTAACAAAAAGAAAATATTTTCCTGCTATTCGCACACATTTTGTTTACACTTGACCAAAAATGTCCTGATAATACATTATTTGTAGTCTACAGAGGTATGAATATTAATAAATTTTTTATAATGCATGTCCTGTGAGAATAGTACCTTCAGTGATTAACTGAAAATTATTTTTTTCCAAATTAATGTCATGATAACAATGCCAGCAAGACTGTGAAAGTAACACTATTTCTTTTGCATGCACTTCTTATAATAAGTGAGATTCATATCAGAATATAGATCAGATCAGAAAAGACCAAAGTCTCTTCAAAGAATGAGGAAGGAGAAAATCTCATGAAATTCAAATTCTGTCTGGAAGACCTGACTATGCTGCATGAACCACCATGTTGCAATTGTTTGTGTGGCCAACATGAAATCCAATTTATTTCTTCCACCTTATCAAAATATATTTGCATGACTATTTCTTTTTCTTAATTTCACCTGAATATATATGCACATTACCACTAGCTCAGAATTCCTAGTAGAATTTCATCTTCAAAATACTTGTTTAGTAAATATTCTACTACTAACGTTGGAGAACATGTTGACATTTGAATTTAAAGCATGCTTGTATAGAATGTACTCTACATATTCAAACAAAAGAGATCGGCTACTGTTCACAAATCATGGTAGCTCAGATAGGCAGCTTGAAGCATTTTAACAGTCTACAAAATATTTTACTTTCAAAAGTTGTGGGTATATAAAGAGAAATGCAGCTACCTGGAAAAAAGAAAGAACTTACATATAACTGACACAGCAGGAAGGCTTACAGTTTTTGCAGAAATTTACATTTCCTTTATGTAATGTTCTTCCAGCCAGGAATTTATAACCTAGGAACATGTTGAACAAATGCCCTATACTGAGAATTTAAAATTAAAAGGAAGTGCCTGATATATATATAATCTCCCATTTAACATATTTTTAACTCACATAATGCAGTTAAAAATAATGTGATATTCTGTGTTTAGTCAGGTTACATGTAAACCATATATACTAGCCATGGTCATCTCCAAAATTTAGCATATAGATCAGGGAGCAGAAGAGAAAAATGACCAGTGATGATTTGCCACCCAATGTCTGATGAAATTCAGTTCCAGAAAGCAGACTTTTAACAGTATTTTGTGCCTTTGAACATCTCCTCTAGGTGCTCTTCTTGTGTTATTGATTACTTTTATATGATTCTAGGGTTTTGGTCATGCAATACTAAAATCAATGGCAAAATTCACATTGACTGGAAGAGTGTTGAATGAAGAGTTTGTTGCTAAGGAAAGAGCAATAATTATGTTATCCTACACAATGTGTCTACAGAAAGCAGTCATGTAATATGCCCCAGGAACACTTTCTTCGGGATTTAACTCTGACTTGAAGGGAATGTCTTACAAGTCAAGGCCCATTTGTTCAGTTTCTTCAATCACTTGATTGGTGTCTCTGCTGAAAGTGCCATGAAGGTGTCCAGTTGAAATAACTACTACCATTGTTATTTGCAAGTTACCACAGAGCCATTAATTATCAATATTTCAAAGTTATTAGAGACCTTGATGTTGCACAAGCAAAAAATATTTTAGTCCTGCAAGAAATCTAGATCTAGATTTCTTACCTGCGGCTTAAAAAAATCAAGGATCTACCTCACACGTAAACAGTCTTCAGGATGTTGTTGTAGATGTTGCATAATCAAACAATATTTTAGTCCCCCTAGATAGTCCAGATTTCCTACATGTGACTTTTTAAAAAGTCCAGCATCTACCTTGCATGTAAACACTCTCCACATTATTATTGTTCATAGATGCAGATATAAACACGTGCAGGACACTAAGCTGGTAGTTAAACAGACTACTGATGCCATTTCTGCCCAGAATTTAGGCTAGGTGGGACCTCATGATGGGTCCCATCCAAGCCCCATGCTCAGGTTTCCCCATGGGGAGCAGTCTAGGTTTGGGCAGAAGTGAGGACACAGCTGGATCTCTTCCCAGCACAGAGATGGGCTGTTAGCAGGAAGACACCTAGAGCTTGTACTCAAAAGTGTATCTGGATCCTTTATTTTAGATGCCACCTTTTTGTCATGGACAGCAGCAGAAGCATAACTGGATATAAGTGTCTGGCAGATTACTGAATTAATAGTATATTATAAGATATTATATCTTAGGCAAGCCTTCTTAGGAAGTTATGTAGCCAGGCCCTTAAGAATGTATTATATGAGGTAATGACTCTTTTTAAGAGGTATCAGTTGTTGTGAGGCATTGTCTCATTCTTTGAAAAGCTATCCCCTGGTTTGGTCTTTCTCCATTCGACTGAAGTGAAAAAAAAAAAAAAAAGAAAAAAATGGCAGGACAGTTTTGTATGTCTTTTTATCAGCAAGGCTTTGAAAAACAGCAGAAATGTGTGTGTATGTTCTAACGCTCTCTGTCCTGAAGAGCCATCAGGCAAATGAGTTTAAAATATATTTAATAAGGTAAAATTAAGCTTTTCGTTGTTGTTGTTGTTGTTGCTGGGTTTTTTTGCCTAACCACTTATTTGTCTGTACTTCAAGAAAATGCAAATTAAGCAGCCAAATTATAATTTCTGCCATAAAAGATTTTTTTAAGGGAAGCTATAACCCAGCCTGAATACAGTCATACTGTTCACTGATATGTTACAAATTTTCTAAACATCAATTATTCAGAAACATTAGGACATTGAAGTGATTTAACATTTCATGTGACAACGTGCACAAAAGTGGTGCTTTGGAGTCTAGAAAACATGAGATGAGAAGAAAAGAGTTTGTGACAGGATTCATGTCTGAACTGAAGTTCAAAAGATTTATTATCATCATATCAGGATGAAGATTTTTAAAAAGAATATTCAGTGTTTTTTCTGATGGAGTCAAATGATGGTACTGACTTTTCTCTTGATTTAATGCTGTCATAGTGGTGTTAGTGTGATATATTGAAGGATTTGTCCAATGATAAGTGGAAGTTCTAGATATTAGAGAAATTCTTGTGCTGTGCTTATTAAATTGTTAAAAGTAACACCAGTAAGAAAAAAGCATAAGTCATTAAAATGTTCTGTAGACAAACACGCAGTTGTAGGCTGTAGAATGTTCTGCCAGGCTATAATCCCTGCATTTGAGTCTGAACTCTTAATTATCAAAGGTAATGATAGAACAAGCTGATTAAAAATAAGCCTGAAAGGCAGAAGGAACCTTGTGCTATATCTCTTGAATCACATCATCCAGAACTTTTCCATAACTCTGTGTAAGATATAGACCACATACCTCAGGTGTGCTTTTATTTTACTCTTAGTAACAATATGTTTCTATTCATACTATTTTAACATAGCATTTCTTTGTCACTTATTTCTTCAAAACTACTTCAAAACTACTCTACATAATTAAATTCTGTTTGATCTTTTATGCACTAATTTACGTTTCTTTCTATGTGTCTTTCAATAAGTATGTCAGGTATAGGTAAAAAGAGAAAATGGCAGAGAGGAGAGCATTTGAAGCTCAGATTAGCTCCATACTGAAAACATTGTCTTGTGCCCAGTAACTTGCAAGTTGGAGAAATAACAGTTGAATCGTCTCTTGACTTTGTAAAAGGAAGGCTGAATCCAGCCTTGGAAAGAGGAAACACAGCAGCCCTAATTTTGCCTTGCAAGGAAATCACATGCCTGCAGCCAGATAAATGTCCTCACTGAGTGGATTTTGGGAGGAATTCTTTGCCCCTTATTTAAAATCTGTTTATTGGTTTTTTTTCTCTCTCTCTTTAATGTAGAAAAAAAGTTCACAAAGTTTGTAACAGCACAAGCTGACCTAATGAAGGGTTATCAATCTACGTTATCTCTGCTATGTTTCTCTTCAGCTCTGTAGCTTTACCTACAAGGAGTAGGGATCCTCTCTCTGAAATACAACTCAAGCAGCTGGAAACTCAGCCGGTTACAATGAAACCAGTAATACTAAAGACAGTTATAGCTCCTATATGTCTTTCCTTAATTTTAACTAATTTCCCCAGTGGAACTATATCAAAGCTACTCCAGTAATTCAGGTGATATATATATATGGCCTAAGAAAGTTGTGTTCTGAAGGGATTCATTAATTATGGAGTATAACTTCATCAATTTTTTCCTGATGTGCAATCAACCTGCTATTTATCATGCCCTTAATTTTATGGCAAGTTTGGCAGCTACAGAGTCTTTAAAAGTGTGTGTCTAATTAATGCTTCCTGATTTCATCACTACACGTGAATTAGTCCTTCTTAACCTTTCTTTCATCATCAGTGCACTGATATTGTTCATATTGTTCAGGCGTGGTACATAACCAGCTTTTTTTCTTTTTTCCCCTGACATACAAATTGTAGCCTTATCTTGTGATGTATAATTACTGCCAAGATCTTTAAATAAAACATGAGACTGCAGTCCCATGACAAAAGAGCATCCAAGAAGGCATGCAGGTCATACCTGTTTCATTTCCACATCTGTAAAAATTTGATTTGTCACAAGGCTATTTAATTATTTTCATCATTGAATCTAATCACTCTAGTCAGGAAAGTAGAGAGTATTAAACAAGGACATTGATAAGCTTGGGATGTGTCTAAATGAAAGAGTAATTAGCTTGATGCATGCTTTAATCAAAACTGAACGCATGTGGCCTTTGCCAGATATTACTTCTGCTCATGCACAGAAGAAATATGTTTCTTCAACAATTTTAATTCTGAACTCTTTGAAGAAATGTAATTTTGGTAACTTACCATAGTACTGATAAGTGTGGCCATTAAATTTTGCATTAAAATATAACTGTGAGCCCTCTGGATTTAGAAATACAAGTCTTTGTGACAGATCATAAAACTGTCAGGCCCTGGATACATGTGAAGCTCATAATGAATGTCACTGCAGCTCTCATGTTAAGCACATCAACATTAGCCAAAAAGGAAAAGGATGATAAACAAGCTACATAAACACAATTTGATCCTTCTCTTTTTGTAAAAAAATGGCCATAGGTAATATCTTAAACTTTTAAAAATGTTAGGTATGAAATTGCTGAAGCTAATTGGGAGAGTTCTCTGAAACCTGTATGCAGTACTTAGTGTTGAACTGGTTAGCACTGCACTAGACTGTTCAACAAACCAGCACATAGGTTATTATAAACAATTGAAATTTGAGTAAGACTGCTGTAGATTTCTAAAAAAAAATAGTTCCATACTTCTAAATTTTGTATGGATTTTGAAACCGTCCAAAAGAGATGATTTTTAAAGCAATGGGCATGCTTATGTGTAATACAAAATAAGATCAGTAATATTATTTTAGTTACATACATTTTAAAATGAATTAAACTATAAAATATACATATACATTTAATGGCTGATTTATTACTCCATTTGTGCCATCTCTCTTTGTACTGCCTGGTACAAAATCCAGCGAATATATTAATCCCTCTATATCAGAACTAAGCTGATTGCTAGCTAGGATTTAAGAAGATATTCCCTTTGTAGAAGATAGGTGCTGACAGTATTTATCATCAGAAGCCATGTGTAAGGTGTTTGTCATGGACTGTGTGCTTCCAAGGTTATTCCATTTTTCCCATTTAAACATAGTCACCTATCATAAACACACCCAGTATATGAGATAAAATCTTCTGTCAAATTTCTAAGTGAAAATGCTCAGATAGTCTTCCTGAAAAACATACTCTATGTATGGAATTTAAATTTAAAAGTTCTGAGAACTGAAGGTTTTTTAGGGAACTTTGAAGATTTCCATGAGGAATCCTTTGGGGGGTAAGATTGTCTCCATTTCGGGAATAAAGTAGGTTACCAATGTTTGAAGATGAGTGCTCTAGGTCAAGTATGAATTTAATCAGAGGCAGGGTGTCCTTCATTTGAGGCAAGGAATTTGCTATACATCTGTCCTTAAGACCATAAAAAAACATTTCTTCACTAAGACGGTGGTTGAACACAGGAACAGATTGCCCAGAGAAGTTGTGAAGTCTCCATCCTTGGAGATGTTTAAAACCCCATTAGACACAGCTCTGGGCAGCCTGCCCTAGATGACCCTGCTCGAGCAAAGAGGTTGGACTAGATGATCTCGCAACTGCAACTACTCTGTGATTCTCTGATTTGATGCTTTCGAGAAACTCATTGCACCACTGGGTTAGTAGTGAGTGAGATATGAAGGAGGAAGGGAAATGATGAGAAGGAAAGTCCTGAAACAGAGAGGTCCTATGAACCACAGTATATCTATCACATAGTAAATGAGCTGGCAGATGGGGAAGTTCTGCTACCAGTTCACAAGTGGGAGTTGACAGTGGCTCCTCAGTATCCCATAGATCATATCCTTCATTTTCCCTTGGGGTCTGTCTTTAGGAAATGTTGTGTTGACGGTCTCAGTAGCTCCTTCTAGCTTGCTTAATTATACTAGTAGAGAACCAAATTATTTAGAAATAACACAGTCATTACATTAGTCATAAAATGCAAAACCAGGATGGCAGACAAACTACTCAAAAGCTTCTTCCTGTCCGTACCATACAATTGCTATTTCTGTGACTGGGAAACAAATGTCTTTTACTATAGCAGCTTGTGTAGAGAGAAAGAAGTACAACATTTTTCATTAATTACCACATTAGAAATTTGAAATCAAAGATAACTGTTTTTGACTAAGCAATTAACTGTGATGTGGGTTCCCTCAGGTTATTTGCATTAGAAGGATAAATTGATGGTATAGCAAATTGTTTAACATCCTCTTCAGTTACACTGAATTTGCAAAATTAGGTTTTCCTGAGGGCAGAATCTATCAATAGCATATTTTCACATGGTTTCGAGTTTTTCCCAGCCAACACTTCACTCAGTTGCTTGTTTTTAGCTTTTTCTCAGGATTGTGATTTTGCAACTCTGATGAATTCTTACTATGTTCTTTAATTTTTTTTTTCTTGTTTTAAACCTGTGTTAGAGAAAGCTCACCCCCTCGCCCAGTGTAGATATTTGCTTTTGAGACATTCATCTTTGCAAAGGCCAGTACTGAAGAAAACTACTGAAGTAGTAACACTGTAAGTGACTCTTGTGGGCTTTGAATATATTATTATTTTTTTAAATATGTAAGCAAAATCAAAGTTTATATTATTCATATTGGATTTCCTTCAATATTTGCCTTTTGTAAACCAAAGAAACCCAATTAGTAGTAGGAACGGCAAGAGTTTCGTGTAATACAGTGGTTAAAAGTCTAAGTTTTGTCTACCATACCACTTCTGCCATCATTGTAATTAGTTTTGGATTAATCTGAGTGCCTACCCATTCCATATTTTAAAGCTACATCAATAAATGACAGTTTTCGTTCTTTAAACCTGATATTTATACTCTGTCATTAATTGTTCCTGCTAATGGGAAGGTCTTGAGCACACAAGCAATAAATATTACAAAAGAGAATTCATTAGCCAAAGCCTTTATAGGGAGAATCTTGACCATCCAAGTATGCTGGCTAATTCTTCCTTGAGAGGTAAGGTTTGTAGGTGATATGCATGCAACTTTTCAATTGCATAGCTGTGGGCAGGAATTCAGGGATACAGAGAAAACAAACAAACAAATAGGTTATGATAAAACAAACTGAATAAATAAAGTACCTGTTCTTAAATTGTCATTGCTAAGATCAGTTGATCCTACTTGGGTTTTCTATGGAAAAAATAAAAAATCCCTTTTTACCAGTCAGAATCATATCTTGTTTCCTTCTTTTATAAGAGTTTTACCAAGGACACAGCCCATGAGTTTGCATGTCCTATGCATTCTTCCCTCTTGTTTTATTTTTCTCCTTCAGATCTTTGTCTCACTCAGCAGCATTTTGTATATTAAACATACAAAAGAATTATCATCCTATGAGACATAAACTTCAAGACCATATCAACTTCTCAGTGCTGTTACATCTGATCCAAGGTAGCCTGAGTGCA
Organism: Dromaius novaehollandiae; assembly: GCF_036370855.1. Taxonomy (NCBI): domain Eukaryota; kingdom Metazoa; phylum Chordata; class Aves; order Casuariiformes; family Dromaiidae; genus Dromaius; species Dromaius novaehollandiae. Next base: position 123,197,880 of record NC_088099.1, on the reverse strand, counting down.
TCTTGGTACTCTCTATTTTCCATATAAGATCTTTCATTAAATGACTCATTCAAGTCCTCTTTTTCATTAAATATCCCTCTGAAGACTGATTAAGTGAGGCCTGCCTGACGGCAGGAAATATCCTGCAGAAACTGTCCCACTCAGAATCTCCTGATTTTGGTTCTTTAGTCACACTCGTATCTTACAACTTTTAAAAGTAATCATTTTCTGCAAAGATAGACCATTTATTTTCTCCAAATTTTCATACTTTACTGGTGGTCTTATTGTTAATAGCTGAAAATAAGTGTTCACCCAGATGAACTTATTTTAGAGATAGAAGAGACATGATTTACTTACATCAGCTTAATTTTAGTTTTCTTTATACTGAATGAGAGTCATAGAGATGGATGAAAATCTGCTCCATTCATGTTTAGTGAAACATTCACAAGGGCAGCTACCAAACTGAGATAATTAATTAACATGTAAAGATTTTTTGAGCAAAATCGCAGAAAACACATTAATACAAACTGAGACCAGATAAGAATTTATACATACAGATCTTAAATACATTATAATTGTTATATACAAAGTAAAATATGCAATTATTGAATGTATTTATGCAACTGTATTGAAATCTTTGTAAATTCAGTAGCATTATGTTCAAGATTAGAGTAGCGAATTATGCATTTACTACCAGAATATTACAGACCAATATATAGATTTTTGATATCTCTCTTATGAGAACATAGGTCACATTTGTTTTGTGGTGCCCATGGCTTTATCTTGCAGTCTATTAAAAGGAGAACAGACCGCAAATGGGCTAAGTCATAGCACAAGTGGTATCTATGCAGTGGGGAGGATTATGTGCAATGTTCAACCTAAATGTGATGTGAGGCTGACAGGATTGGGTGCAGTGCCTAAGTGTGAAGAGGTGACATTTAGAAAAAGGTGATAGTGATCAAATATATTGTTTATTATTGATTATTCACTAAGCTCAGAGTTGTAAAATCCACACTAAACCCACTTGTTTACAAATTAAAATAATATATGTTTTTAATATTTATGTTGTTGGGGATTTTGGGGGGGGGCATGGGCAGGCAAGGGAGTATATCAGCTATCACAGCAAGAAGTTGTATTGACCATTGATAGTCTGTATATTTGACCAACTTCTGGACTATTCAGTGGTGGCTTTACACAGATTTACCACTGTAAAGGTGCTGCCAAACTAGATTCCTCAGCTGATTTATTGGATATCACATCACATAAAGGTTTCCTGTAAATAGGATGGGATCCCATGTTAATGTCTATACCAATCTGATAACTTCTTCTCCACTGGGAGAGACAGGAGACAATACTGAGAAAAGCTTTATGAGGTTCCTGAGTGATAAATTGCATAAAAACAGTTCACACTTTACTGCCTAGGCTGATCCAGCAATAGTTCAACGGACAGAAGCTGAAGTGAAACCTGATTTCTTTTTATGAAGCAGAGGCAGAAGCAAAGAGTAAGCTGTGGTTCTGACACACTCTCAGAGTTGCTGGATATGTGTGATGATGACTGAAGAGTTTCAAAAAAGGTGTTGCTTCCCCAGGAAGAAACAATTTATCTCAGGGGAGAGAGTCCCAAAAAGGAATTACACCTCTTGAAAGACTTTGAAGAAAATAGCAGCTTACAAGGATGTTCTCTTCACCAGATTAATAATGCAGCAGTCTACTGTCATTGCTTTATGAAAATTACTGTGTGAGCAGTGTATGAACTAAAAAATTATCAGTTAAATAATACAAATGTGGAATGCAGTAGGATCTAAATAGCAGTTAATTTCACAAGGTGCTCCTAGTAAGCAGTGCTTTCCCCCCTAAGTCACTCTTATCAGTTTTGATCCATGACAGGAGTAACCTAATGTCCATTATAGCTCAAGACAAGCGTCTGCATCATTACAGGCTCAAGGGAGCATCGGTTTTCATGGATACAGTGTGGAGATTGCTTCTGAGCAACAGGTGACTCAGTACTCCACAGATGCCATTGCTACAGGTGAAGGTTTCAGGCATATTTTCAGGAAAAAACAATACTTGTTCTCTCTTTAGGCAAATACCTGTATTTCCAGGGCTGGTACTCAGGCATCCTGGAATTTTTTCAATACCTGTGGGGCAAGCATCTCCCCAGTCTGTTATGAGAGAAATAGCTATGAATATTTGCTTGTTAAAATAGCTGACATCATTTAAAGCTATAGGGGGGTTGTGGAAGATGTAGTAAATATCTGTGAGCAAAGGCTAATGTGTTACTTTGCTCATATAGTATATTCAGCTATGAAAAAGGGGTTGGAAATATCTTTTTTTTCTTGCAAAGTGCACCTTCTTCTTCAACCTCGGATAGTTGGTATGCTTTCTTAGATGTAATACAGGTTTCTGTAATGTAATTCCAACCATGAAAAAAATTATCATAGGTAGTACATATGAGTTTGAAGAAAAACAGATATTAAATTATTTCTTTGATTCAGAACTGCAACTTTCCTAACCTTGCATGGATCCTGTTATAAGGTAAATGGTAGATATCTTCAGCTCAAAGAAGGATACAAGTGTTGCATGTTGCTTCCACAATAACTTTTTTTCTCCATCCTCCCATATGTATGAAATCTTATTTCAGAATTTATCTACTAACTAATGTTATAGGTAAAGTAAAAAATATGTACAGGATGGAATTTAGAGACCACTGCTGTTAAGATGGGAAAAGTAATTACTGTCAGCAACAAGCTGTTCAGGATTAGAAGGGAAAGAGTGAGCAAGAGGATAAATCAGGTTCCCTAATTGGTTAAATTTGGTACACCTTTTCAGGCCACTTATTTAATTGCATTTCTTTTCCTCTTTAATCTCCTGTTTGCAGGGTCTTCTGTTTATAAACATGTTTCCAATGTGTTTTCAAAATGGCAGAAAGCCTCATATATGTTGTATGTTAGTCCTGAGGTACAAGTAAAGACCAGCATTTAACTGGGGACTTCACTGTCATGAGTTTTTCTTCAGTACCTTCCCTGAAGAAAGATAATGAAGCTCTTACTTTGGGTCCTAGTTAAAATGGCACAAAGCATAAAATGCTGTTTCAAGAAATGATATCTACATGAAAAATTCAGAGAACCTGCATAAAAAGATAGACTACTTATTGTTATTCATTAAACTCCTAATCCAAGTTGCCATTTTGTTCCCAGACTATCTAGAAATTTTACTTTTTTCTGAAATCCATTCTTGGTTCAATAATAAGCCAAAAGGAATTCAAGTAAAAACAATAGTCCATTTCCTTTCAGTGGATTTCAATCTCTTCAGAACTGAAAGAAAGAAAATATGGATTTTGGCTCTGTTTCTCTTGCTATGGGAAAACCTAAATTGAAAAAGCACAAAGTATATTAATATAGTCAAGCGGTTGGACATGACTGAATGAATAAAGGCCAGATGTCACCTGGGATATGTATTCCAGAGAGCTGAAGGAAAATGAACATGAGGTTTGGAAGTGAACTGTAGGTGCTCCACAGGCATCCTTCTCACTCCCAGTACACATGGACTGCAAGTTGGGCTTAGACAGCTGGGTTTCAGCTGCCAGTCATGCCAGCCACAGCCTCCCTTGCCAGTTTGCTTTCTGCCATAGCCAGTTTGAATTACCCAGCAATTCCATGATGCTTACTGCAGACATGCCCTTGGAACAAGAGCCACCTTGAATTTTTCACAAATCTGTGTTGACCGCATCTGTGCTTACAGAAAGTGATGGGCATGGCAATCAATTTCATTTGTAATATTCAAATTATTGCCAATTATTTTCCAATTTCATATGGAGCCACAAAGGAGAGGGTGAAGGAAGTGGGAGACTGGTGGGGGGGTTTTTTCAGTGATTGATTTTTCATGGTGGGGCATTTCTTTTGGAAGTAATTAGTTTACAGATGAGCATACTTCAAAAATTAAATTTTAGGTTTCTCAGTGGGTGAAGCCATTGGGGCTGATAGAAGGTGTGGCACCGCCAAAAATTATTTTTAGTGCTGGCAGAGTTACAGCCTAGCTGTAGAGAGATAGATCTGATGCTATTCTTAATTGAAACAGCTTACAGTTTCATGTCTTGATTTTCCAGTGTAACTCATGCATGGCCATTTATGTAAAAGGAAGCTGCTGCTCTCATTGATCTGTGAGAAAAATATTTTTACTATAGAACCGTATCGTGCCATTAAGCCAATATTTCAGTTAGTATTGGAGAAACCTGTATCAGATGTTCCTGTTTTTCCAGATACACAGCACTTCTTTAGTGAGCTACCTCCTGCTGTGACATGACTTGATAACACTGGACACAGCAGGCACCAGGCCAGTGTGTGAGGTCAGGATGAATGGTGGCAGCTCCTTCACTGAGCTGCCTGAAGTCCCCATTGCTGAAGTGTTTGCATGGCAAAATGGACATTCATAATGGATTATGAATGGTGGAGTCCTCAAAACCTCTGCTTGCTGGATCCCCACTGTATTTTCTGCTGGTGAGCTGTTTATGTTGATGTGGAACAGCAAATGCGAAAGCTCATGGCCTAATGCAGCATTGCTTATGACTGCCTTGGATACAGCCATTTACAGGCCAGGCTGTCGCGTATGTTCACAGTATGGACTGCTTTGTTAATAGAGCTCAGCTTTTATATACCTACCTAAGGGAAAAGACAAAATTTTCAGAAGTGACTGGCTTACAGCAAGTCATGTTCTTGGGAAGGAAAGGAAATGGAGGGTGCTGACTTCTGCAAATGTGTTTGTTAAAGAAAAAAGGGGAGAAACAATTGAATTCTGAAAGTAAATAAAAGCTGAGATCTTAAAATGCAGCAGCTTCTGTTCTGTGGGGGGTGGAGTAAGAAGCGAGAGTGCAAAGGTTTAATACTGTCATATAAATTGATTATACCTAGATTAATGACTAAAGAAAGTGTCTCCAAAATCCAGCTTTTGGCTGTGTTACCCAGTGGTTGGCAGTCCTGTGTCTTCCCCTTTTCTGGTTCCATAAGTAGTTTTAACTTTGCAAGTTTCTTGTACGGTTTCTGTTGCTGAGTGAAATGGTAGCTGTTGAAATTATTTATCAGTTAAATTAACATAAATATACCTGAAAAAAAGTAGAATTAAAGTTTTTATTGTTTTATACAAAAACATACTGTATATTTAGCTTAGACTAAACTTAAAAATGAGGTGCTAAGGAACATTTTCTCAGACACATCACTGAAGTTTGTATTTGATTTTTAGCTAGATCCTTTTCACTGCTGGGATGCCATGACTGAACTACAGAAGTGAATACATGAGCAAAAGACCTGTGATTCACTTCTCTCCAGATATCATCCTATATGAAAATGAATGTTCACCCTTAGTTTTTAGTAGACCTGGTACAAGAAAAGACTAACCTGGAAGATCTCTGAACTCTTCCTTTTGTCCTTAGCTCTACACTATTCTGCATAAACTGCAGTCTGCAGAACTACAAAATTTTGCTAAATACAAATCTTATTTATATATTAATATCTAATATATATTGATACAATAAATAAAATATATTTACCTTTTAAAACTTGGGATGCTTAAGTATTTTTTGTAGCTCTTTAAGTTTAATTTCAATTTCCAAATTTTCTCTTACAATATATTATTAAGAATGATTTGTAAAGAGATGGCATAGAAATATTCTTCCAATATGATAACTTTTCAAGCGATTTTTGGTTTTTTGTATGCTGATCACTTTTTTTCACTTCTTCTCTCAACCTAAAAAGAATTGAATAAGATTGTATTCAGCTAGAGATTCCATAGCTAGAACCTTCGTTAGATTAGAAAAACTTGAAACCTGGCTATCTGTATATGAGGGAGGTTTTGTATATGCAAATACTCCCACAGTTGGTTCTGTTCATAATACATGAAAACTATGTTCAGGTATTTGCAAAATTACATGCATGCACCAGAACACTCGATCGTACACCACTGTGAGAAGCAAGACCTCAGTTTTGTCTTTAGAGTCCTAGCAGATGTCCATACACCATGCTAGATAATTTCTGCATCCACACTGCTGTAATATGTCAGAAAATTTTTCACAGGCAACCCACAGACTTGTATGTGAGCTGCCTGTGAAGCAGTCAGAGGGAGAAAGGTAGAAGTAAAGCAGGACATATCCTGCTTATGAACATGATGAAACCAGAGTGGAATATTTATATTAATGGGCTGGTCTTAATCTACATGCCTTCCTGTTCCCTGTCTCCTATACAACAGGCTGCATCTCTCTCTGTCAGCTGAAGTCTATGTCCCTAACAGCAGTAATCCCTACAGGATTTGCCCCTTGCTTCTTGCTGTGCTGTGGCAGGACAGCAGTTTCAGCTGTGGCTGGAGTCCTAGCAGGAAAAAAATGTGCAGTGCATCATCCGTCATGCCAATCCTCGTCAGCATGTGTCACCAAGGGAGTATGTCTTGAAGAACCTACTGATCCCAAAAGTGAATCACTGGTATTTGCAAGTGGATTTTTTTCTCCTTTGGGGATGGTTCTTTAAACTCAGCTGTATTATTGGCCTGTTGAAAACTATAACACATATTAGAGAAAGAAAACACATGAGTTTTAATTTTGAGAGTACAATCAACACATGCAGCCAGACATTCTTTTGTGTAATAATTTGTGGGCATATTTATTTTAGACACCTTGGAGAGAGGGATATATAAATTTTCAAAATCTGAGCAGGGTTTGGGGAGCTGTGATCTCACAAGTGCAGTAGGTGTTCATTTATAGAGGTGACAAGTATTAAACTAATTTGAATGTAAGTAAAACCAAGATGGTTACTTGCTATAGATAGAAAAACAGTTAGGGCATACTCAATTTCAAGGCAAACCTAAATGAATAACTGCACCAACACAAAACATGAAGCTACTCCAAACAGTGACTCATTCCTCCCACTTCAGAACATGGTAATATCTTGAAGTGAGCACTGTGTTTCTGATGCTTTACTGATGCTTGATCTTGGCAGACACCCACTTTTATGAACTGAAATTGAGAAGGCATTTCCATGGTGTAGTTCATGATTTCTTTGTATTATTAATCTCAGGCTTTGGAACTCTTCAAAGAGTGGAACAAAGACTTCCAGGGAGCAATACAAAGCAGAGGAAATGTGCACACAAAAAGGAGTTAATTGTCATTGTTGATCCTGAAGCCACTGCGGTAATAACTCAGTATCCAATGGATGAAATAAAATGAAGAGATGAACACATTTACTACAATTTATTGTTTCACAATGCTATTTTCAATTCTTTGTGGATCACCGTACAAAAGGAAAACAAGCTGAGGATTTGGGGCAGTTGCAGCTAAGACAGCAATGTGGTCCTGTGTGGGAGGTACTGAATGAACAGTACAGATAACACAATCCCATGCACTCAAGGACATCATTCTCTTTATAACATCTCTTCTTTTTTTTCTTTTTTTTCATAGACACATTAACATTAGAGAACCAACTGGAATTTCCTATTTTCTCTTTTGGAACACCTCCATTACATATGCTTTTTTCCTTTTCCCTAAAATAAGGCAGTGCAAGTTAACAGCATCCATGAAGTGCCGAATGAGCAAAAGGCAAATGTAAAAAGGCCACACTGTTCTTACCTTTTACTGGAGTCTCCTGGATTTATATTTAGGTTCAAAAAGAGAAAAAAGACTTCTGATTATTATACAATGCAGATGATCGAACTGTGAAAAGTATTAAATCTGATTTTACCACAGACCTAAATGGAAACTTACACTAACTAACAGCTTTCAAAATCTCACCCAAAGTTGTCTCCTTCATTAAATGAGCATTATTTTTCTTTCTTTCTTTTTTTTTCCTGGCCTAATTGTTAAGGAAATAGGTACAAATATTATTAAGTAGAGAATTATAAATACTAAGACTGATAGGCAGTATTGGGTATTATGGGAAAAGATAGCAATGTTAAGATCACAACAGAGTGCAGGTACACACGGTTAGCTCCTGGGAGTCAGGCCAATGCATATCATCACTGTGCATGCCAGGCCAGCATAAGTATTTTTAGGATTTAGTTACTGTATCTGTGGCCATGCTTTTGAGCTTAAAATACATCACAATGTTAACAGCAGGGTCTGATAAGGATCTGAACATTAGGAAGTGAAAAGTTAGGAGACTCTGTGCCAAAGCAATGTTGTGTCAAGTCATTCATTTTTTATTCAGAGGGATCACTCAGCTCAGTACTTTTATTTGGTCTTTCTTCTTGTTGTTGCAGTGCAAACTTCAGAGATCTTCATTTAAACTAAAACGAATTAAAATAACTCTAAGGTTTTAAAAAGTCTGCCTGCATCTTTCCCTTGCACTGACTTCCTCATTTTAAATGACAGGCACAAGATTAGTGGTTTATGCAGTATGTCGGAAAGATTAATGTTTCGTTTGGTCAGCCAATGGAATTTCTCATTGCACTGCGAAGAAAAGAAGAAAAAAACCTAATTGTTCTAAAAGCTGCAGGTATTGATGTTTCAGATAGGTCCAGTGCCACTGGTCTTCCTTTCAACAATAACGATAGATAATAATTTCAGACAGAAAACTTCTGAGACTAAGAAATGTTTTGTTTGCTGTATTAAAGCAATTGACTCCAACATCCACTTCAACAGCAATAATTTCACTCCAGGTTCAGGAATTCCATATTCTCAGTGTTTCTTTGCAATCTTGTTTTCAGAAAATCTGTGATAAAGATGAATTACAGAACTTAACAAAATTTGTGCCAGTCAAAAATGCACACATATTGTGAATATGTTCATACACAAGTATACTTGCACAAATACATAGAATGCAAAAGGAAAACACAGGAACATGAGGCAGAGGTTAGCAACCTGGCTGTATATTTTAATCTTAGAGGAGGTCTGTTTTTACTTTATGAGCAAGCTACACAGAAAACAGTATGACTTCCAAAGAGACACTGCAAAAATAAGGATTCTGGACCTCTTACAGGAATCTGATATAACCCTCTAAAACCTCCAAGGCAGAGAACGGCCTACACTTGTTTATTGTCTTGTATAGCTCTCTATAATTCGTATGTTAATTGAAGGAGATTAGTTTCTAAAGCCTTTTTACAAATATTTATTTTGCATGTATGTATGGTTAGCTCAAAATTAGCACATATTCTGAAGAAATAACCTGAAAAATCTCATGTGCCCATGTATTTCTGGAGAAAAGAATTAAGTCAGAGTGTAGGAGTTCTTTATTCCTACAATACCTGGGTCAAAATGACACATTTTCTTTGTGGATAATACAGATCTACCATCTCTTTTACAAAGCTTAAGACAATAGAGAATGCTACTGGGTAGTAGAGAAAAATGTGGATCCAGCCAATGTAGGAGCTTGGTGAATGACCAATTTGAGAGCTATACTAGCACCGGGTACTAATATGAAAGGTAGTTTCTTTCTTTTTTTTAAGTTAAATAGGAAAATGTTTTACGTGGTCTTTTTTGTACTGCTTTTGATATTCAGACTGGATTTAAATGAGTTTCAAAAATACTACTTCATTTCTTAAAGTGCCTTTTAGTAGCCTATAACAATTTTGTTGATTCAAGATGTACACAGGTTAATATCAGTAGTATGAAGTACACCCTAAAGCATGCATCAGAGAAACTTTGCAGCAGGTAAAGTGTATCAGTGAAAGTCCAATAAATTGCTGTGAGAGGAATGATGTTTAGAGAAAGGGTTTCTGCTATCACTCCTAAGATATTGTTTGTTACCGACAGGTAAAAATAATAGTGGCTGAAAAGGGGGGTTGGGGGTTGGAGGGAGTGGGATTGTGAGGTCAAAATAGAGCTTTTCTCTTATTAAAAAATACAATTTTTGTTCAAAAAAGCACCAATATGATATATTAGTAATAATAACAGAATGAATGAACATTTATGTAGCTAGCAAGGCTATTCGCGATTGTAGTGTGATTTCCAGTACTAACAAAATCAGTATAGGAGGAAAGATAACACATCATGCATTAGGGCTTAAGCTAATCCTGAATCAGGAAGAGAAATCTATTTGAGGAAAAGAGTCATGTTGATAAGAGAATGGAGGGAAAATAATCTTACATGTAACTAGTTTGAGGTTCTTACGCCTCCTTCGGAAGCATATGTGGCAGCTGAAGATAGAAAACTAGAGTAGATGAGCTGTCAGTCTGACAAGATATTGCATTTCCTCTATTTCTATCAACTATTTTTATATTTTTTGTTTGTAGAAATGCCAAAAATAATTCAAAGAAACAACACTGTATGTCATTCATTTTGAAGCTTGTCTAATTGTTCCAGTTATTTTACATCCTGCTTTTGCAATAAGCTACTATGATGTTGTAGTTTGGTTGTCAATATAAATTGAATCCACCAGACCATTGTATGCATTGGCAAGAACAAAGAATTAGTATATGGCTAGAATCTAAATGTTACTTATACAGAAATACAGGTTTGGTATATCATTTGTTTGTAAATCACCTCCATGATAATGTTCTCTCCTTGTGCCAAAAATATCGATGGAATTATCTCCTCTTCTGCTATTATTTTATTCGACCTTGAACTGTTAAAAAATCATAGATTTTAAGTTAGTGAGTGTCAAAGTACATTTTCCTTTAGAATACTGTTATATTGCTTTATAATACTAATATCGTGATAGTGTTAGAGAAGATGAAATATTTACAGTTTCTACCTGAAAAAAATATGAGCTAATTCTGTGACAGTCCATCACATGTTATACAATGGTTGTGTTACAAAGACAAAACTTGTTAGAACCCTAGTATGTGATATTTGGGATTCAAATTTCCACACAGCTGGTACTGAAAAAAAATACTGTATCTCAGAGGAAATGCTTGACAAATATTATTAGATGGTAAAAGAAAATACAATCCCAAAGCATATTTGGAGCTTGAAAAAAACCCTTCTTCTGTAGAGTCTCTAATCTAAATAATCATAGAATGTGAAGATTACGGGCAAAAAGAGAGTATATAGAAAGGAGAATTAAACTGCTGAAAGTAGTTAAAAATCCTCACAACTTGATTGCTTTATTTGTTGCAGAGGGGGGTTGTTGTTAAAGTGAGGTGAAAGCTTAGATCACTGTGAAGAGAAGGATGGTGAAGCACAGAGGAGGGATTTCAGGAAAACAAATGAGGATAAAATCAGATATATTTCTGTGAGGAATAATAGTGGAAATTGCTGGGATTGCACCTGGGAACAGAAAGGCCCATTCCTAGCTCTTCCTCTGACTCCTGTGAGCTGTGGACTTCATTTTTCAGGACTCTGTGCAATCCACAAAGTAATTCCTCTCTGATCCGTCATCAGCCTGGATGAAAGCCTCTAGCATGTGGAAATATTCTCGATGTCAGACCTGCCCTTGAAGCTTTTGACAATAAAGTTCAGGGTATGAAAAATGAATCTACCCCTTAATGACTACTGCTACACCAACAACCCCTGCTGTAGAAACAAGAGGGCCAGCCTACCTGTCAAAAAGACAGGCTTTGTTCTCCTTGCTTATAGCACGTAGAAAGGTCACGACTATCTTACCAGCAAACTCACCCGTCAACAGCTACAGCACCCCGCACATGGCTGAGGAGCCCATGCAGTACCAGGAGCCCAGGCTCCCGCGGACCCTTTGCCACGTGCCCCAGAGAGCTGGTGGCACCACAGCAGGGCCTGTGCAGCTGTCCTGCAGCTGGCGCATGGCTGCACACATTCCTGCCAAAACCAAGGTAGACCTCTAGTGCTGCAGTGTCCAGAAGTGACTATTTTGAAAGAGAGGAAAGCAGTTTTGTGGATAATGTTTTGTCTGCACCTCCCAGAAAACTTAGGAAAAGTTTGCTCTTGAAAATTGAGAGGAAATATACTTGAAAAGTAAACAAATTCTGTTAGAATATCCAAGAAATATTGTCCGCAAATGTAGAAAAAATAATGTTGATAATTTTTGGCAAAATATATTCTGGGAAAATACTGTTTTGTTCATGTTTGCATTAATAAACTCAAGCATCTGAGTTGGGACAACAAGAATAGTGAACTTTTCTATACAGATTTCAAGTCATGAAAAGCTAGTGCTTGAAGCGTGAAGCTAACTTCAGTAGAATGAAAGGTTGTAGGGCAGGAAATCAAGTATCCCACTGTTAGAAGAAGGAAAAAACAGAAAAAACATTTTGAGGAAGAAGAAAAAATGACTAATGCTCAGAGCATTCTCCCTAGCATAAATCCTGTTGAAATTTGAAAGAGTTAGAATGAGGGAGTTTCATACTGTATCCTCACTATACTTTTTAAAGTCACTGCTTGAGGCTAATTGCAATGGTGAGAAACTCAGACATCTAGTCAGCATTAAGCTTTGTCTGAGTCTCATGGTAATAACTGTCTTTGGTTACCAAAGAAAAGCAGCACTGAGTTTGTTGGCTGCTGCCCTGTAATGACTATGCTTGATCTAAAAGAAGACAGGTGCTCTATTTTCTTTTTGTAAAGAGCATCTTTATTGTGATGAAGAGAAGGCAAACAAAGAAAGATGCTCCTTGCACACCTCGCTGCCTGAAAAAAAGCTGTACCTCAGGAACCAATTCTGTTTCTCATTAATGGGAGCAATGTGAAGTTACAGTGCAGTGGGGGATTAGGATCATACGAAAGTCACCACCTGCACCTTTTTTTTTTTTTTTTTTTTTTGGTCTGGTTAAACTTACATTAAAACAGTCTTCCTGTTTTCCTGAAGATAGCAGAAAGTTCCTGATGTACTTTTCTATTGCTTTCCTATATCCTTATGGCAATATTAATCTTCTGCACATACAGAAGTAGCCACTCTATGCACCAAAGTGAAAGGTAGGTAGAAATCTTTGGGCAACGGAGCATTTGAAAACTCTTTTAGAGGTAAAGGACCTTCTTATAGGAAGAAAATTAAACTTTCCTGCTTCTATGGTCTGGCTCTGGTAGGGCTAAGTATGTATACGACAGCTTCATGGTTGACATGGCCTTGTTTCCAAAAGGGGCTAAAACCCCCTTCAAGATGGGTTTCCAGAGTTAACATCCAAACTTCTGCAGCTCTTACAGCTGGTTTGCAGATAACTGACTATGGCCTCTGTCAGCTAAGTCTGAATCTCTTGCAACTGCACAACACCAGATCTTCCACTAGAGGAGCCACTAACTAGGTACTAAGGAGGAAGAGGGAGGAAGAGGAGGAGGGAAGGTTTGCCACCAACTGGGCATCATTCCCAAAAGAATGAATTCTCAAAGAATGAATTCCCAAAAGAACCACTTTATAAGGCGTGTCCTATTCTTTGTGGTGTCCCTGGTGGACACCTCTCTGTGGAATACCAGGCTTGCTCTGTGGCAGCCTGGTATTCCAGCTTTCCCTGCAGTGTGCCTCGTGCCCCATCACAGGACTTGACAGGTACGAATTCAGGCACTGGGAGACAAGCAGTTTGAGAGATCTTGGCCACAGCCTCTGCAATCTCAGCAAAGTCCATGGGGAGTCTTCAAAAGGCCACAAAATTAGCCTTCTCCCCTTCATCAGACAGGAGGAGTCCCTCTCCCTCTGCATGCTGCGGACCGCAGCTGGTCTTACACCCAATGAGGCAAGGAAAGTCTGCCCAGTAACTGTGCTGTTATGGACATGAAGGGGAAGTGCAAGGATTACAGCAGTCAGACAAAAATCAAGCAAGATAAATGTTCCATGCCAGCTATAACGCCTGTCTACATTATTTCTGCAGCTAAGGGAAAGAATGTTCTCTGCAGTATCCTGAAAGAGATGTTCTAATGCAAGAACTGTTTGTGAGGGGTATATGCCGGGTCAAGATTTCCCCTTTTAGCCAGTATTCACACCAACATAGTTCTTTGGGGAACAGGAAGAGACTTTCAGACAATACCTGACACTTTTGTCACTGAATGAGGTTAAGAATGATAGCTTACATAATCCTACCGCCTCATTTCATTGTAGCAGTATTTAATGAAAGAAGAGATGGTTGAACAAAGCAATTTCTTATACTATTCAACAAGTGGCTCTTTCTGTATGAAGCATTAACAATAGCTGTCATCTTTGCACAAAAAAGGCTTCCAATTACTTCAGTGTTAAGAGAAAATCTAAGTGCATCTGGGAGCCCCACAAGTGAATTATTTTTAATACTATTATAGAAAAGTATGATGTGTGACCCAGACCTTCATTTATTATTTTACTAGCCATGAAAGTTAATTTGACTCTGTGTTCAATTTTCTGAGAAGTTGCTTCTTTACAGCTGCACAATTTTGGCATAGAATTGAACAGAACTGAGAACCACACTTTCCTCTCTGCTTTCTTCACATTTAAGTGCTAGTCATGGGGAAGAGGCGATGATGAGTAATTGATGTAACATGAAGAAAAAGGAAGCCTATGATGTAAAAAATGTCATATGACTTCATTAAAATTTCTTTTGTATGCAGCAGGGAAGAGATTAATAGGACTGGTGGAGTGAAGAGTATAAAAAAAAGATAAATCAGCTTTAACTTTGATGGTGTTCACTTATGCTCTATATAGCATGACTAGAGGCTTCATTGAATTCTAAATTCTCTTAATCTTTCTCTTCTGTCCCACATACTTTGGGTCACATGAAGAAGAAGAAAATGCATTATTTTTTTCCTATATCCACACTGATCTGCATATGGATTGCACATTCATTGTGTGAATACTTTGTATACAGATTAATTTAATTACCATTTTGACATGTTTCCGGGGGGTTATGCAATTGTGGCTACTCATACTTCTGTTAAAGATTGGTCTAAAGCAGAGTTGGTCTGTACATGTACAATGAAACTCTTTTTCATCAAAAATGTGAAGTCAAGAAAATGCGAGTGCTTTCCAGGAAAGTCTCAGTTTCTGCTGCCATTCACAAGAAAGGGTGGACGAGCATCTGAAAAAACCTCTCTTAGAAGATTAGCTATTGAGGAAAGGATCAGCTGTTAAGGTACAGAGTACCTCAGAATTTTCTTATGTCCATGTCTTGGTTTCCAGTCTTTCTGGCATGGACCTGGCACTCAGAGGTCATGACTATAATAGTTAATTAAAGATACCTCGGACTGTTCGCTTTCACTCAAAGCAGAGCAGCCACAACTACAGTGCCAATTAGCAATGGTCCCTAGCCCATGTCAATTCTCTACCTACATCTGAAAATTGCATGGGAGACTACTTGTTAGCTGAGCCTAAAAGCCATACTAGGAACCATTCTAACAATTTAATACAGTAGACAATTGGGTTCTTCTGCCTGGGAATGTCACTGTTTAATTTTATAGTATGGGTGTAGCTTGGGGCCTGGAGCTGGGACTTGCAGCAGAAAGCCTAGTCGTCCCAGTCTGCACAGACTGATCCAGTGACTGTCAAAGCTTCTAATTTACAGCATTTGTTTTTTGTGAACCACAAGAGTTTATTGGTTTTAGGTTTTTTCTACAATAAAAATTTTTAAAGCATCTGAAGGACAGATATACTGAGAAGTACTGAAATACCTCTAGTGTGTGGAGTTAACACTCTTCAGGAATCATTGCTGACATTTGCAATATTATTTAAAGGCAACTGTACAGTTGCATTCAGGCCCAGATTCTCAGATTGCTTAAGCAGCAAACCTATAAGCAAAGCTTCAAGGTTGGCTGATACAGCCTCTCCAAAAACAGAGCTTCATGTACTCGAGTCTTTGTAATTAATATACTTCCTAGAGGATGTAGAGAAGCAGTGGGGTGAAAGACTGATAGGAGAAATGTGGATCATATGTGAGTTGCTCTTTCAGACCAATTTATGTAGTCACTGAATACAATGTGTCTTCTCTCTGAATGGTTTACATATTCATTTTTTTCTTTTAAAAAGTCAGTATTTATTCCAGTTAATTGGGAGGCACTTTTTGATATGATTAGATATGATTAGAAATAAAACACCATGTTTAAAATTATGTATATTGTGTTGATGACACTTGAATGAAATCTAGTTCTCGTATCTTAACCACCTTTTCTGTATTAACACGAAGAGATAGTACTGGAGATGCTTTTTTTTTTTAATACAGCAAGTTTTCTCTTTTGATTCCAAAGGCACAGAGAGAGCAGACTGCTGTGTTACAATGTACTGTTGTTTGCTCAGTCAGTTTTATGTTCATAGTAACACCTTAATATTTGGAATTTCAATGTTGAATTTAACTTAATGTTGAACTCTAAGTGAACATTTATAGCATATGATCAGGGAAAATAATACGAGAGTCCCTGTGCTGCTCTATTCCCACATAGAAGCAACATGAATTTCTCTGTGCTTTGTCGAGTTGTCTAGTTCATATTCATGTGTAAGTGCAGTAGTTAACTTTACACTATAAGGAGTGATACCTCTCTGCATTGCTCAGAGTGGAATCATTAGTGCAGGTAAATCTCCGTGCTGCAGCCAACAAATTTATGTGACACGCAGTTTATGACCTACTAGATGTAAATGTCTGCTGTGAAGCTAATGATGGATGAAGCAAGAGAACAAGTTATCTCACAAGATTTCCAGTTGGGCTGGAAATAATCTATCCTGTGAAATGCTGACAAGTTCATTTCTAATCTTAGTTAGAAAATTGAGGTTGGAGTAGATAGTGCTGAAAAATAATGGGGTGAAAATCTGTTCTAACTTTTCAAACCATTTCCTACTTACATTCTTAACTTAGTACAAGGTGCTTAGGGAGTAGCAGAGCTATTCAATCAGTTTCATATTAACAGAAAAGCCCCATGTGCATGGCTTTGCTATGAAATATTTCCCATGTTAAAGAGAAATTCTGGCTATTACTGTCTGTGTAATATAGTTTAGTGTTTTCTGCTAGTACCTTTAGAGATTTATTTAAGTCTGAGGGAATCTTAACTGTTTCAGAACAGTTTTACAGATGTGCTTTCTTACAGTGTTACTTTTCTGACAGTATTTGATTAAAGTAAAATGAATACATAAAAAATGGCCTATAGTTTTCTATACTACTCATCTTTGTAAAAGTGGGTGTTGTAGACCTGCAAAAGTAGGTCTACAGGAATAAACATCAAGATAGCCTTGATCTCTCCCCAGAGGATATGAAAAAGGGTTGGAAGTCCTTTAATGTACCTATGCCTAAGAGCAGTGACCTGGGTTGAAACTCTGAAAGAGAAACAGATGATAGATATGAGAAATATGTGAAGATGAATCCCACAGCCTCAGGTATTTCCCAAGAACAGATTATAAATTCCACATTTTTTTCTAAAATCTGACCCAGTTTTAACAGGAGATGGTGAAAGTCAATACAGTCAATGACCTTAAATCTGACATATTAAAATACTGTGGAAAGGTCTAATTATTGGAAAGGTCACAGAATAAAATTTTCATTCCAATTCTGTTATTTCCAGCAGCCAATGGAATTGAAGCAGAGGTATTAGCATTCCTCAACATCTTTCAACAAATGCTTGACATTTACTTTGTTGGGTCAACATTAGTAGAATTTATATTCTTTTGAATAAGGGAATCAATATTAGTAGGATTTATATTCTTTTGAATAAGGGAATCATACCTAAATTTTTAACAACCATGAAACAGGAAGATTAATATATATTTAATGAAGCACTTGCTTAAAATTAAGGGTAGGAAAACATTTCAAGTGAGAATGAAAACTGTCTCCAATCTTCATCCAAATTCAGAGAGATAAGTAAAATATGAAATATTAATATTTTATGGGAAACTATGATTTAGAAGTAATACAATTCTAAATTCTAAATTACAATGCAATTCTAAAAGTAATACATTACAACAGAATGACTACAATAAGATTTACTTCCAACCACTTTTTATGGAGAAAATTTTATCAGTAAAATAAATTCTATAGGAAACAGCTCTAATCAAAAACCTTTCCTTTTCAAGTCATTTTATATTTTTAAATAAATGTCGTTTAAATTCAAAATATCAAATTTATACTGAAAACATTTTAAAAAAATTAAATATGTGAAAAATGGAATTTCCAATAAAAAAAAAAATTTCTGTCAGAAAATCTGAGGAAGACTTCAATGTTTTTCTTTATTAGAAAAATCAGACAGAGCTTTTGGGGTGGTTGTGCAAAATAAATCTGTATAGTCAATAATATCGGTCTTTTACTGCAGCTTTTGATGTCAAGGATAGTTAAAATAAGAATGTCTGGGCCTTTGGCATCATTGCACTAGGCCTTGCTTCCTTATTCCACACAAACTTTCTACCTCACCTTTCCTTCCATCACACTCTATTTCAGGTTAAACATAGGTTTTACCAAGACTGTATGGTTCATTGAAAAGTCTTGATCTCTGGGTGATTTGATGGCAAATGGGATATGTTGTTCTGTCACAGTATTTTACACTGAAATAGCTCTGCTGCTTTTGTTGAACTTTACACATTTATATATCAGTGAAAGCAAGGACAGATTTAGCTGCAGCACCACTGAAATGTCATGAAATTTGTTTCCTGATCAAGGATTCCTCAGTTCCTTCATCAGCTTGATTTCTTGTAATATTGACCTCACAACATCCAGTTTTTCAAAAAAAATGCAAATAATTTTTTAATATAAGGTTGTGTTTGTAGAGATAGCTTCCTACCATCAGCAAGATATTCTCCACAGAATGGTTTGTGTTTCTTTCTCCAGTGGTAACTATCACTAGCATTCAAAATAAATGGACGAATATTTGCTGGAATGTCCTTGAGTATGATTCAAAGGGAGGGAAGAACTGGAGATCAAGCATGGCTAATATCTATATAGGCTTTGTATATTATTATATTTCAAGGATAAATACACAGACATGATATAAATGAATTAAAAGAACAAGAAAAAAAGTGTGCACAAGGTTTCTGGTGTTCTTGAGAATTATGAGCATTTACCTAAGATAAAGAATATGCAAGAACAGATTTTCTGTTGTTCCATACAAATTTTAAAGACAGTGTATTTCTATATAGTCAGAAGCAAAAAACTGCTTGTATTTGGAGTGGGTAATAGATACTGGCTTTTTTTTTGTTTTTTGTTTTTTCCTTTTTAAAACTCTGTTTCTGAGAAGGTAGTGATAGTAGTGGTTGAAGAACCACTGTGCATTTCTCTAGGTTTAAAGGAACTCTTTTGAACCATTATAATCCTCCACAGCTGTATTTGACTTGAGACTATAACCTGTCTCAACATCTAAGTTGCAGCTCAGGTCTCTTTCTGTAATAGAAATAGATTAGCTTTAGCTTCATGAGTGGAAACTGTTAAAAATAAAAGTCATTTCTGTATGTTATCAATAACTGTCACCTTGCCTACAGTCCTCAGGTATTACAAGGAAGAATTTTTAGGAAACTTTTATTGCATCAATTTAACAGTGGTAAAAACTAGATCAGGACTTTGCATATGCTGTCCATTTCACTGTCCGCTACTAATTTTCAGTGTCTTGAAGGTGTTTTTGTAAACTCACTCTAATTTAACAGATCTTTTGTTTACAAATATCAATTGTTTGCTTTCAGATATCAACATGGCAGGAGAACCAAAACCATACAGACCCAAACCTGGCAACAAGCGACCACTGTCAGCACTTTACAGGCAAGTGGGATTTCATCTTAACTTACAACTCAATTTTTATTAGGAAAATTATGTTAGCAATTATGAAATATTTTTTTTCAAATATATCTACAAATGTCACTGCATTTCACATGAGCTAGACAAACTGTATCTTCCCCATTCATGGTTTGATGTGCGTATGAAATGTAATAGAGCCAGAGATCCAAGCTCTTGTGAACATCAAAACTTTTAGAACATGAGAAAACAACCAAAAATTGTAGTATTTAATGTTATGTATATCTGTTAACTCATTCCAGACTGAAGTATTCTGACTTCCAGACATTAAGACTGTCTCTAAGGTGTCTGTCTTAGAAAATTAACTGACACCAACTAGTAACAGCCAAGCAAACAAAATTCCTGACTAACCCTTGGATACAATGGTCACAATATGCAAATAATGCCTCTTTTTTGATTGGAAACAAACACAAGGTAGGTTCTGCGTGCATGGTTTTATTTATTGTGAAGTGTTTGAGGGTTCAAACTAATTCAAAGTACTCTGCCTCTCTGAAGAGAAACTTGCATCACAATTTTAGCTGGGCGTGCACATAAATAACTACTACAGAGAAACTGATATTCCATGATGAGTTATACCAATGTAATTTGCTTATGTGTCTGAGTCATTAGAGCCACTCCTGTCAGGAATGGTATAGGAACCCTTGATCATGCCTCAGTTCAGGAAATATATTCCCTTGTTTTCCCTTCTAACTTTATAGTCTGAGTGGAAATAACCTTATCTAATCTTATCTGTGTGAAAGTTAACATGAGCCTAAAAATTAGACAAACAATTTTTTTCTGGCAAGATGACAGGTGTATATCATTTCTTCTTTGACTTGTATATAAACTCATTCACATATCCAGACTCTTCCTTGTTCTCCAGTATATTATTCTACTTATACTTCTTCTTTTCACATCTTTTTGATGCTAGCACTCCTGGCACAGCTCAGAGCAAAGCAACCACAATTAAGAGTGAGAAATTAAAAGGCATCATGGAGCTAATGAAGTCATCAGAAGTTTTGCCATTCACTTCAATTGAACTATAATTTACTTTTACAACTTCTTATTCTTTGAAAGCACACTTACTTTTTAATATTGCTGTTTTCTGCCTGAGAAAAGACTGATCTGATCATACAGTTTTTGGACATATATGATCATCTGATTAGATAGGGAATGTTGCTGAACGACAAGAAGCAATTTCTCCTATGACAAGAGACTGAGTCTTTTAAATGCAATTTAAATGTACTTTAATTCCTACCATCTGATTTCACTGATCACAGCCCTGGACTTCTGGAGAGCAGACTTTTGCCTGTTCAAGGATCTGCTTGGAAGAATCCCGTGAGAAACAGTCCTGGAGAGAAGAAGGGTCCATGAGAGCTGGACCTTGCTTTTCAAGGATCATCTCCACCAAGCTCAAGAATGGTCCATCCTCATGAACAGGAAATCAAGCAAAAGTGGCAGGTGGCTTATGTGGATGAACAAGGAGCTCCTGACAAAACTCAAACATAAAAATGAAGCATACTGGATGTGGAAAAGGGACAGGTGACCTGGGAAGAATATAGAGACAGTGTCCAAGCATGCAGGGATGGGGTTAGGAAAGCCAGAGACCATGTCGAGTTGAACCTGGTGAGGGAAATGAGGGACAACAAGAATGGCTTCTAAAGGTATATCAGCAGCAAAAGAAGACTAGGGAAAATGTGGGCCTGCTGCTGAATGGGGCAGGGAACCTAGTGACAAAGGACATGGAAAAGGTCATGGGACTCAATTCCTTCTTCACCTCAGTCTTGACTTGGAAGATAGGCCTTCAGTAACCCCAGGTCCCTGAAACCAGTAGGAGTTTCTGGAGCAAGGAAGACTGACCCTCAGTAAAGAAGGATCAGGTTAGGGAACACTTAAACCAGGCATACACGAGACCCTAGGAACTGATAGGATGTGCCCATGAGCACTGAGGGAGCTGGCCGATGTCATTGCAAGGCCGCCTTCAATTATCTTTGAAAGGTCATGGCAATCAGGGAAGGTTTCTGAGGACTGCAGGAAAGCAAATGTCACTCCTGTCTTCAAGAGGGGGAAGAGGAAGGATCTGGGGAACTACAGACTTATCAGCATCACGTTGATCCCTGGGAAGGTGATGGAGCAAATGATTCTGGAAACCATTTCCAAATATATGAAAGATAAGAAGATGACTAGGTATCCTCATCATGGATTTACAAAGTGGAAATCATGCCTGGCCACCCTGATAGCTTCCTATGATGAGATGACTGGCTTAGCATATGAGAGAAGAACAGTAGATGTTGTTTTCTTAACTTCAGCAAGGTTTCAACACTATCTCCAATAACATCCTCATAGAAAAACTGATGAATTAGGGCTAGCTAAATGGACAGAGAGGTGGATTGAAAGCTCTCTAAACTGCCAGGCTCAAAGGATTGTGATCAGCAGCACGAAGTCCAGTTGCAGGCAAGTCACTAATAGTATCCCCCAGGGGTCAATACTGAGACCAGTAATGTCTAACATCTTCATTAATGACCTAGATGATGGGACAGAGTGCACCCTCAGTAAGTTTTCAGATGATGCAAAACTAGGAGGAGTGGTTGACAGACCACATGGTTGTCCTGACATTCAGAGGGACCTCAACAGGCTGGAGCAAGTTCCCTGGGAAAGCAGGCATCTGATGAAGTTCAACAAAGGGAAATGCAAAGTCCTTCTCTTCTGAGGAAGAACAACCCCATGCACCAATGCAATCTGGGAAGCCAACCAGCTTTGCTGAAAAGGACATTAGGGTGCTGGAGGACAACAAGCTGAACATGAGGCAGAAATGTGCCTTTGAGGTAAAAAAGGCCAACAGCATCCTGGTCTACATTAAGCAGACCATTGCCAGCAAGTCAGGGGAGGTGATCCTTCCCCTCTACTCACCACTAGTGAGACACATCTGGAGTGCTGTGTCCAGTCATAGGCTGTCCAGTACAAGATATGCACCTACTGAAGTGAGTCCAGCAAAGAGCCATAGAGATGATTAAGGGACTGGAACATCTGTCATACAAGGAGAAGCTGAGAGAGCTGGGATTATTCAGTATAAAAACTGCTCAGTGAAGGTCAAGAAGTAAAAATGAATACTAGAGAAAGATCTGTGACATCTATGAAATTTTTTTCACTGAAAAACAAATCACTGATATATCCTTTGTGCTGCTATTTCTTTTCACTCTTCCTTATTGCAATTTTTATCACAAACGTCTCAGTTTATGAATTCATAGTCTATCTAACATATGGAGTTCAAGATCATAAATACAGTATTCCCCTATAAAATATGGCATACAAAAATGTATTATAGAAAAACAAATTTTGCTTTCCCAAGAATACTGTGGTCAACCCTCTCTCCACTGTGACCAACAGTAGTTTACCATTGATTTTAATGGCTGAAGATATGAGAGGTTATTTTGCGCAGGCCAGGGTGCCTGTTGGCCTTTGTCCTCCTACCTTATCAAGAGATGAAGAAGGGTCCCCATACTTCCACAAATCATTTAAAAACTAGGTGGTCTGTGACCTACCACATGGAAAACAGCCTCCACTGGAAGTGCTAAGCAGAGCTTAGCCAGCTCCAGGACAGCACCACAGAAACGTACTGCCAAAGAAGCTAAAAGGCTGTTCAGGGAAAGCAAATTCATTGAAGAAGAGAGTGCAAAAATGGACTTGCTGCTTCTTTACAACTGAGAAGCCTAGCAACATATCTTTTTGCAAGGCCATCTGTTATGGCTCCCCTGGAGCATATATGGAGCTTCCCTTGAATTTTCTTGACCTGGGCCAGGGGCTGCAGGACTCTGAGCAGCCCCTCCACAACTGGTGCCCGTGAAGATGTTGGTGGTCATGGCATTTTAGGATCAGGTTCTTTGTAATGGTGCAAGAGATCTGTGTTGTACAAAAACGTACTGTGTGCGACACAGGCAATGTTCCAGGATTACGTGTAGTTTTAGAAATCATGCAAAACAGTTATTTAACTTAAAAACTGGAATTTGTTTTTGAGACTAATAGCTTTTCTGATGCTCTGCTCCACATTAAGCATTTGAACATAGCCAATGCAGAAACCCCTAACAGGAGAACTTCCATGTTGGTTTAGGCCTTAAAATACTTTGAGTACAAAATAATTTAGACTTTGCTTCAGAAAGTTGATAAACACATTATTAACCTTACGTATACTCACTGAACAAGAACTGCAGATGTACTCAGGGTAATGTCCAGGAATCTGTTTAAATCTAAACATGACTGTTCTTTCCAGTAGCATTGCTCATATTTTGCTTTGTTGTCCAGTACATGAGGATAAACCTATAGCCCAGAAGGTCCAAAATTGTTGTGAATTTGCTTTTTTATCATAACACTTGCGGAGAAAACCAAAAGTCTGACAAATTTTCATCTTGAAATTATTTTATAGTTTGTTATTTGGATCTAGCCTCAAGCAGAAGTTAATTTTAATGGCTAATCTTCATATCTTTGAAACACAAGCTGTAGATTAGAAGTGCTGACACAAATGTATTAAAGCAGTGTTTGGGAGCATTGTTGTGGTAAAATGAAAAATCACACTGTCTTTCTAATTTACTGCTGTTTTGATCAGTGTTTTACTAAAGCAGTTCTGTCAGCAGATGAAAGTCCATTTACTGTTCTTTTTTCTACAGATATGTGCCCCAACATACCAAAGCAGAATCAACCACAAATAATTTGATGGGCTGACATTCTGTTTCTCTACATCATAAACAATTTTTTAAACTATTTGTTGGTCATTTCAGTCCACCACCTTGTTATATTAGGCATCAAATATATGGTCTAAAAGCTTTTTCTCACTTGTGGAGGTCTTTAATAGGACAGCATTCTCATTAGGATAGTTCTTCATTGTGGATGTTGCTTTTGGGCTACATCCACACAGGTGAATGCATACACTCCAGTGGAGCAGAGCAGTCATGCCTGCACCACTCGTTGCTTGCCTTCCTTCAGGACACACTGAGCAAGTCCACTGTGTACAGCTGTGTGATGCATCACTAGAGGGGCATCCCAGATTCTTTCAGATGCTGGGGTTAGTTGTATTGAACTGGAGAGATCATCATTTGTCAAGTGTGAAAATTTATTAGAGTTAAGAGCTATAACAAAGCTAAACATATACTAAAGCTGAAAATATAACAGAACTGAAAATATATATACATATCAGAGCTCTATAGTTAAATCACAGGTGCATGATACAATGATCACTCTCGCCCCTTATGGGCCACCCCTCTGGTATAGTTTTCCCCGGATTCTCTAGCAAATGGGTGCATGGTACAGTGATCGCTCTCACCCCTAATGGGCCTCCCTTCTGGCCTAATTTTCCCCAGTTTCTCCCCACCACGCTGTTGACATCAGGGGCATCCCTGCTGATGGGTGGGTCATCAGGTCCACAAGCCAGCTGACTGTGGGTCCAAGTCCACAACTTATGTATGTGGCTTACTCTCTTTTATACCCAGTCTAAACAATGCCAGTCCACAGTTATACAAAAGCTACATGGCTCTAATCAATAACAGCGTGCACATCAGCAGGTAACCTTATGCTCAGCCCACAGCACTGCTCCCCTGAACGGGTTGGGTCGTTTTGAGGGGAATGGCTCCACAGCACTGACATGTCTATGGTGCGGGTCTGCAGTGCCACTTCTCCTTTTACTGTTCTTGTCAATCATGTGGTCATTAGAGGGTGTACCTCCAGGCTACAGCAACCCCACAGTGTGGTGGCTCCAGCCGTGGTGCAGCTGGGGTTTGTTAACTCTTGGGGAGCATCCCAGAGCAAACCCCTCTTCTATGGGCTGCACCACCTGGAGTCCCATGCTTGCCTGTGTGGCATCCGTCAAGCTGTCAGCCTTGGGGTCTGCTCAGGACCTCATCTAGCACTCTGTTAGCATTAACAAAAAAAGTTAGGGGGATTCGAGAAGAATATATGGTGCTCACTTTAGAGTAACTAGAAATAACATAAAGATTGTGTTAGAGGCTACCAGAATGGTGGGATTTTTAGTGCCATGAAAATGACTTGTGGGCCCTGGTATGTGATATCTGAGCTGGGACCTGCTTGCTGGAAACCATGTGGAGCACAGGGAGCCAGTTCTCGTGCAGTGTTACCAACACTGCCTATTGAGAGAGGCTTGGGAGCCATGAACCACACCCAAGTCTCTTTTCTGAGAAAACTAGTTTTACACGAAGTAAAGCCCTCAGAAGTGAACTAATATTTATATAACATAGGCAAGCAGGGGACTAGGATTTGGAAATAAACTAGGAGACTGAGTTATTCATCACTGTAGATGAACCTATTGCCTTTCCTCGCTCTGCACACTTAATATTGTAGTTCACCTACAAACATTTCAAACAGATCTAGCTGAGAATAAATAAAAAGTCATTTTACATTATTTGTTCCTCCCTCTCTGCATGGGTTATTTTCCTCATAATGCTACAAATAAGCAAAACAGACTTTGCTAGATTTCCATATCTTGAAGGCCAGTTATTCAAGCTATACTGTTCCCAGTATTCCCAGAGCTGGCTGAGTGTGAAGCCTTCTAGCCTGTGGTGCATCGAGAGAGGCATGATTGGAGCAAGGCGAGTAGCAGGATGGATTTAGTGGATGGGTTAACAGGACCAGGAAGTACTGAGTGAAATCGTGTCTGAGACCTGCCTTGTAGTCTCTGTCAGCCTGATCTCTACCCAATACTGGTTTGGTTCCTGTAGCACTTCCTGTTTATAGCATGTGGTAGTCTTGGCAAGGGTTTCTCTTGACGGAAAATTCTTTCCAAGATGCTCTCTAAAGTTGCAAGCTTATGGTTCAGTGCTCTGAGTGACATTGGATTCCACAGTCATTTCCCATTCCCAGCAACTTCTCTGGGTAATTGAAAAGTTTATTTAAGATGCTTGATCTAACTTGCTACTAATTAACCATGTTAAACAGCCTTTTCCTTACAATTTCGTAAGTCTCATTGCCTCTGAAGAAAATCCTTTCATTCAAGTCTCAATATGCTGGAAAGAGATTCTCTTCCATTTTCAGGATATGGTTATGTCTTTATATGAAAGTTTTATTTTTCTTTGACAAAAATACATTTTAGTTTGATAATCTCCATCAGTTGATTGGACTATGTTACACATCTTGTGTTTTCTTTGGTTTTGCAGCTTTATATTATAGCTGAGGCTTAAAGAATTTCTTATAGTCTGTCATTACTTACCTTCTGCTTCTCAGATTTATTTTAAAATATCCTTTATAAAGTTTGGTTTGGTCTCTTTTTCCTTTCAGTCATCAGAGCTACCCATTATTTTGAGTCGTTGTTCTGAGAACCATTGGGTGTTCTTATTCATTTCAGGAGAAAGTGTGAAAAGCAGTGATGGGCAAGGGGATTGCTTCTTCAAGGTTAGGGGGATTCTTGAGATCTTCCTCTCCTTTGAAAGTGTACCATATTCAACAAATTCTGTGCCAAATAGGCATTTCTATTCCATTCGAAAACTGCTGCATTTTGCATAATTTCTGCTGTAGTACTCCACCGGCAGTGGATTAGCAATATAATAGCATATGATGAAAGTAACTGCAGGTACAGGGGTCTTTCTTGATTGAATATTGTTTTAGATTTCCAACATCTTGTTTATTCTGTATTTTTGATTAATACATTTGTGTGTTTCTTTTCATTGTTGGCATACAACAGCCTAGGGATGTAGTCCAGCCAATATAACATAAACACGATCAATTATTTTCTGATACTTTAAATTTGCATTGAAAATGAGGTTAGGCCTCTTACTCTAACATACTGACTAAAAATTCATTTATACTTATGGAATATAGTATTTTGATAAATATATTACACTAAGATTACATGGTGTGATATTTCTTTTCAGTCACAGTGCTTCCTTTTTTACAGGAAAGTATCCTCTTCGTGCCTTCGATTACATTTCTTCATGAAATAAACTGTTTTATTTCAGTGCTGAAAAATGAGTCTGAAATGACTATTGCTCTACAGCTCTTATCCTGACAAAATATCCAGTTTCCATAAAACATTTCAAGGCATGTTTAAGCAGAGATTATTTAAGTCCGGTAGAAAAATAATTTACATTCATGTCTTCAAAGAATGTTCTTGGTGATCATATTTGAAGCTCTTATTATTGCACTGTAAAATAATCATTCAGTTTGAAGTTCTCAGTTAAATTTACTGGGAATACTGCTTGTGTCAAGAACTTAAGTAGCATTCTCAATATTAAAAGCATTAAAAGACACAAATACAAAGCTCTAGCAGAGAACTAGCTGTATTCTGTTGTTCCTGTTACCTGTTCTTCAATCCCAATGATTGAGTCTGGGCTTAATTTTTATTTGATTTCTCTCTCTCAAGGAAAAATCACCATGTCAAATAACCAGTTAAATCATAAAAAAAATAAGGGACAAATTCTGTACTGGCAGAAGGAAACAGATGCACCTCTGTGTTGTTTTTGAGTGATGTTAGTGTACCTGCAGACTATTTGATCCCAGGGATGTTTAAAGAACAAACCTAGATGCTCAGAAGGGTTGGGAGAGCCAGCCAAGGGCACAACTGCCTTTTCACGTGACCAAGACAGAGCATGAACATACAGCAGCAGACGACTTTAATGGGGGGAAGAGGTGAAGTCCTTAGTCACACCCAGGAAAACCCTTGCTTCTGGAGACAAATTGCAGATAAAGAAAAAGATCTAAATACGTCAAATACACTTGTCATCTGGATTTGTTCATCCAGTAATATTATGCCTAATCTCTATGAAGTCAGTGTAATAACATCTAGGACAAGACTTTTTTCTTTTTATTTTTTTTTCCCCTTAGTCTTGCCCTTCACTATTTACAGTGAAGGGGGAAGTTTTTAAAAAATATTGTTTAAAAACCCCTCTGCTTTAGGAGCTGTCCTATGTGGCTGGGGCAGATATCCCTTCTTGGCTTACTGTATATCCTAAATGTTACATTTTTCTCACATTTGCTCATATTCACCTTTACCAGAGATTTTAAACTACTGTCTTGAGTTAGATCCATTTTGCAGTATGGTCCTTCACAGACTTTAAGAGTAGCTTTTTCCTTTCTTCCCATCTACCCACAAGTTATTTGTTAGACTTCCACAGTTGTTTCTTAGTTTAGTTTTTCTTTCTTTTTCTCTTTCTTAAAAGGAAGTCAATGACACCAACCTACCTGCATCTACAGAGCAAGTCTGTCTCTCAGTACTTTTCCTCTAGCAGAAGATGATATATGGCATCACATGCCTTATGTTGTTTTCTT
The DNA here is from genome assembly GCF_036370855.1 of Dromaius novaehollandiae. NCBI lineage: Eukaryota > Metazoa > Chordata > Aves > Casuariiformes > Dromaiidae > Dromaius > Dromaius novaehollandiae. The sequence goes on along the minus strand of NC_088099.1, from coordinate 123,169,128 downwards.
TCACAAAAGCCCAGACACCATAATCACACTCATGCTCTAAGATTAGCAAGTTTGGGAAAGAATACAGGCTGTTTTCTTATTATTGCTTTTTCTCCTGGTCTTTAATCTTCTTACTTTTTTTCATCTCCTATGAAACCTGAAGCAGTATAGTGTAGCTAAAATAACCAACTGTGAAACTCTATCTCATTTTTTCATTTTTTGTTGCTGTTTATATCTAAATGAAATAGAAAAAAAATCATAGCCTTCTGATTGTGTTTAAATTAATATGACTTCTTTCTTTTCTGTGAATTTGTGCTGCTAATAAGAATTTTTAAAAAAGGCTAATAATAAGAAAAGTAAACTCTTAGAAGATGCAGAGCACTGACTTTTTTGCCTGCAGGCAAAAGAAACAGTACTTTTTAGTCATCCATTCTGTTTAAAGCTAGTCAGGCTGAGCCCAGTTTCTATCAGCTTACTATATGTAAGATTTCCACGCTTTATTATTTCAAGGGTTCTTCCATTTGACTTAAGAAATAATTAGAATTTGGGTACACTGGGTTTTAGCAGAAGGACAACACATTCTGTAGATCATCAGCTGTGCTTCTGTTGGCTTAAAAAGAGAAAAGGTAGTACGTACAACATATAAAGAAAAACCTGAAGCAGACTCCTTTGTTATTTTTTCACATTGGAGTTTTAGTGAGAGAGACATCATAGAAATAGTATTTTATAACCATTTTCTGTAACCAGGTTTTGTAACCACTGTTGTTCCCTGTCTTATTGACATTACAGAGGTCTTAAAAGTAAGGACGTAGGGTTTGTAACACAGAACAATGAAGGGCTTGTGGCAGTACAGAGAACAAAGAACAGGTTTCCTCATTTTGTGGGATTTAGTAAGCCTTTAATTGGTGCAGTAGTAATCAGAGATGTAGGGGAAGGTTGTGTTACAGAGCACCACTTTGTGAGCTTGTAATTAGACATTGGTTCTCACATAATGTAACACCTCTAATTGTATAGAAGGCTGTAATGAAGTCTGGGAGCTGCTGGTGTACTGCTAGGGCACAGTTTAGGTGACTTGCAAACTACAGTAGAAATATGAGGTTGGATTATGGATTTAATATTGTGTGATAAGTAGGGAAGGTTGGACAAATGAAAGGCTGCAACTTGTAATATGTTTTGAAATCCTATGCATAATGTAGGAAAAAGAGTTTTAAAGTGTATTCAGTTTAGGAGAAATGGATCATTGAGTAATATTACAAATAGCATAGAATGCTGTGCTGTGTGTAGTGCAGAAGGATAATAGCAAAATATTAATGTTCAGTTAAGCATTAATAACAAAGTTACCCTACAAGTTTATTTCTTTATGAATGCTGCTAGTCTTGGCATATCCTGTTCAAAAAAAATGCTATCCAGCCTGCCAGGACTGATACCTAGATGCAGCAGCTGGTAGGTAATGTCAAATGTAACTTATTTTTTTAAAGACTGTGTTACAAATTGTATGTCTCTTTGGTATGTTATTGGTCTTCCTAAAACTTTTAACTGAGTATATATGAAAGATGTGTGAATTTGTTCCAGGTTGTAAGAACTGAAAAATTTAAATAATTACTGGTATCAAAATATATGTTACATTTTTCTGTCTTCCAAGAGTGAGATCATGCCAGGAGATAGTATGCTAAACTTGAATCATGCATTGTCAGAGCACCTCCAGTATCTATTTTTAAGTGTTAGTAGTGTCATTGAGGGAAAGGAGTTTAAGTCTGTAACCCAGGACTCTCAAAAGCAATGTCTGCATTAACCTTCATCTGTTTTTTGACTACAAATAGCCATGCAGTAAAGTAATATTGATTGTGTGCATTAGATTAGTCAACACTGTTTTGTTCAGCCCACCGTGACAAACTCAGTCCAGACATTTTCAGATCAGAACATATTGACTGAAATATTCTTATTCTGATTCAGAACAGAAGAGGGTCAGATGACATTGGCTTCATGCAAAGAATGATTAAAGCTGTCAGAAAGTGGGCTCTGAGGTAGATAACTAAGTATACCACTATGTTTCTTTCCAAATATACTGCTATATTTCTTTCTAAACTCTTTCTCTTGGTGGAAACATGGATTTCTGCAAAATTTAGCAACTAGTAGCATGTCACAGGAAATGGCAAATTAAAATTGACAGCAGTGGAATGGACTTACTTCTGTTCTCCAGAATTTGTTTCCTTTGCTTACATGAATAAATTACCAAATTGAGCATGTTTTCAATTGGGGAATGCGATTAGAGTCAGGATTGCCCATACACCAAAAGAAAAAGAGGTTCTTATTGAATCTGACCATAGTGTTCCCCATCCACCCACCCCCCGCCCCGTGAATGGAAATATCATACAGATGTGGTGTGCAGAGTAGATTCAGTTTCTCTTCCCTATCATTCCATTAGCCTTCGGGAGACTTTTCTTGGGCAGCGTGGAAAGAAAGTTTCCCTCAAAATCACAACTTAGTTTTTCTCAGATACGCTTACCAATATTTATCTCAGCTAACAGAATCCATGCCAAAGTTCAAAATGTCTCCAATAAAACAGATTTTCTTTTCAATTTTAGGATCTATAGAGGAAAATACATTAAAGTTAGGTACAAAATATACTCAGCTGCTGAAACACTAGTAGATAGATATGATAATATATTTTAGCTCTGGTAGCCTCTTGCTATTGAGAAAATTAGCATAGGGAAGAGGCAGGTTCTTTAAAGCATTTCCTTCCTATATTGAAAATTATTTTTTTCAGTTTTACAACTGTCAATTTTTAGAGATAATACTGGTCAGATTATTCAGTCATACTCTCCTAACTGATAGCTACAGAATATCTGTGCTATTATTTCATACAAAATTAAATCCTAACGTGTATTTGAGCCCTTGCCCCCTGCTTGTGTTAATAATTTGATGTTTACAAATTATGTAACTAGATTCAGGGTTTTGGTAGGAAACTAGCTAAATTTGGTTGTATGATCTGTACATTTGTGACAAATGTACTTTATAAAATGTGGCAGAAAAAATCAAAAAGGATAAAACTTCCCTTATCTTGGGTTGACTTTGAAAATGCCAACTTATGTTGCAACTGGTTTTCAGTGCACAGCTGCCAGTGTGCTAGGTTAGGCAGCTTGACATGATGTACTGTACACTGTATCCTATGTTAAATGTCCCCTTCTAACATTTTGCTCCATGGAGTGCCCTGGTGCTGCCCTACCATGGGCCTAGGAGCTAAGCAGAACTGGCTAAATAAAAAATACTACATAAATAGCCAATGAATTTTGCAGTATTTTTGAAAATAAATAACTGATATTTTTGCATATTGTTTTTCACTGTCCAGACATATAAGATGCTTAAAAACCAAGTGATATATATGCTTAGCAAAATATTCCGTTCCTTTCTCTTCAAAACTCTGAAACAGGTAAAGGTAGCATACTAGCACAAGAACTGCAGATGGTGAGAACTGTACCCTCTGATAAGACTGCACATTCTGGAGACTGATGTGTATTCTGAGAATACAAATTCTGAGAATGCTCTGGCCATGCTTCCTCTGTGGGGAAGCGACCATAATTTCTTTTTGTGTACCACCAAAAACTATGCTGTGTAAGATACTCAATCCCTACAGATATGTTGGAAAGTTAACATCTTTTGGGTACAACATTTTTTTTTCTCATGAGACTAGGGAAAAGCTCATGTATGTTTCAAGAAATGAGCCAAGTTATTCCTACTGTTAAATAATTAACTTCTTTGGAAATCAAAAGATAGTAGAAAAAGAGCTATTTTATCAGTCAGACTGCATGATGTGTTGGAATACTTAGTCAAAAGACTGTGTAATGACATCAGCTTGTGTTCCTCACACAATTGCTATGCCTCAAGACAGTGGGACAAACCAGTAGTTAAAATAAGCTGAAACAGAAGCTAATCTGAAATATCCCTAGAACAGATATTGAAAAGCATCTGTGTGACTTCGGACTTGCTTTGCAGGCAGTCATTAGCTCCTGTTGGAGACATCTTCCAAAATGGGAATTAGATGGAAGCAGCTAAAGATAACCCAGCAAAAAATATTTCTCAGAGAAAGATCAAAGCATCAATAGCATAGTGGCATGCTGATTTAGTCTAGTATCCTTTGCACTTGTTTCCTATTGTCTCATCTGCTGTTTGTCTGAGACTTTCATACTCTGTAACTCCAGCAAGCTGTTGTAGGCCAGCTGTTGTCCCCTAAGGTCTATAAATGCAGACTTTCAGACTTCTTCTCATGGTGTATAGAGGATCTAAATCATAGAAACTCTAGCTACAAGATCATCAACAAGAATCCCCAGAATTGAAAGCACCAGCTCCAGCTAATATTTTCAAGGTAGGAGCTCCTTGTTTCACAGAGAGTCCTTGGACAACCTAATAAATTCTGCTTGTCATGACACACCCAGCATTTTAGAGCTCCTTGTCATCTTTTAAACTAGATAAGTGTTTTTTGTTGTTTTTTGGGAGGGGAGAGAGTAGTGGGGGGGGATCTTCTATAGTGCATACTAACCAGTTCCTTCTTTTCCTTTCTCAGTGGACAGGTAAAACAGGTGGCCATTATCTTTCTTCTAACAACATTTCACAATCTTTTTTTAGTTTTTTCCCTAGAGTAGATAAACCTTGCTTATCAAGCTATTCCTCAAACACTGTGTTTTCTAAGCCTCTCCTTCCTCTTTATTGCTCTCCTTTTGATTCTTCTCCATTTGCCCGCATACCGTTATAAAATGCAGTGGCCAAAGCTGGTAGAGTGCAGCAACTGAGGGATTCATCAGCTCTGAAGAGAGAAAGATGTTTTAGTATGTCCCAAATAAGTTTTCTTCTTTTGGAACAGGATTACGTTACTTATTTTTCGCTCTCCTCAAACTCTTTTGCAGCACCTAGACAGTTATTCTGCATTTTATATATGTGTGAAGTAGTTCTAGTTCCCAAATTTTCCTTGGACTTGTGGTTTTTTTGAAATTCATCACATTGATTTCAGACCATTTCTCTGATTTATCAAACAGGTTTCAAATTCTAACTCTGTTTGCTAGGCTGTTTGAAATCCCTTCCAGCTTTTCATCATCTATGGATTTTATAAGCAAGATCTCCATTTTGTTGTTCAACTCATCAATGATAATATAAACCAAAACTGGACACAACATCACACTGAGTGTTCCTACTTAATATGAGCCATTTGGCACATTGCTTTGTGCATGGGGATGTTTGGTCTTTTTGATTTATTGTATACTTACCTTAAGGTGATAAGATAGATTGTATTTTTCCAGTTTGTATGCGAGTCTGTCATATAGCACAATATCAAAAGCTCCAAAAATCAGGCTAAGTCATATCTATTTTCTGTATCTTCTGTTATCCTCTAAGTCAAGTATACTGTCAAAGGAGAGAATAAGGTTGTTTTGTAACATAAAATAATATTTCTTCTGAAAATCAAGATACATTTTGATTAGGCCTGGTTGTACTGCACACAAATATTGAGAGTTCCATGAAGTTGTAATGCATATGCTTTAGAAAAAATAGAGGAATTAGAGGATAAAATGTGAGCAATACTGCTTATAAAATTCTGAAGGAAGATGTTTTCTGATTACTACTGACTGTTGGGCAAACTATGAAGTTAAAATGCAGAGAAAAATGCAGCCTCAACTGATCACTATGAATGGCACACCACCTCAGAGTTTCTTTTGAAAGGTCCTTTGAGTAGTAACTTGTCCTTGGTTATCATTTTAAAAATGAATTCATGAGCATACAGGGAGAACTGTAAATCTGAATCTTCTTTGACTTCACATATTTATGCTAAATCTTTGGTTCCCAAAGCTGTATAGTACAGAGGGATAAACATGCTTGACAGGTAAGTAAGTCAACCACATCAATCATACAAAATACACATTAATGCTATACAGCCAATCTATCAAGTGACTGAAGTCAAAAATACCTTTTAGCTGGTCTGACTTACACTGCTAGAATGTAAAGTCTGAATCCTCTGGATTCAAGGATTAGAGGTAATAACTCTTCCAGCCCCCTCGAGAACTAGAGTTAGTATTCTTTGTGTTTACAGTCAAAGAAGTTAATGTCTGAAATCAGCAGCACACTCAGGTTATCCTTCCTAGAAAATCTGATTTCAAGAATGTAACCCCAGATCACTACTGACTGTTCTAAAATAATTGTCTTCTGATCATTGCTTTCCTTGATTGAGGATAAACGATTTTGTTGCACTGAAAAGTCAGAATAAGTTCCCTAACAAATGCCCAACATTCTGCATATTTTGTTTACTTAATCTTTAGAAATGAAAATATAAGATTATTACCAGGAAGAATATATTGATTCAAAGTAAGTTACCTTAGAGAATGCTTGGCTAAAATCCCATTTGCTTGTGTGCAGCACTGATATTGTGAGTAATGTTATCTATTTTTTCCTGTAAATAGATTTTGGGATGGAGAAGCGAGGATTCTTTAATAAGAAATGATATTGTTGTATATATCTTGGGTTAGGCCTGAGATATAAAAAGCCATCTTTCCTGTAATCTTAATAGGATGATTATGCAAGGAAAGTAGAATTTACTTTGGATTGTTCCTAGTCCTAAAATGATTTGTTTACAAGGCATATAGGAATTCACATGCCCTTGGTCTACTCATATTTCCCTCCATGTTTGCCTACAAACTTTGAAATATTTGTCCATCTACATGTTCACACCATGTCAAAGATGGGATTTAGTTTATTGGCATTAAAATAAGCAAACTCAGTAGCAGAAAAAATCATGAAATACACAATTATATGAAACAGATCTTGTAAAATGTCTCACCGAGATTAGGGCAGGTTGCAAAGAGTAAAAATACTGCTAAATGGGAAATTCATAGTGTACCTATTTCAAAAACAGAGCGTGAAAGTACTAGTTGCTATCATTGGGTATAAATTCATTCCCATGCCTGTTTGGTTTGTAGCAATTGATTTTTACTGAACTGTTTACATAGGGTAAAAAATGTTTTTCCTCCTATAAAAATTTACTATTATATATAGATAAGAAATTCAGACCTTTCAGAAAGTATTAGCTCAGAGTCACAGAGAAAATGAACCCCAGTAATGCTATTGATTAGCCTGCCTCTCTCCTGTTTAAACCAATATATTGTCTTGACATTTTGACAAATGAATTTTCTGATCGGAAAACCATTTCAGAAAAAAAATAAAATCCTGATCACTCAAGGTTCATTACCATTCTTACATAATTAAAACATGATTACCTTTGTTTATTGCCCAATCTAATATTTCTTGCATGCTCAATACATTTTTGCAAGAAAGAACATTTGTGTTTTAATTTTTCTCCTGGAGGTATATGACCACGCTTCTCTCACAGACTGTCGGGATTACTTTTTTTGAAGTATATTTTATTATGTGAGACTTCTTCAGAACTCTGGAGAATTTGGTGTACTACAGGCTAGAAAAGAAAGGTAAAAAAATCTATAATATATATTGATAAATGTCACCAGTAAAGATGATGTAGTATGTTATTTTACATGGTGTTGCAGTTTTGAAACCTGTATATTAATTTACCATATACTGAATTACCAATTTAAATAAAAGGTCAACAGATAATTGTATTCCTTTACTATGAGGAACACTTGAATTAATTTAAAGTAATGCAGCAAATTATCTAAAACCATTTAGTCAAATATACTAGAGAGGGGTCAAACTTAGGGCAGCACTATTTACATCAAATTGAATTCCATCTTGAGAATGGATTTCAAATAGATTTTTAATTGCAGTATTTTGTCCACAGGGCATTATACCACGTGCTTTTTGTTTGTAAGTAAAATTCACTAGAATTTCCTCCATGATAATAGTGCCATTACAAGTCTCTCTTCACTACAAAGTTTTTGTATTCTGTATGTGAATATGCTCCAAGGCTTTCAGGTTTTGCTCATGTGGCTTAAAATTAATCTCTCACACCAAAACCAGGGTACTTCCCAGGTCCGGTTCATTTCATAAAGCAAATAAACAAATAAAAAAATTAGGTAAATTTTTCTTCATACATTGGAGCAAAACTGCAAAGATCATTCAGATGTTTTCCTAACAGTGCTATCCACAGGAAGAAAAGGAGGAGTGTTTCCCCCAAGTGTGTGGACTGCACAGCTTCAGGTTTATACTGCTTTTTCAGGAACACAGTGCATATCAGCACACAAACACATTAGTGGCCCCCTTTCCTACCTCCTTCTTCCATGTAGATCACAGTCTTAGAAAGAAGTGGAAAAGCCAGATGTAGCCATGAGGACAATACAAAAGTTAATATTTCATGGATGCGTTTTAGCCCTTCCTCAAGCCTTATGTCAGTAGCCCTCACCTCTGCTGAAGATCTAATCCCAGGAAACTAGGTTTGAAATATGCTGGAAGACAGCACTGTAAATGAAGACAGACTCTTAAATTATTTCCACTAGTGATTTTGGAAGACGTCTTGAGAAGTAAATGCCTTGCAAAAAGCAGACATGCATTATTAAAGACAAAACCATATAATCCTTTCAAAAGCACAGTGACAAATTCATTTTTGGAAATACTCTTCTGGATAGATGACAATAAACATTTAAACTGTTCTATTTTCTTTTTTTGTTTTGGCAAAACATTTAAATAATAAATGCAAATGTACCTGTTTGCTTTTTCACAAAGGAAGACTTGCAGAAAAGGGTTGTTTTAAAAAAATTGGCAAATACTTTATTTAAAGTCTTATATTCTACTTCAAAGTAGTTCATTGTGGGATTGAATTGGTTTTGGATGGGAAAGGTCATCACAGGTGAAATATTCAGTTCCAGAAATTATGTGTTTCTCTTTTCTTAGAAACACTCGTAAAGGCTACATGTTCCTTTTCTTTTCTTCATAACACAGTACTCTTGGTGAAGTTTAGTGTAATAAAGAACTTTTGCATCATGTTTATGTCAGGTAACACCTCAAAATAATTTAATGGGAATTTTTTTTTTAATATTTTTATAAAGGACCCTAAACTCCATAGCTGACATCAGTAAACTCATTGCAGTCAGAAAGTGCTCCAGAATTAAGGCTATCCAGTTCCAGGTACTGGAGCAGAAATACTGTATAAAAACATAGGTGAGGATTTTTAGATCAGTCCTGGCTGGGTGGAAACTAGTCTTAGGACAGTTTCCTGCTGGTGTGCAGGTGATGTAGCTCCTCACAAAGACAGAAGCAATAACAAGGAGTCTGAGAGAGGCACTTTCAACAACTGATTTGAGAAGTAGGAATGATTCTGGGTCTATCAATCTAGCAGCATTCAGCCTCCAGTGCAATGCTAATTGTGGCATATCTGCCAGAAATTCCCAGGATGAAGCACTGATCATGTTACAAAAGCAGAGGATATTGGAAAGCAAGCAAAATGGGTGTGGAGGCCCTCAGTTCAGCAAAATACTTAAATCTGTACATACCTTTATTTTTAAAGTTTTTTTTTTTTAAGAAGCAGCATCTTCTTAAATCAGAGTCATCAAGAACTGAAAATAATTGAATTTACATGGAAAATGCAAAAAAAAACAAGTATTACTTGTTCACTTTAGCCTTTTCATGTAAATATCTACACAAGCCAGCCGAGTTTATGAAATTTTAAGACCCTAAGTTTGCTGCTTTGAAAACTGTTTGGTTCCTAAGCCAAAGTTAGGGAAATGGTATTTTTTCTAGTCTAACTCCTAGCATAATGGATCGGACCCATTATAGTCCTCTGTTGTTGTCAGATTGTGTATTGTTCACCAAATAAATTGGATACTGAGAGTGGCTGTTTTAAATTCATCATATAAATGTTCTGAAATACTATGTATATATTATAAATATATTTTTTTAAACTTGTGTTATTTACTTGACAGACTTGAATCAAAAGAACCTTTCCTGTCAGTTGGGTAAGTAAGCCTATTTATATATTTCAGCCATCACACAATATAACTGTGGGATTATGTTGACATAAATATCCTGTTTCAATGCTATAGTTATTTACTATTTATTATTTACTATACCTACATCCTGTTAACCATCCACAATGTTATGGTTATTTACTACACCTAGGCTTATAAAAAGTAGATATCAATAGATAAAGTCAGCAGTCATGAGTATCTCCCTTCTGCAGAAGTACCAAAACATAGGTCTTGTGTCTATTAACTAACCAAAATTTGTACTGAAAGAAATGTACTAGTTAAGTGTTGCATTGATAGGCAGTTGTTTATTATTTTGTTTTCACTGTTCTTTCAGTCAGAAACCATTTCAACTATTGACTATGCTGGCTGCCCATGCCAATGAATAAAGAATTGATAATACCTTTTTAAAATAAAATTTTCAATTATATTTGAATAGCAGAAAACCATCAGATTCATAAAATTGAAATATTCATTAGCCTCATTATATATCACATTTATACTGATTTATGTATTAAATATAACTCCTGAGTTCATAGTCTCATAGCCACTTACTTATATATTCTATATATGCAAATGTTTAATTCATCTTTTCTCAAATGCTATTTTAAAATGGGATATATTCTGGAAAAATGTTATTTCTTGGTAAAAGGTAGTCCATTCTATATATTAAAGGTATGTATCTGTATTTTGCTTCTGAGTCTGAAGTTCACTTTTCATTAACCGTTTGGCCATTAGCTTCTTTCTTTAAAACTTTCCTAACTCGCTGTTTATTTCATTCTTCACTCCCAGTTCGTTTTGCTTCAGAAATGTATATTCTTTACCTCTCTCCATTCTCATTTGTATTGTTCACAGTACCATATGTTTTGTGCAGCTAAGAACATAAATGGCAGGTGAAAGTTCCCAATGCAAAATGCTCAGTTAAGGGTTAATTCTACCATGTAATTATCGGTAGCTTCCAAGCTGCAGAATTAACACTGGATTGAAAACCTGCTTCAGGTTTTGAAGTGCATATTAAAAATAGCAAACAAAGGAAGTGTATCAGTTATGAACAGAGAAACTCCACAAATCAGCATAAGCAGGATTGAGATGTGTCCTCATTTTTATAGTACAAAGTAACTTTGAAATGTTTGAGCATATTTTGAATTAATTGCTTACCATTTCTACTGTTTAGCAGCTCAAAATCATTGAAAAAATAAGTGAAAATGAGGTCTAACTTTGGGGGGGAGGGGAGGGGATGGCCCTCTTGTTTTGTATGCTCTCAAATGTCCAAATTCATTACATCAGCCATGTCTATTATTACCTCTTGCTATTCCATTTTGGAACTTGTACTATTTAGTTGGGCTTTTGTTTGTTTTCTTTTTTCTTTTTTTTTTTTTTTTTTTTTTTGAGGCCTCGGCTTTTGTAATGAGGTGATTACCTGAAAATTTCAGCTTTAAGACTAAGCAAAGAAAAGTTTCATGCCATTGTGGCTGAGGAGCAAGCTTGAAAATATAAAAATCCAGAAAGCAAATAAAATGACAATGGTGGTGTTAGTTGTAGCAATTATAATAGTAGTAACCATTAAAAAATAATAAAACCTTTGTCTGCAGTTCATGTCATGATTTTAAGAATCTTGCTAGCAATTTCTTGACATTTGGGTTTGAGTATCTAGAAGGAAGTATTACTTTTTTTTTTTTCTCCATATAAGCTGGGTGGTGGCCATTGAGTAAATTCACATTACTGCCACGTAGTAGTTGTGTGTAACTTTTTGCTAAACTGGATTCCTCTCAGGCAGTCTAATTTAAGTGAAGAGACTCAACCTCTGTGCAAAGCTTCACAGAAGTTTGTCTTGAATGTCCTCAAAGCACTTTTTGCAAACTCATAAAGATCATACTTGAAGATGTACAAGTCAGCCCCCGTCTCTGTGCTACTTTTGCCTTTTACTGCTTCATTTTCTTCACCTCAAGGGAGGTGGCCTCTGACCGAGGCCAGAATGCTGTGCTGCGAGGAGTGGCCAAAGCAAACACCTGCCTTCTTGGTGCTGAGGCAGATACATGGTCCTCCTCGTCCCATGTTAATTTGGGGTTCATTTGTTCAGAGGATGAGCTCTCATGCTGAGACCTGCATCTAAAGTTTTAACCCAGACTGACAGCTGCGATCATAACTCCTTTAAAATACAGTACGTATTTTACTTATTGCAGGAGCAATACTGACTCAACCTCAATCAGAATAACACATGGGTGCCCTTAATGCCTCTTGCAGTCAGAACTGGTCAAAACACTGATCTAAATCACTTCTGGTTGCCTACAGATGATGGTTCTGCAAGCCAGCCTTTCATTTATCTCCCCTCTGCAATAGAGATTTGTTTCCATGTTTTCATTTTACTGCCTCAGGAGTCTAATTACCTCTTTTTGTCTTACTGTGCCTAAGTGAACAAATGCTTGGCACTTTTCCATTGTTAATTCTTTTCGTAAGGTGGGAGAATGTGAAGCGCGGCAGCCCAAGAGCTCGAGATTGCAGCACTGTGCTTGTGCTCTGTCTGCGTGTGCTGGCACAGGCTGCTGCAGCCCCCCAGGTAGATCTCCTGAAGAGAAAAACTGGATGCCAAATTGGTGCAATGTCTCTCTCCTCTCAAAAAGTGGCCAGCTACAGAGACAAGCAGATCCTACTCTTGTTGTTGTGGCTTTTCATTCAAATACACAGAAAGAATAGCTCCTGTACTCCCTCGGTGAAAAAATGTTGCCTTTATCCCTTTATCCTCCATTCTAATGCAAAATGCATTATGATGAAGACAAATCCAAGCACCTTCCCTCCCTGTGCAAGACAGGGGGATAACTTGGTGCTGAAATCACTGTAACTTCTTTAATGTAAGTCTCTAACAGTAGCAATCAGGAGCAAAAATATGCAGAATATGTGATTTGTTCATATAAAAATATCTGAATTGAATTTATGATTCTGGGCTAAAATATAAAGTTGAATTTGAGGCATGTATTCTCTTCCTTTGTTTTTCAGAAGTGGAAAGAAAATCCTTAGGAAATGCTGAAACAGTTAACAGTGCTGAAGGCTGAGTGTTAGCGTATACGAGTGCAGGGTACTTCTCTCCACATGTGTTATTTCCACACTTCTGAGGTTTTGTGTCCTGATTCAGCCTTAAAGAGCAACAAAGAGGAGGTTTTTGTGGTGGTTTCCTTCCGCTTGTGCTAAAGTGTTAGAATGAAAAATAAGCCGGAAGAATCCATGCCTGGAAGAATTTACTACCAGAGACTACAGCTGTGGATTTACAAATGTGTTTAATTTTAAAAACTGATTCCACCAAAGTAAAGACTACTCATAAGGCATCAGATTAGCTTCATGTAGCTTTATGTCTTTGGAGGATTCAGACCAGGCAGGTCAAGAGGTAGAAAATACTGGATAGTGCAAAAAGGTCAACAGAAGAACCAGCTCATATAAGTTTATCCCACTTTATGCTAAAGTATGTATGATATGTAAAAGAGAGAGAAAGCATTCAAAATACATACAACTTTTAATGATACACATTTGCTTTTCATATTTGGGGTTTTATTTTTATAGCAATGATTCATACTTATCTACTCAACCAAACAGTTACCATTCTCTCTAAAAGATTAAACTGATAATGCAGTTACTAACCATTGACCGGGTTATTTCATGGCAGCTGATTCGTAGTAACTATCTGTGTGTATAAGCTTAGCACTTGGTAAATTCCAGGTAATACTGCATGCAAACTGGTAATGGATTGTGAGTCTGAGCCATAATATTCAAAACTCATTTCATAAGACACAGCGATTGCAATGTCTTATAAGTCTTGTAATAGTGTTACATGGTCAGGAGGGACCATACTGATTTTGTAGCCTTTTCACACAGTAGGAATCCTTTGAATTAATTCTTGCTTGTATTTTACTGCACGTTTTAGAATAACATCCAATCTTTATTCTAAAATATCTAGTGGTAGGAAATCCATCACAACCACTGACAATTTCTTCAGACGAAAAATGTGTGTATTCTTTGTTAGATGTTATTTAATAAAATGTCATATATTGTTGTGTTCAGAAGAGACAACGAGAGAGAGCAAGAGCTAACTTTTTTTTCTGGCTAGTAGGAACTTACGTTCACCTACTGCCAGCTGCAGAGAATGGAATTACTTCTGGATAAGCAGGCTCTTCAGTGTGACTGCCTTTGAAAATGCATGTGTCTGATTGTCAGCTGAGATCCAATCTATTTCTATTTCTTTTGTGTAGATCTTTAAAAAAATACAATGCATACTGCTGACATTTTCACTCTCTTTTTCAAGATTGGTTGTTTGTTATAAACGCTATAAATATAGGTGGAAGGTCTAGAGAGAGCTCTATGTGAAATTAATGCGTTGTATGCATTTATTACATGATGAGTAGTTGTCTGGGGAAAAGAAGAGAGGTACAAGTAAAATTGACAATAATTGCTGCATTTTTGACATTCTCAATAAAGAGACTAAAGATCTGAATGAACTATCCCTTCTTCACCAAGGTCCTGTTTCTGGAAAGCATATAATCATAAGCAACACTGAAAAGCCATGGTTTTTCATACCACAGCCTAAAGCTGATACTTTTAGAACACTGAAGGAATCTGGGGGGGATTAGCTTTATGAAGTGCTTCCCCCTCCAAAAAAGTAATACCCCTTATTTTTTCTCTGGCAGATTTTTTTTTGAGAAATTTCTAACTGGAGTCATCATCCACATTTCTTCTCTGTCTTTCTTTCTTTTCTTTTCTTTTCTTTTCTTTTTAACAACAGATATGAGGTTATAATGTACAAAGCAGAATGTAACCAAATGCCATCTTTTGTACAACAAATGCTGTAAAGCTTCACCCCTGATTATCAGGTAGCATCAAAGAAACACCAGTGGAAAGGGGCAGACACTATTCCTACTATTTCCATCCAGCTTTTGGAAAGAGATAGCTATGAAAATGATTTTTCTTCAGCAAAGTGAAAAATATAAAGAGAAGAGGAGATACCAGAAGTATCTCAATATCAATATGAAATGAATGAAGCTACTAGTCCTGAACATATTTTCATAACTCCTTGTTCATGTGTGGGCCAGGAATTCAGAACCTGTGTTTATGTGAGAAGCATTGGAGGACTGAACTCTCTTGAAAATTATTTAAACTCTTTGCTTACAGAGAGGCAGTAGTTTCTTATGCTTACAAACACTCAGGGTCCGTGGCTTAGATAAGAAGCAGCAGTTCTATATTTGCAGGGAATACCCTCCCCAAAAAAACAACCCATGAATTATGCATGTGGACTAGCCTGGAGATCACAAGCAGGAGTCAGAGGATTGCAAGGGCTCTACATGTGACGAGCCATCCTGGATAGGTCCCAGAGAGGCAGAAGGATTTATGGGAGGATAGCTAATACGGAAAGATGGGGATCTTTGTGTAGAAGAGGCTGAGAATCTGTACAGTTTGATTTCAAGCAGTGATACACATCTCTTCCAACAACTTACCATAACTCATAAGGATTAACCTCATAAGGAAAAGGACCTTTTCTATAAGGATTAACCTTTTCTATAATTGTCTGTTTTCAGTTATTAAAAGATTCTGAGAACTATTTTTGTCCATCCACTAGGATGGACATCACTCTTTTATAACTTTATAAAAAGATTTCTGCTTACGGGTTGCTCTGAAGAAGAGACTACCAACCCACAATAATAATGGTGTTGATCCACTTGGACTTGCTGCATCTTCTGGTGTTTCTGTATCATTTCTCATTGTTTAAAGAACCTAGATTATATATTTTTCTACTCATCTGAAATCCAAGTAATTATTTTATGATTATTCTCTTTCCCTGATCTTTTTCATTCTACTCTATTTCCACTTCCATACACACGCAAAAATGTACACTATATAGAAATTAGACTAAAGCATTTGGCAAAAAAGAGTGGTTTTTTTTCCTAATTCCATTAACTTTTATTATCAACAAGCTCAACAAATATGCACCTTGACAAATCCCTCTTCCCCTCTCTGACGTTAATAACATCAGCAAAAATGTGCTTCATAATTGAGAAAGGCAACAGAGCATGAGATCTTTTTTTTCTCCCCTGGTTATTCTATTCGCCTTTCCCTTTTATTTATTTTCTGTTATTTCCATCATTCAAGACTATCCTTTCACTTCTATTTTTGGAGAAACCTACACAGGTCATTCGTGTTCCAGGTTAATGTCAAAAAATTCCTCAATACAGTATATCTGAAGTTCAAAGCAATCTGCATTTATCCATTGAATTTGGGGAAATTTGTTCATGGTCAGCCTGGATTCTTGGAATACTTTATCATTCTGCAGGCCAAATTACACCTTTCGTGACATCTGTCATACACATTGTCATCAGGATTTACACACAGGTATAACAGATTATAACAATTTTGCTGTTGATGCATACAAAAAATAAATAGGAATTCAGGTCACATTCTCTGTTGCCACTACTGTGCTAAGAGGATATGGGATAGAAATGAGAGCTACACCTTCTGGGAGCACATCTCTTTAGCAGAGACAGAGGTACCTGAGAGGTATTGAATAAGACTCTGTTTCCTTGCAAAACTAATCCTTTCATGCACACACACACACACACACACACAAATCATGATTACACTTTAAATCTGGAATCAAATGCCATTTGGTTTCAACCAAACCTTGTCTAGGCATCAGTCACTAGGTGTATTTCACATTCTGGCTGATATTTTATAGGCTATAAAACTGTCTTGCTGTGTACAGCATTCATAGAAAAATAAGATCCCAGTCATGTAAGCCCTATAAGGGTGAGTAACGGTAATGTGGTTTTGCTGGGAGAAGGCAAAAATTGTGGTGGGGGAGTTCAGCAAGCAGGTAAGGGGGGAGAGGAGAGAGAGAGAGAAAGATTTCAGCAGTTTTAATTCTTCACAGAGTCTTATGTTTCTGGAAGAGATGCTGGAGGCGATTCTGAGAAGTAAATTGTTATGGTAGCTTAATTCAATAGACTACAAAAAAACAAATTTACCTATGGTGTATCTGTATTGTTAGCTTCTAATGTGCATTACCCAGAGTGATAAAACATTTGAAATGAAACTTTCTATAAATGTTTACTAGCAATGATGCATACCATGGAAAGTGCAGCTCTAATCTGACAGTAGAGAACCACTCTGCTCAGGGGCTTTGACCACATGATATAGGGACACATGCTGCAGAAAATGGCAATAATGGAAGCATAAAGCTGCCTGAGCCCTCTTTCATGTTGTCATCTTCTTAATATTTGAAATGCTATGAAATGAATATATACAGAAGAGAAAAGCTGGTCATTGTCTAAGAACTGTGAGGATCACTGTATCTTAATTAAGAATAAAGAATGTCTTTCCAAATGAGAGGCTGAATGTATTAATACTGCATTTCTATATACACGGAATAATTTTTGCCAGGGTTGATAGGACTAAAGAAACATTTATAAATGTTGTCATTGAGCAAGATAAAACACATATTAAATTCTAACAATATAGCCATCAAATGAGATGTCTTATATATAAACACGAGTATTATGTTCTTAAAATACAATTACAGCAATCTAACAAAACTTGCCTACCTGCTGCAAGCAAGTTGTCGAAATGTGGATTTGTGTGGAGCTTAATACAATGGTATGAATGAGAGTCCAGATGAGGTCCTGTAGCATCTGGGGAGGGGAAGGAAGAAGAGGAGATCACATAAAATACATAGTGAACTACACGCATTTATTTATTTATTTATTTATTAATACAGTAGTCAGACTGTAGATCATTAAGTCAGCTGCAGTTATGCTACTAAAATGTGTGAGATACATTACAATATGTGATTTACAAAATGTAACTACTATATTTTAAGGAGCTTATAACTCAAAAAAAACCAAAACAAAACGGAGTAAACCTGAGACCAAAAAATGTAATTAAACTATGCATTGGATATGTTCATCAAAAAATCTTTGATGGGGAAGAGAAGAAATGATGGATATCCTATAGTGCTCTGTGCACTCTGAGTGGAGCAAGCCCTTACGCAGCGAAGGTGAACAGAAAGAAACATGCTAACTAGAATAAACCAGAAGAGTACACTGGTTGCATTGTCTTCCCGACATACTCAGGAAGTCTGGAGCACAATCATTTTAGGAAATTTGAGAAAGATTCCTCCTTAAGCAGAAAAGAAATTCCAGCTGAGCTGTTTCTCCTCAGAACAGACAGGCACAGAACCCCAGTTCTCCTCCATTGCAGCAGTATCCCAAGTCACCAGTATAGGCAGAAAAATGTGTCTAAATACTCTCTGGACATGCTGACCCTGAGAAAAGTTGTAGAGGCTAAGGGGTCAGCCTCGCAGTTTAGCTGAAACACTAGAACAGGCAAAAGTCTTTATGGGGGTTCTCTAGGGGGAATAATGTCTAGTATCAAACACTACTTCTTTGCAAATTAAAAAAGATGTATAGAAAGGTTACAGCTAGGTAAGTCATACTCTCTTATGATAACTGGGTGAAATCAGGAGCTCTACCATATGTCTGAAAATATATACGGAAACTACAATACCAGCACCATGAGAAGTCACCATGCTGTTTTGCGACATGCTACACCTAGGTGAGTTATCTGGGACAAAAATCCTCTTTCCCTTATGAGGAAAAATATAATTGAAAAGTCCTGATTTATGTGTGAGATAAATGATTCTATCTGATCCCTTGTTTTCAACAGCTTTATTCTGGATTTACAAGGAAGGCATTGAGGATAGTGACATTTGAATTCCCTTCTGTAAATCAAAAGGTCTTTACCTTGTGATCTTAGAAATTCCTTTCTTTCTGATTTTTTTATTGCTTTACAGAAAATAAAGCTTGCTTTCTTCACTGTGTATATAAAAGGGAACTGACATATGCCCTTCCGGATGCATAGATTTGTCAGAAATCAAGAAAAGTGTAGTCAGCATAGGTCTAGAGGATAAACAACTGGTTGTGTGATGTACAACTATCCTCTCCACTCGTCTCTGTCAAGACTAGAATTGTGTCTGGTCCCGCGCTCAGTTGTGGAGGCATCACCTTTTTATCATATGCGCTTCCCATCTCCATTTACTATGAAAATTATTGCATAGCATGTGAGGAATACAAAAATGCTTTCTTAGATTAAAGGTATTTCAGCTTGCATTGTAACTCAACTTGCAAAATGCAGTCTTAAAGAAACAAGCAGTATGTCTTGTTTCAGAAAGGCGCACTCAGGACATTGACAATAATGGCCCTGTTTATGTCTCCATTTTGCTGGTTTAAACCATGAGTTACTCAGTCTAAATGAATTAAATTATGTCAGTAAACTTAATGTAAATGAGAACCAAATTAAATTTAATTTAAACCTTCTTGACAGTTTGAAAGGGGGAACGTGTTGCAATTCCCTAGAAATATATTTTTTTTCTACTTAACCTCCAACATTGTCACATTGTAATTAATTAATCCTTTGTGAAGGGTGCTTTTCTGTTCATTCAATGCCTCTAAGACTGCTTCCCTGAAAAGTACATAAAGTTTTCAGAGATCTGTTTTTGTAGTCTTAAGTGGTTAGTCTTTCAACTCCAGTGCTACCACTGTGCTGTTCAGTGAAATGCTGTAGAAACATTTCAAAGTCTAAACCCATCACTTATTCCTACACCTGTCAATGATAGTCTTCTGTACTGGTCAAACCTAGTTAAATGACACTCCTGAAATGTATACAGTATTACCGATTAATTGGATAATCAATCACTTGTGTATGGTTTGATAGTAGTGCCTTGAATACACTGAATTTAAAACGCATTTTAAGAAGCAGGACTCATTACTCTTGTACTAAGGAAAAAAAAATGTTTGGACATCTAGAATTTCCCAGGCACTCTGTACAGTTAAAGGACACCTTGGGAAAAGGTTAGGCCACTTGACACTGGAAAGCTTTTTCATTACCTTAGTATAATATGTTCCCATGGGAAACGTAAGTAATTGGAGATTACATTAGATGAGAGAAAAATAGTTTAACAGCAGGAGGAAAAAGGACAGGGAGACATTAAGTAGATTTATATAGGTTTCCTGATGTAGAAAAGCTACAGTGCAGTATTTTGTTTCTAAAAAGCATCAGGCCAGCAGTGCTAAGTGTAGACTGTGCCTGCTGCTGCGGTTAACTATTTCTAATTTGTAGTACTTCTAATACCTAGCACTTATGCTGTATAGAGAATTGTTTGGGCTAAATTTTGCTTTGAACTCCCTGTATTACTTGCGCCCATTTGGCTGCCAAAAACAGCTCTCAGGCCAGCTGATTCTCCAGGTCTGAATATTAAAGTCAATGTTTTTACTATCTTGTGCTTTACAAGCTTTGTCTGACCCTCTACAGGGAAGTGTCTAAATTACTTACTTGCCTAACTGTGTATATTCAGCTTCAAATATTTGCCCAAGTTTTGCCCCAAATTCATGTTGGCAAGTACGTTCAATAGTTTCCCAAAAAGTACATTTCATTAGGAAAATAGTTTTGGGGAAAGAAGAAGAGGGTAAAGAAAAGATGTATCTGAAGGTGGTATAGAACAGCCTACTTGTATTTCAAGTGAGCTCTGCCTAGCCTCTGTAGAAAGATACTCTAAAGGGAGAGTACAGCAAATGGGGTACAATGGTCAGACAAGTTGTTAAATGTATATATGCCTTACTGAAACAAAGCATACCTCTTTGGATTAGTTTTGCCACATACTTGTCAGTTTTGCAAGAAAGACTCTCCATGTACATTGCTACATTTCTTTCTGTGCTTTTTAATACTTGACCCTTCACTTCTCCCACCCCCCCCCCTCAAACCCCCTCCCCCCCCAAAAAAAAAACCCAAAAAGAAGCAGCTCAAAATGCTATCTTGCATTTATGAATTAAATGACCAGACAGGATGAGGAAAATATTTTTATTAACTTATGGTTACAAAACTATTATGAGAATTGATCAGTAATTGAAGCATATAAACAGTAAATTGTCTTTCATCACTTCGGCATTTTGAAACAAGTGGTTGGGGGTTTTGGTGGTAATTTTGTTGTTGTTGTTGTTTTAACCATGCCTATTTAACCTGGTAACTGCATTATAGAAAAGAGTGTAAAACACATTTTTCTATAATTGCTTTTCCACTTTGCTCTCTCTTTTTTTTTTTTTTTTTTTTTTTTTTTTTTTTTTTTTTTTCTTCTGTAAACTTCCAGGAATATATTAGCTGAAGGAATCACCGACAGTAAGCATATCCACAAAAAACAGTCTCTGGAAACTGTTCTCTTTGCAGAACATACAACCTGAACCGCAAAACAGAAGTGTCTTTCCTCTTCTATCAGCATCCTCAACCTCAACTAAAACATGACCATCTCTAACATAAAGGTGGTAATCAGCCCACACACTCCTTTAGTCTTGGAGACTTGCAGTGAGATTATCAATTAATATGTTAATTAGCATCAATTTAATTGGTGTCTTTGGGGAATTTAGATAGCCCTCCACTGAAAAATGGCCTGAAATCTCCACCTTTTTTAATAGCTCGTGAAAGTCATTGCCATCTGATTGATTTTCTATCAGAGAAAAATTCCACCTCACATTGCTTATTCCCTAAATCATCTAGTCACCCCTATTACTTTTTTTTTTTTTTTAATATCACTTCAGTTTAGACTGATTCTCTTTTGCACTCAACAGGAACAATTTCTAGCACTGTCTTTACATGACAAGAAAAATGATTTTACAAGTGACTGGATTACTAGTTTGAACCATTATGTTGATATGTGCCTTCTAAAAAGAGTTTGATTGAAGGAATATTGCTTTTTTAAAAATATTTTTATCCAGCCCTGACAACAGAGAAGCAATTGACAGTATAAATGGTGATAGTGCTGTCAATTGAATTAAGATACATTATGCCTGGTTTGTCAACATTTATGATTTACAAATAAATCTCTGCAGATGAATACCTACAGAAAAGAAAAAAGATGATAGTTAAGGGGGAAATCACATGCAACATTGAAATTCTTGTTGTTTTGAAAACAAGACAATCGAATTCTGCTCTCTTCTGCATTAACTATTCTAAATTCAGATTAACTCCACTGAAGTCAGTTACATTAAGTGCTGTTTAGAGCAAAGTAAGTGAAAACAGAATGTGAACATTAATTTATAAAAACCTTTTGTAGAATAGGACACAGAAAGAACACAAGGAAGCCTATGCAGTAGTGAGGTATTTTCAATATACAATGTCATCAGATAAATAAGGACATAATAACATACGTAAGCTTATTTCAAAGATGCAGCAGCAAAGTTTTGCATTTGCCTGATTGACACACATATAGCTGCTGATATGCATGTGAAAACTGAATATGTATAGAATTATAGCTCTGAAAATCTGGTCCTTGGGGATTCCTTTATTCTTCAGGCATACAGAATTTAAAATAGGCTTAGTGTTAAGTGAAGTGAAGCTAAAAAGAGACATTATCTTTCTCCAATTAAAACAGGATTGTTTTGGTCAGAATAAGGAACCATGACTTGTGCTTAACAGAAACACCTTTTATTGATGAGTTCTCTGTGGTCTCAGTGTGAGCATCACAGTGTTTTTACTATCTTCCATTTTAATAGCAGCATCGTGTACACAGTTCTGTTGTTAATGGTGCAAAGATGGCATATGTTTGTGGGTAAGTAATCTGTCTGTTTACAATGCCATCATGAAACCGCTGACTCCACCAGTTCACAGGATCGTTTAAACCTTTCTCTGCTTCCAACTTGCTCAGTATTTGGTATTCTGCACTGTGTGAGTGATTTCCTGCTGCCTTCCTAACACAGGTTGGTGGGTTGCTAAGGAATAACTCTCAAAGGGGTTAAGAGCCCCGCAGTCACCTTGATCTCAGTGCCAATGATTATCTGCGCTAAATTTCTGCTTCATGGTTTATACCACAGCACTGACCAAAGCTTATGTCTGTCCCTTGGCATTCATAGGCATGAAAAATTATGGCTGTAGGTGGAGAGCTATACTGGTTGCTTTCACAGTGTGATGTCATTAATATCTCACTACCAAGCACTGAAAAATCATCATTCAACCTCAAAAACAAGCAAACAAACAAAAAGTGAGACTTGTTTAAAAAAACAAAGCAATTTTTTATTTTAAATTATCAGTTTTGGGTTCTTCTTATTGTCATTGATTTATGCTCTTTACGATACACATTCAGGACAACTGCTTCACAACCAAGAGGACTAGGAACTAACCTCCAGACCTCTCAGAGTCTCACACAGTGTCTTGCCTCCGTTGGCTGTTGGGCCAGCAGTCGCTGCTAAGGATGCTTAATGCAGCCAGTAATGCAGGATCTATCATGCTCTGCTGCTGCGCTGCCTGTGCTGCCATAGCTCCACACAGAATTTCAGAGAAGGAGAGACTTGGATCATGGATCTACCTTAAGATTTCCAAAAATTTAAAATCCACCCTCCTTTATGCATCTCCTTATTCCATTAGGGTCAACACCTACAGATAACATCCTACAGTGCTACTATCCTACTGTAATTTTAATACATAGAATGACCAGATAAATGCCTTACCTCCCTGAATAAAGCTTGAATTCAGCAGCTTTCTCTGAAGAGACTAAACAGTAGATAGGGAAAAAAAGAATCGAGCCCATTGTTCTGTTGCGAGTTCGTGGTAGTCCATCCACTTCTGCTATTTGCCCCTTGAAGGTGAAGTAGCTGTTGCTCCCTCTTTGCAAGTGGTCACGGCTAACAAGTCGCTGCATGTGCTCTTTCCTGCTCCATGCTGATGATTCTCCACAGAAAAATGTCTTTTGCCGATGCAGAGAGCTCCTAATGGCCTGGGGGTGAAGCAGATATTTCCTCCCCACCTCCTGCTGGACTCCCCTGTGCTGTGGGAGCATGGGATTTAACTAGCAGGGGTGCCTTGAATTCTGAAGTAGATTTCACTTACAGTAAATTCAGACTAGAAACGGAAGCAAATTAGCTCCTACTAGCTTGCCAACTGCACTAACAGGTCACACTTAGAAGCTACCATATGTTTGCATCTGGTGTCCCAGCCATGGGGTCAGTAATTTTTGGCAGCGAGTGTGATAGGGTGGGCAAATTGGATGGTGTATGCTGTGACTAAAGCTGTGGGTATGTCTGTGTCAGAGCTTGACTGTCATGCAAAATTCAGAATACCTGCAGTTACCTCCTGTTTCAGTAGCAACGGTGGCTTTTTTGCAGTGCAAAAAAGCCAAGCACTGTAACTTTAAAGAGGTAACATCTATAACAGAGCCATTTAGCTGGCTGCAGTTGTAAAAGCACTTCATGACAACTGCTGGGGTTTCCCAGGGTGAAGATTAAAAGCATAGGGGCAGTGCCCCTCTTCTGTCTTTCTGGAAGCCTTTGAAAGTTTTTACCGTATAATGAATGTTGATACCCAACATGTTTCTGGGCAGTAATAATGAGCAATGCCAAAATTAGATGTTTCTGAAGCAATGAAATGTTTTTGAAAGGTAATATAGGCAACCTATAAAACTTACAAGAATTCATAAATTACATTGCTATGTGATAATCAGACTTCAAAATGTACTACGTTTTCCTGCTCTGGTCCCACTGATAAGCATTTGGACCACACAGAGAATGGTTGGTTTAAATTGCAATTTGTAAAGCTGAAGGAATGTAAAGAATTGAGTTCTGTTTCAAGGCAGAAGTTATCTGAATAGGGAACAGAGCAAAAGAATCAAAATTCTTAGGGACTCATTGATGTGCAAAATTGCTTCTTTCAAAAGAGAAGTATAATCCCAGATTTTACACTGAATTAAAAAAAATGCTAAGACATTTTTTGACAGTTTAAAAACATTTTACATAAGGAATTCTGTGGGACAGCCTCTCCTCACCAATACAGCGAGAGTGGAAGCACAATAGAGAAGGAGAGAAATTGCCAGCTGCCAGACAAGAAACCCCTTTCTGCATTCTCCCTACCCCAAATGCCTACTGACCCCTGTCCCCCAAAACCTCAGCTGACTGCCCTACCCTTTTCTCCATCCTCACCTGAGCAACCCTTTGAGCCTTCCTCAACCACTCCCGCCCTCCTGTGCTCCTTCACTGCCACCATTCCCAGGGATGGCCTTTGAGCCATCTCTGTCATGAAATTTTGTATATACAAAGTCAGTGGCTCTCATACCCTATGAAAGTCCTGTGGCCCTTATTGTCTCCCATGGGCCAGAGCTGAGTGTCCCAGAGAAGTATAGCTGCCCTTCAGCTTTCCTCTAGCTGGTGCAAAGTGAATTGTTCTCCATCAGGTTCATGGTCTCCAATGCTGAAAAACTGAATTTATCAGGTCTTAATGCAAATTAAATTAATGTCAATCCAGGTGAAAGTTTTCATGTGACAGGCTTAATGTCTTCTCTTCAAGCTGTCTGTGCTCTTCTACTTAAAAACAAAAATCGAATATTAAATACAGGCTTATTGCAGCTATTAATCATGCAGCTAAGTAGAACCATTATCAAATTATGAATAGTTGTAAATAAAATCATAGCTTTGCTACCTCTTAATTCCGTGTAGACTGTCTGTGGAGTGAAAAACAAAATAAGGGATGTATAGTTTAGGGAAAACTTTTGCTACAGTTCAGTAAAAGTGAGATACAGGAATATGATTTCTGTACAAGGTCTAAATAATATTATTTTTCTTCCAACCCCCACATTGAGCTTATCTTCTGCTAGGTTCTAGTCTCCCAGGACTGTTTTATTTAATTAATATTTCATATAAAATGCATATAGGACTCTTCCTTCTCAAATAATTTACCAACTGGACTGCAGTCAGCGTGCTCTCTTTCTCATCTAGTGAGTCTCATGATATCTGAAAACAAAACTAAAAAATGTCAGTTCAGAATTCTTGTCCCATGCTACAAAATGTGTACTAAAAAAAATATTAAAAAAAAAAAATTGGAGAACATTTTGCAATGTTCAGGAGCAGAAATTATCCAGAAGTCCAATCCCTCTACAGAAGGTTCATTAATATGTAGCTACTGTCATTCATATCTCTTCATTTTCTGTGAATGTTTTCTTCTGTGCTTTGTCCTTTCTAAATCTCTTTTCTACCTTTCTGCTTTTGTATTTAAATCTTCTCTTTCTTTTAGTGATTCTTTCTTTCTTCATCCCTCTCATCCCTTCCTATTCATAATTGTCCTTCTGAGGCAAGTGAAAAACTTAGCTTTTGTGTTCCTACTCCTTCATCAGGCAGAGTATAAATCTCTAGTGACTTTTCAGTACAGACCATTTATTAGCTCTTGGGTTGTATTTTGCGGGGAAGAGTGAGATAGATTTCATGGCTGTTTCTTCATCATAAAGGCAGAAAGTGGCTATTGAGATGCAAACCTAAGTTCAACGAAGGTTCGACTTCACAATCAACAACTCAAAAATAGTTTTCCTCTGGACTGTTTCCTACCTATATTTGTTTCCCTTAATGGTATCTTTCTTTTCTCAGAATCAGCATGTATAATCTCCTCTGAACCTGAGACAAAAGTCATTGAAAAACTCTCAGTAACATTATTGCCGTCACCATGCATTTTCCTAACTTTTTTCCCCTTCTTTTTATGTATATTTAAATCTTCCAGATGAAAGATTTGCTGAACTCAAGAATCAACAGGCCAACCTTTTTCATATTTCTCATGAATCAAATCCATTTTCTAGTTCCTGGCTACACCCACTCATGCATTCGCCAATCTCTCACACATTTACCAATCTTTCTAGTCCACTGATTATGCTATGTTAATGTACATAAGAGGCAGGTTTCAGCATTAGAGTGTGTACTTTGTTTGATCACTCAGAGAATCATACTGTAATGAACCTCTAATTACAGAGCTGTGTTAATTTTCTTTTATATGTGCTGTCAACAGTTTTCACTATTTTGATTGCCCCAGACTTCACTTTTCCAAATATACTACAGAATGATAGTGGACAGTGGCATGGACAAACTATACAATATATGTATGTATATATACATACAATGTATATTTGAGGAGAGGGAGTAGAAAGGTTTTGAAAAATGGCTTGAAATATGAGAGTAAAATAATATTACCACAAATGTATTAAGGAATGTATAATTTTCTATAAGCCAGTTCATTTTTGTTTTTCTGTTTTTTTCCACAGTGGTTATGTCTTCGATTATGATTACTACAGGGATGATTTCTACAATCGGTATGTGTTGTTATATTTTTATACATCCTATACCATTTCTACTGTTTGTTTATAATGAGATAACATCGTTTGGTTAGATAGGTCTGTTTTGATTTTCCATATTATTGACTTCATTATTTTTATTGTATACAGAAGACTATTTGAACAGATCACAGACAAGATTACCACCATACAAAGTCTGCTCATTAAATAGCTCTTTTGCTATTAACCTTCTCTGTGAGCTTTTGGGGCTTTTTCTGTGCTGAAAAAATTAATGATAGTTTAATTGCCTAGAGTTCCTTCCTACAGAATTCTTCCAGGCATACTTTCACTGGAACGTATAGCAGCTGTAAAATTCTTCAGATGACAGTCCTGTCTTTGTCTTTTCATCCATGTGTATGAACAATGTGGAATATCTCCTGAAAATGTGGTATATCAAACATTTCCCCAAAATGCTTAGAAGCCTACAAGGCCCTTGAGGCAAGTCAGACCACAAGTTGAAAAGCAAGTGTATGTCTATGGTAGGAAATGGAGTGTGAATACCTGAGCAATGGGAAACCTGTGCCTTGAGTAGATACACACAGCCTAGCTCAGCACAGTGGGAATTTAACAGTATTCGTGCATATGTAGCAGAATCACTGTAGCACAGGGTTAACATGGATAATTATGGATAACCAGCTCATGTCCCAGCAGTGTTGTACCTCTGCATTATAATAGCCTGGTTTAGCAGGCAGGAGGGGAACATGGCATTACGCTACCAACCTCTTCTAATCTGAGGTTTCTTTTATGTGCATTAATGTACAATCAACATGCTTTTAGGAAATAGAAATGCAGAAATGCATTCTTGACTCTCTGAATTTCTGAACTAGATATGTATTATCCCAAACTTTATAATGTCAGAAGACAGGTATTCTTTTTTCCTAATATTCATTAGTTTTCCAAGCTCCCCTGAATTATTCAGAGAGAATACATTTATCTCATCTGAACTAAAGCAGTATTGGGATCAGAAAAGAGTGGCAATAATGGTTAGGAATGTGTAATAAATAGATGAGTGTGAGTGACAGTCATCATAAGCATAGTTAAACAATTGTATATGAAGATGAACACTAAAACGTGCTTGTATTTTTTACATTCACCTTCATTTACAATTGTTTAACTGTGCTTATAATGGCTGGAATACACTTATTTAGTTAGAGTATTCAAGGCCACGGATTTCAACTTCAATTGAAGTCATAGGATCCCTGCATCATATGTTGCAAACCACTATGACAGGAAAAATGAGGCAGCTAGTTAAGTTGTCTGTGGGATTATGTTTACCAACAACTGTAAGAATCTTGGGATTTAAGCATTAGGTGCTTACTTGCCAGAAAACAGGCTTAAGTTTCATTCTGCTTTCTGCTCAATATGCTGTTAGCCAATGTGCTGACTGAATTACTATTTCTTGTGTGTCCGTTTTCAAATACGTATCTGTCTTCTCAGCTGGGGGACAGTAGTCAGAATTGTCCGAAAATTAAACCTGCAGTTATAAATTTACATAATTACTAGTTGCAAGAATCTTTTGAAAGAAATTCAAGAATGTTTCATGAGAACATTGTTTGTCCTTGAACTTCAGTCTCAGAACTCAAATGTTCATTTACTGAACTGTGTTCTCTCAGTCTGTTCTGTTCAGAGCCCATAGCTTTTATGTTCTAAATATGTCTATAGCTTTGATTACTTTTTCTATTGTCTTTATTTCCTTCTATGAGGTTAGTCAGCTGCTATTAATTGTTGTGTTTTTAGGATTTGGGAATTGGGGGTGGGGGGAATATTAGTTCCTTTAGTTTATAGATTATCTTTCATTGATTGTATTGGTAATTTTTTGAATATATACTGACTACAATATATTTTGTTTGAATAAGACTAACAACTTATTTTTATTAATCTTGCTTGAGTATTTTAGTGATTCTAGATCGGTTCACCTCTCAATAAAGAGAACATATGATGGGACCCCTTTTCTGTGGACTCTGAAGGACATAGAGCTCCCACAATAGAAACAGTTTTTTGCTGTTTTACAAGCTACAAGATGTTTCATTTATTTTTTCTATCTGTATGGATAGGAGATAGAAAACTAGAATCTAAGCCATGCATATAATAAAGGAGCTGAAATGTCACCACAACAAAATGTGCTGCTGTTACCTGTGTGCAATGAGCTGATGTGGACCTGTGGAAAACAGGTTATGGATTTTCCATGCTACAAATAACAGAGTCCCATAAAGCATCCCTCATTTAAACTATGCAAAATCTGAGCTATGCGCTGGGTTGTGACTGAAATCTGAATACAGCACTTAATGTGCATAGGTCCTTGAAATCTAATTTGACTGTGATATAAAGTGATTATGGTTTCAAAGGGTAATTTTCTCAAAGATAACATGAAAATTTAGTTGACAGGGTTTCCATGTCTTGAAATCATGGAAGGTGTTATGGGGTCCAACTGACTTTGTCTTTTCCAGGTTGTTTGATTATCATGGCCGTGTGCCCCCACCACCCCGCGCAGTGATACCACTGAAGCGTCCTCGTGTGGCTGTGACAACTCGCAGAGGCAAAGGGGTATTTTCCATGAAAGGAGCATCACGATCCACGTCAAGTGGGGCTTCCTCCTCAGGATCCAAATGTGAGTTGCTCATATCATTGGGTTTTATTGAAACAGTGATCCTGGTAACTTCCTCAGAAAGCAGGCAGTCTAAATTATAGCTCCATTGGTTACAAAAGCTGCCACACTTTTCCTGCAAGTCAAAGAGTAACTGATGTAACCTTTAAAGGCCATTAATTCAACAACATTTGAGCTACAGATCCATTCCTTGGCTTCAGAAGAAGCCTGTTTAAACTCTCCTAGTATCTTGACTGCTTATGTACAATGAAGTCTTGCAAATGGGTGATAATAAATCAATGCTAATAATCTAACTACAAAAAAGCTGAGGGATACCAATCTCAGTGGAAACTTGAGGATTATTTTCATGCCTGTGTGAGTTTGTTTGTATCCTTGGTTGGTTGGTTGTATTTTGGGGGGGGGGGGGGGAGTTGGGAGGGGGGGTTTGCTAGTGACTCCTTTGAAGACAGAAAGAAGCAAACTGCCTTTGTGTGTTCTAAAGGGAATGTAAAACAGGACTGGAGACCTGGGGGTTATTCAGCCCTTAGCGAATTGGCCTTAAAATAGCCGATGAACAGTAGGTATTCCCTTCTCCATGTTCACTAACCTCCTCACCCCATAGTATCTCCCAGAAACTTCATCCTCCTCTCCATGCATCTTTCAGCACCCACATATCTTCCACTGCCCCTTATGTGGAGTGATACTGTCCTTGGAAGCATCTCTGGAAGAGGAAGAGAAAGATCAGGTAGGGATCAAATATCAGAGAGAATGAAGGGACTGTCAAAATACACTTGCAGTACCAGACTACTCAGCAAAGCACCTCACTCTCTTACGCACAAGGCATATAACAAGTGAATCCACCAACAGTACACCTAACTGAAAAAAGGGGCTAAATATGTTATGAGACATTTTTATACTCTGCTTGAACAAGCTATCCTAATCTTATACACTAGCGTCTAACAAAGATGAACCTCTAGTCAGTCCACTAGCATCCCTATTGTATTAAGTGATGGTATCTAAGGTCTTGAAAGAAAAGTCATAATAAATATGTAAGTGACAGAAAAAAATGGAATTATGATAAGCAGTGCAAAATATAACATTGTACTTCAACGAACAAAGAACTCAGGCAATTTCTTGGAAGGGGTGAAGTTCTGGGAAACAATCATTCTTAAAGCACCTGGGATTCAGACTGGAAAACTGTTTGAACATTAACTCATAATGTAGCACAATAGCATATAGAATTTATGGATATAAAACCAGGGGTATATTGAAGAAAAATTATTTCCTCTGTATGTGAACCTGCTTCTGGAAAACTGTGTCCAGTTCTGCTGTCCACAAAGCTTGAAGGATGTTGAGAGAAGCTGAAGAGATTTCAGAGGAAAACCTCAGGACAATGGATAAAGCACTGGATCTTCTGTAATGTAACTTTGACCTTCAAGCCATACCACAAATCTTCCTGTGGCCAAGACTGACATGACTAACACAACATGCCTTACAGAGCCAAAGGGAGGGGAGGATCTAGAACTATTTCGTGGATGGGTAGCATGAGCTCCCTTTTCATTCACTGAGATATTGGGCATGGCTGGACTGATCATGATGCTATAACCTGGGGTAACTGGTGGTGCCATCTTACTGTTATCTCACTTTCATTCATAACGGTATGTATGACTTTTGGCCAACACAGCCCTTCCACACTGCACAAGCAGGTGCAGGCAAACCAAAGGATTCTCCAGTGTCGTGTCATTTTCATTAGGCTTGCAAGCTGCATCCAGCTCAGGAGTCACAGGTTAATAACTTCTGCCTTAAAGTGAAGCTTTGTATAGGTTTACCGTGTTTAGCTTATTGAAGGAAAGGCCAAATAAAACTTCTTCTCAGTCTTAAAATAAACTAAAACCATTGGCAAAAGCCCTTTCTTCTTGTAAAGATCCACTGGGTGAATTCTGAAGTTTGTCAACTTCAGACTAATTTGTTAGGTAGCCATCAGAACTACTTAACAGAAGTGTTAAGTTTGAGATGATGTTTTGGTGGTTGTATGTGCACTACATGTCTAAACTCCTGTTAGCCAATGGACATCTAGCCCACTTGGTCATTGGAGCCTAGGTAATGATTTAGCTCATGCTGAAGGAAGCACCTGTTGGCTGGAGAGTCAAATCACACTCCAGTATGACTTGAGGCTCCAATGAATGAATTGGCTTGTTCACCATTAACAAGAATGGGAACTTTGATCCCTAGCACACAAGAAATCATATAAATTTAGGTGTCATATTAAGGAGCTGACTTACACTGTATGTGCATGTCTGAGAGTACTATCATCTCCTTTGCTCTCCAGAGAGTCAACGTGTGTCTACATCATTTTTGTACTCATCTTGAACAAATCCCCTTGTCCATAGCCACTCTTTTTCTTCCCTCAATACTTTACATAATGAATTAAGATTCTTAGTATTGATTTGAAAGAAAGCATATGACTCAGGACTCAGTTTTAGTAGACTTAGAATTTAAATTTCTCTGCTAGTCTTTTCCAGTCCTTGAGTCTTTGGCTTCTCCTGTAGTGAATCTAAGCTTTAGTAAGTATGTACGATTGTAGACTTACTCAGTAGATCTCCTCTAGTTCATCCTTTACTGTTGTTTTATCCATATGAAAAGTTGGTAGTATAGTTGCATTCAATTCACTTCTCCTCCTAAAAGCTAGTCTAAAAAGTCTTTGCTTTTTGGACTCACTTTGCCTTGAGAAGATAAATTATTTCAGATGAGGGTTTTTCTTTTTTATATTTCTTGTCCAGCATAAGTTAGAACTAGAGAGAGCAGAGGAATTTAGCATAGATGTCAAGAAACTCCCTCACACAGAAATCAGTATTTCATTGTAGTGAATGGAAGCATATAGATATCTGCTCCTCAGAATAGTCACAAAATTTGCTTTATTCCACGTTCTTCATTTCAGAAAATGTTTTGTAGTACTATGTCAAGAATTAAGTAGTGCTTCATGTAGATTACAGAATTCAACCCTAGTTCAGGTATGAGGACTCATTGCCACATGATGTGAGACGTCCAACCACATTGCCTAAACAACATGGAAATGTTGCAGAAGATGTAAATTATTTAATAGAAGAACAATCATGAGCAATCCTAATATACAATGTTATGCCTTGGTGTAAGTATCCTTCAATGGGCAATGCTTATGTATTCAGGTGTCATGTGAATTCTACAAATGTCAGTCTCCAGGTGACAAGTATAATTTTTTGATTCAGCTCTTTTTGACACTTGTTGGGTTTACACCCTCAGTTCTTTAGAATGACATTTGGAACACAGCTGCAGAGAACATTTATCATGGAGGAATAAATTTTAGAAAATACTCTTTCACATGCAGCATACCTGAAAATAAATTGGTTGATTCTTTTTTTTTTTTTTTTAAGAGGAGTCAGGCACACACTATACAGACTTTCATGCTTGATTTCCCCATAGAATTACTTCTCTTTTTGTCAAGTCCAACCAGCCCATCATAAAGGTAGAAACATGATTTTGTTGACTTGGACAGAAATGTAATCAGCTTATTCTAAGACGTTTATCAGAGAAATAACCAAGCCATTCCCTTAGGGTCTGCAAGTTGGAAAACAGAAAATGTGTGTTCTGTTGCTTCTTTTGCCATTTTATTTGGAAAGTTTGTTATATTGATTTGTGGGATGAAGCAGTTTAATATTTTGTTGCCCTTCTACTCTACATTGCTAATTTGAACTTCTTGAACTAATGCACTGTTGATTAGAATT
The DNA here is from genome assembly GCF_036370855.1 of Dromaius novaehollandiae. Classification (NCBI taxonomy): domain Eukaryota; kingdom Metazoa; phylum Chordata; class Aves; order Casuariiformes; family Dromaiidae; genus Dromaius; species Dromaius novaehollandiae. Next base: position 123,135,738 of record NC_088099.1, on the reverse strand, counting down.
GCAATTTATTGCCAGTTATATAAAGGCTCTCTTCAATAAGGAGAAACACAGTTTGTGGGAAGGAAGCTATTTTGGCGTTAATGAAGTTCAAGGCTATATACCGGCTTAATCTCAAATTCAAAATTAACTATGTCAAAATGGTATTGCCTATGCTTGAAAGATTTCATCCCCAAATGGGAAAAGTCTCATGAGATCTCATACCCTAATATACTTTTCAGACTTAAGTAGAAATCTCTTAGGCATAACTATTCTCATAACTGTTCACAATCAGACTGGACCCAGAGAATGAACTCATACATGTACAACTTAGGGTCAGAACACAGAGGACTCATCTGTGAAATTATTAGGGATGTGGATTAGAGGAACTTTTTTCTGAAAAACAGCAATTCAACAAAAGCAGCTTGTTGTGGCATACAGCAAAGAAGTTATAAAAATATAATACCAAAACATAATGCCTTGCTCACTGATGAGTACATCTGCCGAAATAATATCTGTCTTCTGCTGCGGTAAATTCTTGCTCTACCAAAAAGTGGGAATATGTGCTCTAAATTTGCTTTTAAAACAAAAACAAAGCAGGAGTATTTGACTTCTTTTCTGAATCTATAATTGTTCTAAGATCACCTGAGCACATTTTTTCCCTCATTTTTTAACTCTAGAAACTAGAAAAAAATAAAACAACTTTTCCACATTATCAGGAGGAACTCATAAAATTGAATGCATTGGTAGGGAAATTACACATTGCATTTTTCCATGCTAATAGTATGAAGCAGCAGATGCAGATTGCCATTTAGCACTGGGAAAAAAAATCACTTTTTTCTGAAAAAATAGCAACTGAAGCTCTTGGAGTATGCTGTTTCTTTTTGTACTACTGTAAACGGGAGGAAAACACTAATCATTTTTTTTATCCCTTGTGTGCATGGGTAGCGAATAGATATTTTAGAGAGTAAAATACATACTGAATTATGCCTTCAAATGAATTCATCTTAGCTTCATTGGCTAACCCATTTTACAGTGATGAAGTCACATGTTCAGAGAGTAGGAGTAGGAGTTCTGTTATTAGCCAATCAACAACTGAATTTCATGTTGTTACTACTGTAGAGATCTTTAAAATCACCAGACTCATGCTATCATTACAATTCAATCCCAGAGAGATGACACCTTACAATTTTTCTGTCATCAGCAAATTTCACCATTTTACTTACTTTTTTCATCAAAGTTGTAAGATATTTAATAATTTGGGTGTCAATCGTTTAAGAAATTCCTTTAGCAATTTCTTTCTCTTTCGCTACATACATTTCTGTCACCTGATAGCCTTTCTGCTGAAAGAAAAAAACAGCAAGCTACTTTATTTTCCTATTCTGTTATTACAAATCAGCTGAACAAATATTTTAAACACATGAAACTATGGTCTCAAGTTTATAAAGTGATTTGTTTCTTTTTAAAAAACCAGTGACGTTTTAATGGAGAAATTGCACACTCCAAGCAGGACATGTTTGCAGCACAACTTTAACATGTGAGTCTGAAGTACAGTATTTACATTCTTCACATTTTTGTCTGTGTCATAACACTGTCCCTAAGGGGCTTGAAGTTCTCCCTCTTGCTGAGTTCTGTGTCAATTTGTCTTTAGTAACCTCTGCCTACTGCAGAAATACAGTGCAATGTAATCGAGAATGGAATTTCTCTGATGACACTGATCTTGAAGACTTGTACGATGCCCTGCAAATTAAGAGGATAAGCAACCTGGATAATTACACCATCACAAGTTTTAAACTGGGGTGGAAATTTGGAACTTGTGCAGATTTTTTGAAAATTTTTCTCCTTTTTTCTTTCGGTTCTTTCTAGTATAAATTTGATGTGATGGACTGTATGTTGGAATCTCCTACTTAATGCCCTTATTTAATGTTAAGTTGCAGCTTCATTGCCCAAAGTTTGAGCAAACAATTTTGGCACAGGGGAATCCTGCAGGGAACATTGGTAGCAATACAGCATCTCGGTAGTTTATAATATCTTAGTTTGCTGTTGAAACCACACCATTGCATCTGTCTTCTCTTTAGTCCAGTTTTCTTCTCACATTGATTTCTCAGTGGAGCAGCACTGAGGGAAGGCCCTATGAAGCAGAAGCTCTGACCTGAGTTGAACAGTAGCCCTATGTACATGCCTGTTTCCTCGCCAAACTGAGAAGTACAAATGTATTCTGCTTTGTTTTTTAAACTGGGAACAAGTATCATTAGGTCCTTCTGGTGTCCCTAACGAGTTTTGATCTTTTGGCCCTGGCAAGCCAGTCAAGGGAGCACCTCTAATACTGCAGTATGAGATCTGTTGCCATCTGGCTTCATAGCAGGCTGCTGCAGACACTTAATTCCCCATTGGACAGATTCACACTATTTTACCTTGGAATCTGTGCTGCTTCTGTACTCCAGCACAGACGAACCACAGCCTTAAGGGAAGCATTGACCTTCTAAATATACAGTTGTCAGAATCTTAACATTTCATTACAGGTCTGGAGGATTGGACAGTGACCCGTTATTTCTCTGAGTACATTTTAAGACCTTGCTCTATAAATTTACTGAATAATTCTATCCAATATGAGGGCCTAGCACAAAGGTCATTTTTAATCATAGTTGTATAAAACCTACCGTTCTTTCTTTTCATATGAGATCAGAGGTTTCAGCCAATGATAATGTGAGATGTGCAATTTCTCAGTATGTGCATATGATTAAAAATCATTGTCACGTGTAACAACCTGCCTTAGCTGAGCTGTTGTAACTACAGTGTACATGACACAAACTGTAAGATTAAAAAACCATCAGTTTCAACCTCAGTGAATGTCCTCTAAACTTGCATTAAGGTTGGCTTAGAAGCAAACACACACTCATCAGTAATGAACCAGGTGGTAGCTTGCCTGTACATTCATCATTAGATTTTAACTGTGCAATGAAAAATAGCTAGGAGATTCTATGATGGATGACATGCTATGACATGCCCAAGAGTCAATGGATGAGATTGCTAAGACAAGATGCAGCCAGGAGACCCTTTATACAGAAAGGAAACATGTCCTTCTCCATGGCAGAACCTCCCCTTTCTCAGCCCCACTGACGGCCCTCCCATTGCTCCAGATATGCACCTGCAAAGGCAATGCACACCCTTCTTCAGCAAAGGTAAGGAGGGAAGGGTACTACTTCTCAGCGCTCTTCCATTACCAGTCCCTCACAATTTAAGGTGAGGGTACATTTCTCCCTACAAGAACTGTAAGAATAAAACAGCTCTGTTATATGCTATTGACCCTTGTAATGGATTTATTCTCCCATGCTAGCACAGGGTTCCTGTTTTCTCCTCTTGGCTTTTACAACATGATATCCTAGCACAGATGGAGCAAGTGGATCTGTTTGGACTATCTTCTGAGCTTCAAAAAAAGTCCTGAAAATGCCATAACATCAAGCTCATTCATGAGTGCTACAGTGTTCTTTCTTCTGAAGACAAAATACCTCCAAAGTAGTTAGGTCTTCTTCCTTTAGATAAGCGCTTCCTCCAGTCCCATCTGGGAATGCAATAGGAAATGTAAATGAAGAGTAGCAAATATGCTATAGCATACATAACAGTGAACATAAATGAAGAGTAATCCACTGTAACGAACATTTATTAACTTCTTAATTTAGTGGTCTTAATTTACTGGAGCTAGCTCCATCCGTGGATGTGATCATGAAAAGAAATATTTTCATATATTATCTCCAGCTGGAAAATGTACAAGTACTTACCTAGAATTGAAAACTTTTAAAGTAATAATTTTTAGCACTTTGTATTGCAATGAGGTTGTTGACTGGAAAATAACATTACCTTCCTGGCTGCTCTAGCATTTAAGTTACCATTCTCTGTTGTTGAAAAATACCTACAGCTACTGTGAGGTGTCTTTTTATTATTGCTGTTATTATTAAAAAACAGTTCAGAAAAACAGCATAACAAGACAGTGACCTGTCTGTCATATTGGAGTCATTCTTTCACTATAGGCTGTTTTTTACTAAAAGGTACCTGTATTTACTAAGATTTCCCTTTAGATGTTTGCCTGAAATGCTTATTACAGAGTAATACCCTTCATGTAAACCCCTGTCATTAAGGCTTAGTATCCTATGATTTTCTAGGATTCAGTATTTGTAACTAACAATGTTGGTTTTAAGAACTGATTCTCTAAAAATAGAGGGAAATGAGGAAGTAGACTTTGTATAGTATACAGAAAAGGAGAAAGAACATGTTCTGTTGATTCATGAAGGGGTGCAAATATAATTTCATTTTTTGTGTCTTTGTTCTCTTTCCACAGTGAAATCAGATGAGCTGCAAACAATCAAGAAGGAATTAACCCAAATAAAAACAAAAATTGACTCCTTGCTAGGGAGACTGGAAAAGATTGAAAAACAGCAAAAAGCTGAGGCAGGTAGGTGAAAATGATTTGTAGTCACATGAATTAAACCAGAGCATAGTTATCAGTCAAGTAGACAGATCAGAGAGAGAACAGAAGCCTTCCAGAAAATTTGGTACATAATGTGGGCCCGGAAGCAAGGTAAATTATCTCTTAGGTAGAACTATCAGGAGGAAGAAAATAATATTCTTCAGAGAAGATGCAACAACATTATAACAAGAGTTGTTTTCTATAGTCCAGTAGAAAAAAAAGAATGATTTTCTACTAGAAGTTCTGGAAAAACATATTTGAAATAATTTTGACCAAATGGAATTAAGTTGGAGGTTGTTGACTGTGGGAATACTTGTACTATCTACATTAAGAATTATTAGATGGTCTGTATCAGGAATTGTTGTCTGGGCAAGATGCAATAGTCACTAGTGTCAGCAAGGGAAATTCTAATTGGATATAGAGGGAAAAAAAACCACCATGGGGAGGTTAAGCACTGTAGCAGGTTGTCCAGAGAGTCTGTAGGAACTCAGTCTTTGGAGATGTTCAAAATTTGGCTGAACAAGGCCCTGAGGACCCTGGCTGAGCTTTGAGTTTGGCTCTGCTTGGAACAGGGGTTTGAACTTAGAGACCTACAGGGGTCTCTTCTAACCTAGGCTACTCATGAAGTTTGGCACCCAGGTAAAACAAGCCTTATTCTAGCTTAGCTTTTCTCTGGCTTGAAATGTTTTGGAAATGACAAAACCCAATGCTGTTTTTTAATATTATCAAGATCTTTATTTACATAATTACAGTGATCATTTTGGCAAACAAATGATCTCACCTGGCATCATTTTAAAGCTATGCTGAACAGTTATAATGGAGTTATGAGGTTATATTTTCACAAAAAACTATTTTAGTTCTTCCTGCAGTCTACAGTATTTCCTTGGCTGCTTCCTTGTAAATCTCTCTGAACAGGAGCTCTGTATTAGAGAGCCATTTTTGATGACAGCAAGCTGGGAAATGGAAGTTCTGTCTCACAAAAACTCTCAATATTCACTTCCCCTTCCTCTTTTCCTTCCTCTTCCCTCATGAAAACCTTTTAAGGATTTGTGTGAAATGTGTGAAAAAGAGCGCCTGACTCAGAGTGCAGAAGCCTGGGTGTCTGGGTGCTCAGATTCGTGTCCCATCCCTAGCTGCACTCAGTTATAAAAAGCCAGAAAGCCCCAACAGGACAAATCAAGAGAGCTCCATCAAGACTGTCTAAAACATCAGTAGGAATTAGCAGTTTCATGGACCTGACACAGGCAGAATAGATATTTGAATCTGGATCTCTCCTCTTCCCAGATGCCTACCTGTTTGCTGGGGTATCTCTCTGAGTCCAAAAATTTCCTGCTGGGATTGAGAAATCAACTCAAAATAAACACTTGCCTAGGCTGTAACATTCCAGAAAAATATTTTGTCTTTAACAAGTTAACAATTTTTCAAAAAAGTAGCTTTTTAAAAGATTCTACCATTTATTTACAATCATTTTATGAGTCAACAGCCAAGGTCCAATTCCTTAGCTGTTATAGTTCTTCAGTTTACCTTATAAAATAATTTGGGTGCTTTTTATAATTCTATGGTAAATAATTAGTTCAGAGTTTGATTATCTCTTTTAAGAAGAACAGTACACAATATGTATCCATTATATTCTATTTTGTACTTTATGCAAGTTAGATAAAAGTTGGCATGATCAGTAGTGATGTAATTACAAGGTACTCCATTGAATCACTTGGGCATTGAAATGCTCTGAGATGGCACATCCCTACTTCAGCAAGCTTTTATATAAAATCTATTACTATGCAAAATGACCTGCATGTCATTGTGCTTTGATATCCAATTTGCACTTTTGCTAAAGGACTCTAGTGAACTCATTTAAATAGGAATCATCTCAAAGAGGAAAATGTTGATTTGTACTGAATCATACTGTTATATCTTTTGAAGATGAGCAGTGAACAGTCTCCTTGGAGATTAAAATCTAGTTTCAAGCTGTTGATGTTTTAAAACATTAGGTGCAAAACCTATCCCCCATTTTCCTTTCTTCTCATTGAGGGGTGTAAGGAGAAAAAATACCTCAGCGGTGTCAGTAAATCTGAATCCCCATTTGAGTCCCCCACATTGATGAAGTGGGCTATGCAGCCTTGGTCATGAGTCCACAGATGGTTATTTCCTCAGCTAAATACTTTGTATAAAATAAAGCTATTTCAGTAGCTAAACTATTTAATTTACAGCATCAGACGTAAGATGATTTTCTTCCCTCTCTATTGTTTCGCAATATTATTTCTCACTTTTCTCTGCCAAAAGGTATGGGCTCATTAAGACTGGGATCAGAGAGAGGATCTGTGTCTATTTAAGAAAAATATACAAAAGTCAAGCCATCATCTTGTACTCTACTTTGGGGGTTTTTTTTGTTTTTTTTAAATCTTGCATCATTCTTGAGAAAAATATTTAATTATTAATCTTAAAAGCTAAATATCTGGAGGAATGTTACAGGTTAAACAGAAAAGCTAGACAAGCAAAGTGCATACTTCAGTTACTTTTCCACAGCTGAGTGAAAATCTCTTTACAGTACTGGCTGATGTTCTTTCTTTTATGGATATCAACCCCTGATTATTTTAGTAGGATGACTATAGATAAGAGAACTTAAAAGTAAAAAATTGATAATTTCACACTTTATATTGAGAAACATTGGAAGATTTCTCTGTTTATTCTTTAAACAAGAAAATCTATATAATGTAAGTTACAGTTTTAGGATAGAACTCTACAGACAACAAATATGGGAGGTGTCTGAAAATCACTCTTTAATAAATAGTTGCAAGCTTTTGGATAGCAGAATTTGCTTGGATTAGCAAATAGCTATTGAGGCTTAGTAGAACGATTTCCTGTACGTATGAAATCTGTAGGAATAGCTCTGCTATTTGTAAAAATTTGGATCAGAAAACCAGGGGTAAGAAGTCATTCTGATGTCATGTGATTGCTGTAGGAGAACACTCTCCCTGTAATATCAGAGATGAAGATCTTTACAAGTGGGTGCTTAAAAATAGGATCTTAAGTTCAGCTTCTCAGAGGAGTCCAAAAGAGTTAGATGCTCAGCTGGTATTCTAGATTTCACTAAAAAACCCAGTCTCAATTCTTATTTGGACCATTAAATCAATGATTTGATTTCCTAGTGGCTGTGTCCCAAAAAATTTCCCATTAAAATGTATTAAATTCATAATTGCCAGGACCTTTCTTCTGAAAGCATTGACCAAAGTTGATTCAGTTGTCACAGCTACAGCTGAGTCTAATGTCAGAAGTGGCTTGAGACAGAAGATGGTGGGGTAGGATGTCGCAGACATAGCTGACTCAACCCTCATTTCCTTGTGCAGTTAGGCAAGTAACGTGATAATAATAATGGGTCATGCACCAAAGGATAATATTGGTAATACCAGTCCAAGATATCTGCTGGTAAAAAAAGCTGATGCCAATGTCCTCATTAAAACTAGCGTGGTATTGTATGCAACATGTTACCAAGAGATGTTCAGCTTCCATGGGTTGAATCTTCTACTGGTATGCACAATTACAGTAATGTCAGAGCAGTTATCTAAGATGAATTTTTATTCTTTACGTCCAAAAATCTTTCTGAAAAAATAAGGTGACCAAGGGGGAAAAGCCTCATTATTCTATATCTTCAGTAAGTGAATTTTAAAATGAGGGATTAGAGACTAACAAAGACTGAGGAGATGAAAGTAATTTGCAAAATAAATTTGTGCAGGTAGAAGGAAAAACAAACGTCATCTTGCTTTAAGACTATGATGTACTGTAGAAAAGTGTGAGAAGATTTGAATATTAGATGCAGCAGATAATAATTTAAAGTAATAAAAAATACATTTATAGAGCTGAAAAATTTACAGCTTCACAGGCTATTTGCAGATTCACTGACTGTTCAACAAGACAGTTGATGCGTTAGCTAGTGTTACAGAACAGTCAATCTAATAAAGAAAGAAATGCTTTTGTTATACAGATCTGATCATTAATAGGTATTATCACCTCCAGACTGAAAAAAACCCCACTGATATTCCAGCTACATACAAATAGTTCTCTGGCCCATAGACACTCTGAGTAAATAAGGATTTCCATCTAAATGCCTATGTGCATAGGAATAAGATTCTGATCCTTCCAAATACTCTCCCAGCCAGTCTGTCTCTGTCATTCCTCTCTCAATCCTCCTCTGGATTTGGGCTTGCTGGATGAAACTCCTCAAAATATCCAGGAGTCTTGCAATACATAATCGCAGCCATCTGGGGTAAGCCAAGCAGAACAGATCCTATGGGTCTCCAAGGAAATGGAAACAGTCTTTCCTTCCCCTGCTTAGCAGGAATTATAGAAAACCCTGTATCTGAGTAGTGAGAGTGGGCCATTCTCAAGTTACATCAGCATATTATAGAGGTGGAGAGAACACCCTTACTTTAGTCTATTAAAAAATATGGTCAGTTGACTAGAAGGATTTGTTGATTATCTGTACAGTTGTTGAGAGATATTCACAGCAAATTTATGCAAATCCTTGTTTCCTTATTGGCAATTAACAGCCATCTGCTTCTCAGACTATAGAGATTAACATACTGCTCATTGGCTGTTGATAAATAAATGTATGGTGATTATGCAAATTGGATTCACACAGCAAATCAAAGTCCAGAAAATCAAAAAAGCAAGATCCCCTGATAAAGCAAGCATTCATCCACTGCATGGGAAGGATGAGAATGTTAGTACTAAAGTTGATTTATGCATTAATTATTTAAAACAAGGATTTTGATCATATTTAGCTGGTAGATATTAATGCACTAATTTTCATAAACCTACTTCATCTGGAGATGGGAAGCTTAAGTTTCTTCCTCAGAACACTGTTCTTTGCCACCAATAGGAAAGGTTACTGAATCTCTATAGAGTATGTTTTCCTTACAGAAGCTCAAAAGAAACAAATGGAAGATAATGCTGATTTGATTCAAGAGGAATGCATATCAGAGAATGCAGATAACTCTACAGAAGAGCCAATTGAAGGAGGGCCAGATGCAGATGGGGATGGAGAAGAGATGACTGATGGGATAGAGGAGGATTTTGATGAGGATGGCAGCAATGAGCTGGTAAGGAATAACCATGCCGTGTCTGTCTATACAGTTGGTATAAGTAACCACAGAGAACCAAGAATCTGGGTTAATAAAAAAGCTAACAGCAGCACTTTGATATTCTGTTATTAGTACCTAGTCCTGCATTCTTCTTACCCTGTAGTACCTATTAAGGTTGCAAAGAATAAAGAAAATGGCCCTTTGAGTATAAACAAAAAAAATTAACTTGCTATACTTGGTGCTTTTAGAAAGGAAATGAAAACATTTTTTTCATTTATTATTTTACATTTAATAATGTAGATAAGAAAGGAAAGCATGGTGATTTTTTTTTAACCAGAGCAAAGAGAACTTTTTCATTAGTAACCAAGCAGCCCTCAGTAATTCCAGGTCCCTGTCTTGCATGTATATCTTCTGCAAGCTGCACTGGCAGATACATACATTTTTGACAGAAGAAGGATTTTGCCCTAAGATATGTTTAGCTGAGGGGTTTTCAGCTTGAACCTACACCTTTTATGAAATGTCCATCATGTTGGTACACTCCCAAGTTATTCTAGAGAAACATTAAAAATGATTCTGAAAGTCAGATATATATCTTTTCTTTCTTTCTTTATCATGGATCAGTCACATTCTTTTAGACACCACAATTCCATAATTTTTCCTTTTCTCTCCCTCTCTTCCTTATTTTTATATTCTGCTTTGAGCATAAATCACTTCTACGGCTCAATGTCACTGTCCCTGCTTGCTTTTTAACATAGATTTAGTCATGTCTCTGCTACAAAAATCATTCAGTGATGCCAACAAGAGCCAGTCAGTGGTAGACACAGCTGAACCAACAGAAACCCTGTAATAGTGGTGCATGTAAATGACTAGTGTTTTGTACTGCTTACTACAAACATAATTAAAACCACCTCTAATTTGAGGGTTTGCATTTCTTTAGCCACCATGGAGTCCTCTTGAACTTCAAAACGCTGAATAGGCATTATGCTCAAGAGAAGCTAGTACGAGCTCAATCCCCTCACATTTTCTAACTGATCAGGTGGCACTTTCACTTTCTCTAGAAGGAACAGGTTCTCCTGTACAGGCATTAGGAGCTTCTTTCAGCAGTTGATTCTGAATTTGCAGGAAGTCGAAATGTTATAATGAATAAATCGTTGTAAATACAATATCCCAACATGACAAGTACCTGGTCACCTGAAGCAGTATTAGCAATAGGAATCACCATTGTTTAGCAAGATTGGTAGCTTTTGCACTAACTGTGTGTCAGACTCCCTACTACAGATAAATATTTTGGGGCGTTAGCATAAAGTAAATTAGCCTGTGATTGTTCAGCGCTGTTGTTTCACCCTGTGGGTATGACATATTTAGCATGTATCTACATAACAAAGCTTCTATATAACAAACCATGATGTGGAAGTTTTACATCTAGCAAAGGCCAGAGCAGGAAAGTTTCTAAAGAAAGTATCACAGGAAGATCTAATGACCTGCAAAAGTCTGGAATCACCATAGCCACAGTTGCACAGCGCTGCTTCCAGGTTAAAAAGCCCTCCCAAGATTTATGTTCTGGCAATAGTTCAAGTGCAGATTGTTGCACACATGGCTCCCAAGCAAGCTCAGAGGTCTAAGGTACACATCTAAAGTTTGTGAGGAACCAGCTCCAGTTTCTCTGCATGTCATTCCTGTGCCCTGTAAGCACCTGGAGGAGGTAGCTTGCTGCACATGGAGAGTGCAGCAAGTCCTCTTTCTTGTGCTCTAGTGTTCATGAATGATGTTCTTCTAGACATCTCCCAGCCTGTCATGGAGGTAGCTAGAAAAGACCAGTGAAAAGAGCTGCTCTGCCGATCCTGGTCACGTGCAGCCTGTGTCAGTGGCAGAGCAGCAGTGGCTAGGCAGCCTCGTGCACTGTAGCTTCACCATCCACCTTCCCAAACACTTGAGACCTTCTAGCAGAGATGCTGACAGCATTGCACATTTAAAACCTCAGATGTGTTTTACAATGGGATAACAACACTGTCTTTCCTTCATAATGTTTACAGAGATCAGTGAGTGAAAAACTGCTCTGGATGGGATAAAGAATTGGTCTACAAAGTTTTGCTTCAAAGAAATCTCAGGCAGTGGGTGTTTCCCATGCAGTGGTGACTATAAATTGAATGGTGCATCTTTTCTCTACAATTTTCACCCACGTGCTTGGCAGCATTTGCCAGCACTGTCATAACATGAGGCTGTGAGTTTATGATGTATACTCTAATTTTGTCTGTTTTTCATTAGACTTACATATACTGATGTATAGATAATGGCCAATTCCTATAAATCTTTCACTTTCCACTTCAATCACTGATAGCTGCTTAATGGGAAATTCAATAACAATACTATTTAATATATAGTGAATACTAGCATTCAGTAAGAATACTTGGGTCTTCAGTCTGCTTGGACCTATTCTTTACTCTTCTATCTGGCATTACTCTCTGTTTTGTAAAAAGTAAAGTAGGTAGTTGTTATAAACCTTGTTATAAAACTTTTTATAAAACAAGGAGCTTTAAACAATGATGTTCTTCTGTTTTATAAAAACCAAGTTATTTAGAAACATTGAAGATTATACTGATAGAAAATGTATTATTTCAAAATGAAGCCAGTCGAACCTTATTTGAGAAAAAAGAATTTTTTATAGCATGAAAAGTGTTAAGTGTGAAACAACTAGGACAAACTTTCCATATGTGAAACATAACCTTAAACTCAGAGTTAGAATACCTCTCCAAAGGACATTCTTTAATGAAGGCTATAATCTTTCCCAAATATAAAGCTAAAGAGATGTAGGTAGGATAAAGATGAAAAAAAAAAGAAAAGAAAAGAATGTTCTCTTTCAGCACTAAGAACAACGGAGCAAATAAAAAAGTATTTTACATGTGCAGAGCTAATGTTCTGAAGTCAGTACCAAAAACTGGTTGCAAGTTTTCCTACTGCCTTTAATCTGTTAGTTTGAAAAGTATTATTACAGGGGAAAAAAAATAATATGCAAATTTAGATCTTAACCTTCCTTACAGGGATTCATATTTAGCCATATTGAAATCTCTTGCAAAGCCATTTGCCTGCTGCAAGACTCTTTGCCTAACACAATACTCTGTTTTCTCTACTTTGCTTCCCTTATGACCAGCCTCCCTAAAGCTGTTAGTAAAGGCAACTGTTCAGTGAAGATAGCCAAGCTGTCGGAATCCAGATTCTGCCAGAATGGATTTTCTGAATCCATCTATGTAGATCTTCATCTTCTGACTAGAGGTCTCAAAAGGAATGTATTTCTATCTTGCTAGCTCTAAATTGTAGAGGAAGTGACTAGTACTCTAACATCATGTATGCTGTGAGTTTAGGTGGTAGGATCAGTTCTCTAAATTCACACTCAGTCTATTTGGAGGAACAGGTTACTGCACATGAACTTAGTGATGGCAGCTGTCTTCATGCCTGCTTCAGCCTAGACCAACTGTAAAGAAATGCAAAGTAGTTTACCCTGCAGTCTGAGTTGAATCAGGCATGGATTTAAGGAGGTTTTAGCCTCTTCATTTGCCTGTCCAGCTGCACACACAAAACCCATCACATTCAACGCTTGATACCTTCTCCATCCACAATTTAGATCAGGATGGTGCTCATGCCTGTGTTATCATTTTCTATGGACTGAAGACATGCCCCAAACAGTTATTATGGCTCAGCTGAAGTGTGAAAATTTGTTATGCCACAATAATCTGATTGCCCATCAGAACCCTAATTCAAGACATGCTGCATTTGAAGTATCTGCTGCAGTCATCAGATTTCATCCCTTGAGGAAGTACCTTTACTACCAACTCTTTGCCTACAATATATTTTAATAAATGTCTCCAGTGCTGGAGATGCTCCAGTTTGAAGATCTTTTTAAGAGAACAATTCCCCAAAACATTTGCAGTGTTGACATTCTGAAGAATTTTCTAAATGATGATTTCAGATACATGATCCAGATATGCAGAGATATGCAAGGAGAGACTGACAGATTGAAACAGTTGACTTCAACTTGCTAACTGAAAAGACTGTAATATGCTTTTCACCCACCTTCTCTTACACGTTTGCATTCCACTGCCTCTTGTACAAGGGGCTGCAATAGTGTATTGTAGCTGTATTTATAAAATAATCACTAACTTGGAATGTAGCTCTTGGGCTTACTATGATTCATGTCACTTAAGTGCACATCAGAGGTAGCTGAAGCAGATGAAAAGCTCGGGTCCATTTCCCTCACTCCTTTTACACGAAAGATCCAGTAGTTGGTTATTCAGGCCTTCACAGGAATCCCATGAGTCTGACTTTCTCTCCTCTCTCTGCATTGAACAGTTACTCGTTGCAGTGAATTAAAAATCCTTCTAACCCTTTCTGTTATGAAAACATCTATTCTTACTGCTTTTAGTCTAAGCTGTGCCTTGGCAGTGCTGTGAAGAAAGAAACTCATCCACGCAACTTCTAGTCTGGCCCTGACAAGCTCCCGTCAAGAAAGGTCTTCATTTTAACTAAATTTACCTCAGTTGCAGGACAGAACACAAATCATCAATGACGTCAAACAGTTCTCAGGTGCCTGGCATGGCTTTAAACTGAAGAGAGTGGGAAGGCAAACCAACACCTTACTCTTATTCCTATGGCTGGACAGTGGAGAGCTGCAAAGTCCCGTGCAGCATGCTCTGACACACATTCTGATATTCAAGGAGCGGCCTGGCTTCAGCACATCTAGAACAAGCTCCTTCTCCTTACTTCACATAACATTAGCAGTGTGCGGAGCAGCTGAGCGCACATGGGCTTGCAAAAAGTGTTTCCGAATTATTTTACACAGTGATTCTCTTAGTCTGTTGATTTAGTGACTGTACTACCAAATATAGGCCCACGGTATTTCATTCGACTTCTCTGAACTTGTTTCAAATGATATTAATCAATTACTGAGGAAGCGCTGATTCAAAAAATGGACTATAACTTATCATCACAATCCCTTTATAAATAACAAAAGTGACATGCAATTAATTAGCTGAAAGCCTGAAGTATTGTAGATTTGGAGGAAAAAAAATCACTTTCTGCTGATGCTTAATACCTACAAACTAATTAATTGGAATGAATTGTACACAGACACTCATATCTATATTACACTGCTTGAGAAGAATAGTTTCTATCAAACTGTCAGCCTTTTGTAATAAATAACTATAATAATAATAGCACAGTGGTGGTTCAGTAGTTAAGCATTCAGTAGAGCAAACAGTGATTTTGAATACACCCATGTGATTCACTGATTTCAAATACAATAGATTTATGATGTAGTAATTCAGATTGGACTCTAGTTAGTGCTTGACTGTAATTTGAAGGCTATATTCATAATTGCAGTATTGTGATTTCATGCTAGTATGGCTACACTAAAAATAATGAAGCCACTAGCATTAGACAGGAGTTCCACAATAATGAGTCACCTTTAATGAGATGTCTTGAGAGGCATTTTTACTAAACTGTGTCATAAAAAAAGGGTACAGAGACTGTGCAAGGCCCAGTTCTGGTCACAATGTAGATTTACTGCAGTTATTTGAACATCAATTATAGTTGTCTTTCTCTTAAGTACATTCAGTAACATGTGTGTCTCAAAGATATTTCATTTCTTATTCCTGTCCTTATTTCTGTCCTTTTCTCACCCTTATTTTTCCAAACTAGCCCTCCGCATTGCATGTATTCAGTCTATCTGATTTGTTTCTACTGATAGAGAATTATGTTTCAAACATAAGCACCATTAACTGACACGTACAAAACTCAGGATTCTTGCATTCTACAAGGACTCTTGCTGCACTGAATTTCATTACGCAAGAAAAAAAAAACATTGCCATATAATA
This sequence comes from Dromaius novaehollandiae, assembly GCF_036370855.1. NCBI lineage: Eukaryota > Metazoa > Chordata > Aves > Casuariiformes > Dromaiidae > Dromaius > Dromaius novaehollandiae. The sequence continues at coordinate 123,120,349 of NC_088099.1, read as the reverse complement.
ATAGCTATATTTCCTATGGAACTGATGCAAAATCCATTTAAATCAGTGGAACCAACTAGTATTGTGGCTAAAGCTCATCAAAAACATCTTCCTCTCCTACAACTAGTTAACAGATAATTAATATAATTTAGTAGCAAAGCTCTGTGAAACATTTCTACTTTCATTATTTTACATGATAATTCAACTATGTAAATATTCAACAACCAGAAGAATAAGATCTACTGAAAAGGGATAAAAATTTGTCTAATGAATTTCATACAGTTTAGGCCTCATGTTACATATCTCAAAAAGTGAAACGATTAAATATATAATTATTTGGTAAGATTAATAGTATCTAATGTATTGTTGTAATCGAACTAGATTTTTCATTGCCCTTTAAGATATAATTTTCTTCTGTCAATAGTGTCAGGGCAAGCTAGAGTCACTCTTCAATTAGCAGTGGAATTAGGCTGATGAGGCATGCCAAAAACATCAGTAGCTACTCTGACAATTTGCAGTATGTTGAGTTATATAGAGTACTACTTAGAAAAAAAGCAGACAGACTTCTAAATAATGATAATGGCCGAAGCAATGTTGTGCCAAAATCTTACTTAGATTATTTTAAATATTTTTACTATCCAGCAAAATTTAGTTTTCCTGGTGCACTGAACATTTTGGACTTCACTGAAATCTTGCTTTCAGTATCAGGGGAAACATGAAGCTCTTCACTCCTAAGATAAATGAATAGATAAAAGATTGTGTTCACTTGATAAATATCAGTGCAAGATGTTTGTACTTGAGTAAGCTAAGAAAGTCATTAGGGGCAGCATACTTGACAAATACTAATGTGTTGTACCCTCCAAAGCTAAAGTAAATCTAATAACCTGTGACAGGAAAATTGCAGAAAGTAATAAAAGCATGTCATGAAATCAAAAGTTGTAAGAAACTCCCTGACGTGCCCTTTTGTTATATTTAATATATACAATATCACAGTAGACTTGTTTGCTGTTCACACACTGTTGTGTGAATGAGTCATTGGAAAGGCCTTGCTACCACCTCTTCTTTCTCATTTTTCTGGCAGTCAGTTACTCAGAGGAAGACTTCCTAAGCGGTGTTCAGGGTTTTAACTAGTTTACTCCTGACTGACTACATAAGAATTTTTTAATTATTATTAGACAATATCCTATACATATCACATGGGAAGTTACAGAGAATGCAAGCACTGTTATCATATACTTTGTGCATATTTGTAAAATTCATGAGCAAAATAATTTCCTCATCTTTCACATTTATCCTCTGAACCTGCTCTATTATTTAGTGCCCAACTGAAAAAAAAATCTCAGAACCATAAAACTTTTAAAACAGCATGTACAATTTAGAAAATATAATTTACAGACTTTTAGAATCTTCTGGAGTTGATGCAAAAGAGCTTGGAAGCAATGCAGTTTCTCCTGTTTATCTCATGTTTAAAGTAAAGGACAGGGGGTCAGGAAGGGGGAGTCCTACACCCAGCTTTGGCACTGATGCAGCGCGGCAAGCAACGTGGCCCAGCATATCGTATGTGCATGTAGACACACCTCCTCCTCCTGAGAGCAGACCAGCGTCTGCCTTTGGCATCAGACTTGAAAAATGGGAAAGGAGCATTCCCCAAAGATATGGTTAAAACATAAAAATTATATTCTTTCCAATCAATAAAACTGTAACTTTTACTTTTCCCTGTTCAGGAAACAAAATATAGCCTCCAATGAACAGGAGAATTTTTATTTTTTTCACTGCACCCTGCCCATCAGTTTTGTCCCACCTGACTTTTCAGTCGTCATTTATCTACCTGAAATTTCTGTTATGAATTATTAGCATGTCCTCTCTTTTTGAGGTCTCTGTATAAGGTAATTCTGGACAGGTCCCTTCAGGCCCAGAAGGCCTAATATTAATAAACCTTGCCAGCCATTTCCAGCGAAATGGTCAGGCACATAGAGCAGGAAATGTTGCATGTCCTTTGCTGCTGCTGCACACTGCCAGTCCCGCCGAACACAGAGGAACCGCTCACTTTGGCAGATTAAATGGGATGCATCACTTCTGGGAGAATAAACAGGTATAAAGATTAAATTTTTTGTCTGCTTATTTTATTCCCTGAGAAACACTGTAAAAACTGGTCGCAAAATTCTGGTAGTTACACCGCCCTAGGCAGAGTGGAGTAAGGGCTGGCTAAAGCTCAACCCTGTGTAAGCTATTCCTCACTACTGTTCATTAGCAAATGTCCTGTCAATACAGAGCATTTGCTAGTGTGTGGGACTAGAATTTCTGATTGCTTCTGCACTGTTTAATATGTTTTAATGCTTTTTCAAAATTGTGTAAGTGGTTTGTGCCAAGCTCATGCACTGTTTTCCTGTGGACTGTTTCTTTGAAAGGATAGCTTGTTTTCTGTATTATGAGAGTTTTTTTCTGCTGTTCATTAATCCACTGTCAGTATATTTATCATTATTTAGTATTCATTATTCATTTTTCTGCTAATTTTGCTTTGGGTTGGTGCTTTTTCAGACAGCTTTTAGGTAAGAATAAGCTAGTCATGGTGCTCGATATTTTTGAGACATCAAAATATTTAATTTTAATAGCTCATTTTTGAACTGTCAAAAACAGCTGCTGTGCCTCCACTTCTTTTTTTTTTTTTTTTTTTTTTTCCCTAAACTGTGAATTGGGACAAATAATACTGTCAGCTCAAGACAAAAATTCTCACAGACACGTAAACAAAATACTTGCCTAAATGACCTGAATTCATCTCTGATATAACTTAATTGACTTTAGTATTCATACCACTGGCCTAATTATGTTTATTCTATCCAAGTAAATCAAAATTAGCTCCACAGATATTGCTAGCCTAAAATTAATGAGAGTAAAATCAAATTCTGAATAAAGTACAGAAATTATGTCAGTCATAGGTAAACACCTATGAGAACCAAATGCATATCCATTTTGGGGGCTGTTGGCGGTAATCCATAAAAAAAGATTTCAAGCTTCCATCTGCAATGTGTGACTGGTATAGAAACATCAGATGTAACCTAAGAAACTCACCACTTTAAATACAAAGACTGATTTCAGTTTACACCCCTGTTTTTTTACCAAAATAATTTTCACTGATTTCAGTGGATTTGCTCTTGTTTCATCTCGCTGCCCACTCCTGTGTAGAGGGAATAGGTATAAGAATAGCAACCTAGCAGTGATACTAAAGAAGCAATATAAGGTACAGTGGGATGGTGGTGAGAGGATGAGTAGGGGACATTGGTGTTCCCTGTGCACTCACTGGGACACTGAAATCCTCCAAAATGACTCAAGCTAGCCATTCAGTCTGTATTTGGCTATGGATTGGAGCCTGTCAGCTTAATCCTCAAATTCTTAGATTTAACTGAAATTGAGCAATTGTCATGCATCACACATTTTTCCTGGTGTGTCAGTCTTTGAAAGTAAATAGCTTTAGTTCCCCTAGAAAACACTCATTTCACAGCCTTTATCATAGTATGCTTGAGCCTCAAGAATGCTGAATGAAAAACCCTCAGAGGAAACATTTTTCTGTTGTCTGTAAGCCGAAGTGAGTCTTCCCGCGATTAAGCAGGGGTAAACACTGAAAAGCCAAAAGGTTGTTATTTTTCCATATAAAAAAGACAATAATTTAAAATCTGTTTTTATTTTTTCAATACAATTTGCAGAACTCCTGCAGTTAGTGACCCAGTTATTCCAAAAGGTCTTAGTTTTTTGAGAAAATATAAATGTGTTACTAAGAAGATTTTCTGCATGATTAATACCAAAACATGAAAGGCAGATTGAATTTATCAGGATACAGGCATTTATGGACCTCAGAAAAGGGAAGTTATTTAGAAGGTGCTAGAACTGTAATTGCCATTTAAACAGAAAAGCAATCAGTGAAGACTAAAACAAGCTCAGTCTGCCAAAATGACGATTTGGAAGTTAATCAAATGCCACCTTAGCCAGTCTGTTATGCTGATACGTGCATCTGAAGTTTCCAAATTGTCGTCACTATAGTTTACTAAAAAGTACAATATATTTTTATAGAGTCTTTCAAAAAGAGTAAGTTTTATTCCAACCCCAATAAACAGAGAATGAAAAAACCTAAATTCTGATCTTTCCCCTTGTATAGTTACTCTTATCCTTTCTCTGTTATTAAATGACCCTACACAACTTGCATGCCAAAAATGTAACCCTAAGTCCACCATTTTACTTTCAAATTTTTAGTCATAAAGCTTTCTGAAATCTTTGTAAAACAAAAAATGATATGCATTACTATGCACTGTGCATTCGAATTAGTCAGGAAAATACCTACGAAAAGATGTTAAAATATGCCCAGCTTTTATTCTCATTTCCATACGTCATGCCCTTGCTTTCCTTGCCATCTGGATCAATGTTCCCAAATCTAATTTGTTGAAGGTCTAATAAGTAATGCACAATGATTCTCCATCCTTTATGTTTTAACTGATTGTCTTAATTCATTACACTATTGTGACCAATTAAGTATCTGCTGTGCATCACTGTTAGTCTCATCCCTCTCCTCTTTCCTACCTTCTCCTCTGAGCTTTCCTGGTATCTCTGTCATCTCACGCGAAATACTTCCGACACTTCCTCTAGTGAGTTCTCCTTCCCCTTCCTTCTCTCTTAATTTGCCTTTTACCTCTCTCCACCTAGTATCTGTGCTGAGTAAAACTTTTCCTCCAAGTAACTGAAAACTAACTTTCCTGATGATTAGATAGGACATTCCTGATCTCATTGCCATCATTATGCATGATTTCTTGTTCTTGCATGTGTGCATTTGTTCTTATATACCTATCTAACCTCTAATTTGGCAATACCGGAAAAGTATTCAGCAAATGCTTTCTATGTTACTAGTTTAAGATAGTTCTAGTCTTTCAGTTTCATAAGCTCCTGTATTCATACATTTAAAATATGCTATTTTTTCATATCCATACTTTTTTCATATTCATAAAAAATACTATTTTTTTGAAGTATTTTAAAAAGACCTGTGTAGACCTGGCCTTAGGGTACAAATTTTAATAGTTCTTTTATACACGAAACTGTGTGTTCAAATCTGCACCTTGGGCATTGGTAGAACTGGAACTACTGTCTTCAGCATTAATGCTACCTGGATCACCACCTCACACTGGGGAATCCCTACTCAAATGGAGCAGAGGTTAAATAAGTAGATTTCTATTCTGTAACTTTTTGACAGAACTCTGCAGCCTAAAACCACTTCATTTATAACATTCAGGGTGATCAAGGTTCATCCTTACAATGGACCCTGTTAGAACACAATTAGTCTTGCATCGTATGGAACAGGCTGAATCTCAAGAAGCAGAAAGACCTAGCAGTCTTCAATGAGAGTCATACCTCCTGGAATTTGCTATGATTATCCACTCATACTCAAGGTTAAAGGAACGTGGGACTTTTTTGCCTTTACTATATTTGGCACTGGCTCCCAAGAATATACCAAGCTGCTGTCAAGCCACAACGGAGTGAGTTGAGGGTACTCTGTGCATGGCATGAATGAGTCCTTACCGTATTTGCTTTGGTTTTCATGGTGTTCATATTGGTAAAACGAGGGACTTAACTGACCCTGGAAAAAGGTAGAATCTTTTTTTTTTTTTTTTTTTTTGAGAGAGAGAGAGAGACAGAGAGAGAGAGGAAGAGGCTGATTACGGTGTTTCTAAATGGAGATCTGGATCAGGAAGCTCATCAGTCAAAGGCTCTGCACAAAGGTTTTATTACATTGTCACCATTGGAGCTATTTGGTTAAACTATGTTCATATGAAAGTGGAGTGAGGAGATCTCCTGAAGCAGGCTAATAAATGAGCTTCAGGAAAGAGAACATAAAAGGGAATGATGGGTGGGAACATGGCAGAGGTACAACCTTCTCATCAGCCTTGCTTAGAGATCCCTCAGCCCACCCCAGGCTTCCCAGCCGTGTTCTGCAGAAAGTCCAAAACTTCCTCCTGCAGATCCCCCCATTGTCACCTCTCCACTGCAGCACAGGCAATCCGGGGTTCCCAAACTAGCTGTCGTAATATCCCCTGACTACTGCCATTATTCCTCCTCAGGGCAAAAATAGCTGCTGGCCAGCGGCAATGGGAACATGATGCTTAGACAAGTGTGCACAGGGGCTACAGGATGGTAGCAGCCAGCTGGGCTCAGCTCCAGGGCAGCAGCCTGAAATGGCCAGGAGTTGCTGAAAGGCTGAGTGCTGGGATAACATGCATAAGCTAGCACAGCTGCTGCCTCAAGAAGAGGTACGAATCCAGTCCCCAGAGCCCATGTCTTCCTGTGTATTACAGAAACTATGCTGCTAGTCCCTGTGTCTTCTCCTACAGCTAAAAGTGACTAGGTTGTGAAGGACTGCTACAAAAAGCAGTTAAGTGGGGTGCAAACCCACAGGGTAGGATGAGGTGGGCAAAGGATAGATTCACTTCTTTTCCCCTTCCTCCTTGATGCCATCACAGTGCCTCTCAGAGGAGTCTCCAAATGTCCGTGGTGGCTCCAATCCCAAAGTCCTTCAGTCGGCCTTACACCAACCATCATCTCATTGGCAGTATATCCTCACTGGCACTCTCAAGATATTAGGTCCTGTCTCTACCACCACACCCAATATTATTAATCACAGAGCTGCCTACTCAGGATTCTGAAAAAGAAAAGATATGTGGCTCTGGGGGGGAAAAAATGGGTATATTCTATCTCATTTTTCCTGCTGACTTTTACAGGACAAGCAAGTAAAACAAATCATTTCAATAAAAGGCATCGAATTTTTTTTTCGCTGATGAATTAGCCAGCCACTCTCACATGTACTCACATGAGTACTAACATTTCAAGCAATTAAACTGTTCACTGAGCAGAGAAAGGCTTCTGCAATATTTTCAGCAATTAATGTATGATTGACAGGGTACAAAAAATAATGATTAGGTTTCATCATTTGAGGGAAACTTTAAAGAAGATGCAAGTGTTTTCCTTAATTATTCTGTATTAATATTTATCAAACTGTATAATTCCTCTTATTCTTTATATTCTGTCACTAGCTCATTTTAAAAAGTTTTGCTTTAGTACCATAATTTTGTCTGTCATGTTCTGCATACTGTTAAGAATGACAGTACCAAACCTGTAATTCACATTCATGTTACCCCACTAACCTCTACTGAACTGAGAGTTCACAGCTCATCCGAAGACATTCTACTAAAACACCTCTACAACTCTTTTACTTAATTTGAGGTTCCATGTTTTAAACCAAGGGACAAAGTGCAAGGTGTATTTCTAATGAACACAGCTTCTCAGTGTATTCAATGGCTAATACAGATTCAAGACCCTCTGATAAGCCCTGGCATTACCATACAACTTTTTGTTCCTTGTGGATTTCCAATCATGGTAGTGAGTGCTACGTAAAAGCCTAAAGAAGCACATGTCTCCATGGTACCATAAAAACATAAATTACTCTTTCTTGCAGTCTATGTGAACTGGCTGCTCACAGCCTGAGCTAGACCCAGCAAATAAACAAAATGGCAATTTGCCCTACTGCTTTATGTAATACATCCTGATTTCTCTGGTTTTAAGATCACAAAGAAGGAGCAATATCTGGATCAATAATGGCTCACCAACATTTGGATTAAAAAAAAAAAAAAAACTGCTCTGCAAGTAGGCTCAGATTTTCACCTCCATAGCTGTCCAAACAGTACATTCCATAATCAATAAAATTTATTAGAGATGAAACAGCCTATGCCATCCTAGAGAAAATAATAGTGGCTCCCGTAGACCTGGAATCAGTAGTCTCAGTTGTTCAGGTAAAATATAGGAAGGAGAATCGGATGCAACCAAAGCAATTGTGCTGTGATTACAATCTGGGGCAGTACATTAGGACCAGTGTCACGAGTGAAAGGACAGTGCGGCAGCTGCATTTTAATGGAACTTCCAGTGTTTTTGCAGCAAGCAATATGGGGATCATGTGAACCACAAGCAAAGCCTAGCCAGATACTAGCAACATCTTGGAAAGGTGCCAGGCCTTGAGTGCCCCCCCCCCCCCAACAGGAGGACAATAGAGACAGAAGGGCAATCTTACCTCATACCAAGCAATGGTCAGAATTAGTTGGATGTGCCTCCCTTACAGCTGTTAAATCCATAAGCCCAATGCTGAGAACGGGTCCTGGAAAGGAAAAAGAGGCAAGAGAGCAAGATGAAGGCTATTTGAGGCTTTAGGTTTCAGGTTCATGTGTATATGTGCACAGTCATCTGTCCATCACTGTTTTAGATGCAAACTATGGGAATTTCTAAGATGAATGTTGTCAAGAAAACTGTTGAAAGCAGTTGGTTGCTTAAAAACAGATGCATTTTGTCACATTAACATCTTGCATATACTTGGGTGCTCTTATTGCATATAATTGTTATGGGGTAAACAATACAATTAATTCTCTAACAACTGTATTCTGTGGGACATTCCTCTAAATGTTTTCTTAATGTTAATAATAATTTCTTAATTACAAGGGAAGATGTTAATTGTGTGCATCTTTTGTGTCATTTAGTCATGGTGAATTCTTAGTACTCTTTATCAAGACCATATACATCTAGGTCTGGAAGATAAGCATGGGAAAAAAAGTGCAACTCACTTTTCCCATAAACCCTGTCAGAAGGAAACTACAGGGATGTATAGGGAGCAAGGAGCATATCTGTGTTGTTTACCCTTTTTTAGAACTGTAAGGAACAACAAATACACCAGAGCAGGGAAAAGGCTGAATTCTGTCTGGGTCCAGCTAGCAGAGATCAAAACTCAAGCCTCCCACAGAGAAATAGGGCACCTGAACGTGCACAGAGATCCTCTGCCACAGAAACTCTGGTTACCATTACATGTTCCAGCTATGTTTTGGGAGGTTGAGGGGCAGAGGGATGGCCAATCTAGTCTTTAAAAAGGATGCTTTAGAATCTTTACCATATATCAGGCTTGCCTCCTCATAAAAGGCTTTTAGAAGAAATACAGCAGTGCAAACTATTTATATTGCACTGGATGCCTATGAAGCAAAGAGCTTAGACAGGATGGTCACCTGGCAGATGATCTGATGGTGAGGCTTTTCCACAGAAGTGTCCCCGTCCTGCAGGGATTCTTTAAGAACTACAGCTGTAGAGACTGGATTTATCTAGGCTTTGAGGCAGATGGAGATTTACTCCATCATTTCTAGCAATTATATTTTGGGACCCATTAAATACAGCAGCACTTTCACTTAGTCCGGTGTTTAATATTTAATGTTGGCTTTCCAAAGTTATATTCATTGTAACAGTGTAAAGTTAAAATTAATTGAATCTAGTATAGTTTGATCTGGTAAAAATGCTAGAAGGATCATACTGGAACTATAATAACAGTAGCAATAGCATTTCTGGAAGACTGAAATACAGCATTATGCCTAAGAAGAGCACTTCCAGTAGCTCATGCTCAAAAAGCCAGCTATATAGGGGGAAAAGAAAGCAGAAATAATGTCAGGTGGAAAATGAACCAATAAATATTCCATAACCTATCTCCTGCTTTTTTTCAGAGATTATGATGGCAATTAGGACAGTGTATACTGTTTCTTTGATATTGTCTGCAGCTGCCAAAGCTATATGTTCAGTTGGGCTATTCAGTTCTTAAAATGCATTATGTTCAGATCATGCTTTTTTAAAGTGGTTTTCTGATAGAACTACATCAAGTGAAAGCCATATTGCTGGCTTAAATGTAATTCAGTTCATCCTTGTTGTGTCAGGATGTATTATATACATATAACTGGAAGGAAATGAAAAGATTAAAAAAACCATTTGTCATCATGATTTTTTTTTAATATCATCAGCACTACCCTAAAGTCAGCTGATAAATTGCACACTATTCAGAAGAAAGAAACAGAATAAAATTAGTATTATATTACCCTAGATTAATCATAGCCCTGGGTTACTTTCATTCTATAGAAAACAGAAGCTTGACTATTTTAGGTTTTAAACTTTCTTCTCAGGCTTTAAGATTATTTGCCTTAAGAGGCAAATAACAAACCTGTGTATTGAATACAAAATTTTTGGCTGGTGTGATCAGTAAATTTTTATCATTGTTTCTAAATAACAGCAAAACAGCATTCATGATTTGGATGCAGATGGTTAGCAATAACGCTTCATAATAGCAACCTAAAGAAGGTTTTTAGTGCAGGTGACAGGTAAATGCCTGAAAGGTTTATGGCAGAGAAAAAGCTTCAGTAAATAACTTGAAAATCAGTCTCTCTTCTTCCTTGGATAATTATTGCTTTTTATAATAACATAATGGAACAGCAAAGCATAGGTGAAGAAAAGGCTAGAAAAGAAGATCTCTCTTTATAGCTAATAGGATGTACAGTGCAACCATGGCCTTTTCTTTTTGTTCTTACAGGATGAATAGCTACTTAACAACCATTAGATCTCTCAGACTTAATGGGAGGATTTAAAATCTTTTTCATTTAGTTAGGTCTATCCAGGGACAGGAGCTAAGAAGTGAGACATGAAGACTTTTTCTCCATGCAAGTAGAGAATAAGAGTTTTATGACATTTTAACTGAATGAAGAAAGTTCTGGGATCTCTCATGTGAGCTTTTCTTCCCTAATCCTGATTACCTCTGAAAGGTAAAACCTAGAAATCTCTGCTCCCTTTTCAACAAGGGTGAAATCTGATGGCTGCATGGAGCTTCAAAGGACAGGAGGCCAGTCCTGCATGTACTCCGATGTTTACTGAACTGATGTTTACTGAAACCTTCTTCAGTGGTAAAGTAGGTTTTCAATAAATGGAAATTTTAACCAAAAGCATTCCCTTTTTTTAAGGGAAGGAAAAAAACAGGCTTAAAACTCACTCATAGAGGGCGAAAATTAGCTGAAAGGAACATCTGGAAGTTTTTCAGGTTTTGACCAGAAGTGCACAGTGTTTTGCCAGCTGTTTTCAGTTTCAGCTATAGAAAATGGCACACCCCCCCCCCAAAAAAAAAGAAGTGAAGAAATTGGTTGAAAGATGTTTTTCTATCTAAAGCAAAAAAACCTTAGGTTGAAAATGTCAGTTAAAAAAAAGAAACCGTCTATTTCTGTTAACATTTTCTACTGCCAGTTCTCCAAACAGATGCGATCAGGAAAGTGTTGTCAGTTTTTCTGTTGGTAGGTGAAGCTGATATGTCTTGTGCTCCCCTGCGGCATCACTGAATGACTAGTTGAAGCTAATAGTGTTAATGGGTCTCATATCAGGACACTGAGATTTTTAGATGCAATCTGCCTCAGGCCTCTGCTGGAAGAATGACCCTCAAAAGTGTTGCTGACACGGAATTTTTACTGTTTCAGAATGTGGCTGGTAAAACAAGAGAAATTAAAGAATATGGCAATTAAAGCCTAGAGCATGCGAACAACAACAATAATAAAATAGGCAACACTAAAAGGAAAACCACTGAGAACAGATCCATCAGCCCAGTAACAATGAGCATTGCTGAAAGCACACAGTCAATGTAAATGGTGCGGAATAAGGTATATAAATAGAGTGATGGAACCAAAGCAAAGAATGCTACATGCAGTTTAAATAGATTGAATGCTATTATGCAAATAAAGCATTTCATTGCAAAGCAGCTAATATGCATTCTTCTATTTTCTGCTGTTAAACTATAATGTATTCAGCAGTTGTTAGCTTAGCATTATTGAGGGGAGGTATACTTCAGCCTCGACAGCTCTCCTCACTTGATTCAGCATGGTTAATTTTGGGCAGCGCAGTTTAACTTAGGACTTCTGTATCGTCCTGGATATCCACTGCTGCAGATACTCGACTTTCCTTTTAGCTCGCAGATATTTAGGTGTCTAAGTCAGGTATTGAGATTTGATTCATTAGTGAAAAAGTCCAGGCATAGTCCTCTTCCCTCTTTTCCCCGTTGTCTTGGCTTTCTTTTGACGTTTTGCTAGAAGAAATTCTGTGTCTTCATACTAAAGTGAGCATTTCATTTCTCAGTTTCTACAGATCAAGTGATGAGATGTCATGTGTGAACCCCCCAGAGGCTGAGAAGAGAAACTTCCCCACAAAAAATTGTGAACTGCAGTTTCTTATGGCTAGCAACACCTTTGATTCGATTTGTATGAAAACTCAATGTACTTATTAAAATGAACGTTATCGTTCAAATATTAGAATTTCCATTTCTTATATGTTCTAAGCTGTACAATTGTCAGATTTTTATGGTTTAGATTGTAAATGTGTTTTTCTCTGGCTAATTATTGGTATTATTTTTTTAATTTTGATGTCTTAAAGGCCAATGTATGTATCATAATAATAAGAAGGACATATTTAACAGGTGTGGGAAACACTGTATACAAATGTATATTTGTAAAAGCTATTTTTATGATTAGCATGTTTTACTGTTTTACCATATTTAAAGTCAGCTAATATTGCACTTCTTTGTTTACAGCTTAATTCAAACAAGATCATTGTTATGATCAGTGTCTCAATTAAATATGTTGTATGGTATTTTCCATTATTTTATTTATTTTGTTCCTCAATTGAAATAATTATATTTACTAATAGGGATAGCTGCTAAAAAGTAAAATTATCAAAATATCAGAACAATTCCCGGTAAACTGTAAATTGGATGCCCTTGCAAATCTATTTCTTCAGAAAAACACTCTGTGTGATGCCATCCACTAGCATGGTTCTTACAGCTGTACCTGCTAGTCTCTCAGGGCAGTGTGTTGTTACTATATGAAAAGCTTACACAACAGTTAGTCTCCCATCCAGCTAGGTAAATGACTTACAGACTGCCAATACCTGAGAGCCTGAGTTAACTTACTGGTAACTTTTTGTTTTATTTTCTGGCAGTAGAGGCTTTCCACTCCCAAACCCCTAAAGCACTCCTAAAAGCATGAAGGTGGAATAATTACTGAAGATGTTGTAGGGGGAATCTCAGTATAGAATTTCTTAATAAAACATATCTCCTTTCAAATGGAATGGACGCATTATTTCTCTTGTTTTACTCAGATATGAAGTGTATCAAAGCATACATGACATGGGTACAAGGTTTTCTTCTCTGATGAAAGTACAAACTTGTTCACCATTCTGAAGCTAGGCCTACATACTTTTACAGATGATGTGAAAAAAGGAAGAGATATCTACATCCTTATATGAGATGTACTCGTATACAGGGAGACATATCTTTAAAGTGGTTGCAGAGAAAAAGAGTGACATAAAAACAACAGCTTTCCAAGAGACAGAGACATTAAATTAAGAAGTACCTTACCCAGTCAAATGGAGTGTAGTTGTGTGTCAGTCTGGAATGCGGAGTTGTGACTTTCACTGATATCCATGTCCTATGGTATCTGGTATTTCATCCAGCTCCACAAAGCTGAACCCTCGTCTTGCCCTTTTAATTATTCTCTGTGAGCTGAAAGCAAACGAAAAAAATAAAGGCATCAGTGAGTCTCTTCAATAGAACAAACTTTTAATTTCTGTAAAAAACATATGTTTGTGAGATGTTGAGTTCACCATAAAATAATGGGGTTATGAGGAGGTGGGAGCTCAAGGACTCCAGTCAGGTTTCGAGCATGGGGACCGTCATCCAAATGGACTGATTCTCTTTGAATGTCTTGGAAGAAAATCATAAATTTGAATTTAATTATCTATTAATGCATGGGAATTTACTTCATTAGAAAATTACATAACACAGCACTCTCAGTACATATTATATTTAGCTTGTCTATAGTCTGTGGAGCTACCTGAGTTTACCTGAGAACTGAATATTACCTAGCTATTTAATTAAGGAAGGAAGTTCCTTATAAGTAGTTATGCCTGAGCATAAACAATTGTAGCTTCAGAATCTACCCAGGGTAACAGTCCCAGAAAAGTGCAAGAAAAAATTATTATGCTACTGTGTAAGTGAAATATTATGTCAAATTAAAGTGTTAGTTTGCCTCTGACTAATACCCTGGCTATTTTTAAATGAAATTTTCTTTTTTTTTTTCCCTGGTAATATTGAGACTTATAATGCTTGTGGTGAAATATTTCTCCACTTTCTATCCATAGGTATAGGTTATTATCATTTTTACTTGCAAAATGTAAAAAGAATTGTCATTTTGGGATCTTCCATGTTTGGCTAACAGTTAAAAAAGGAAGTCCAAACCTTAGCAACTCAGTGAGCATTTTGCCTTGGTAAATATTTAAATTATGTAACTGTTGGATGTCTTGGATGTTGGATGCAGATTTTTTTATCTAACAGCTCAATTCTGATATTGTTGTTAATAAACTACATATAAGAAACAGCTAAGTGTATCACCTCTTTACCACCTCTGTTCCAAATGAGCTACTAATCACAGAAGTGCACTGTATTAGATTTTTACAAACTCTTTTCTGTCATTATCCTTACCTTATATATTTACAGAAATGATTTCACAGTCTGTATGTCAAGGCTCTTTCACACCACAGTTTAAGTCCTGAAAACATTTTGAATGCAAAAAGACCTCTGTGATGAGATCATTAAGTACTATTTCATTTGCAAGCCACAAACTCATGCCCTCCAGTCTATTACTAGCAAGGTTTCTTAATGGCATGTTTGACTCAAATAACTAAAAAGAATGCTCATAGCTTCAGCAGAGCTTGATATTTCTCTGCTTTTTATGTATGTGATAGGCTCAGTGTTGTTTGTCATCACCATGTATACTTGTTTTACATGGCTTTTGTTAGTTTGCTTTATGGTTGCTCATCCTTTGCAGTACTGAAGAATAAGAAACATAAAGGATCTTGTCAATCAATTTGGCTTATCAGCAGTCCTACAAAATCCTTTATATACAGTCCTGAATTAAACCAGTTCATTTTCTACACAGACCTACGCGCTCTGTGTTTCAGATATTGATTTTAAGCCTGTGCAGCTGCATGAATGAAAAACATTTGCTAAAAAAGCTTTACAGTTTGGATCAAAAAAAATTTTTTTACTTTTGTAAACGCTTGTATTACATATTATTGCTGGTTTGGTTAGTTTTCTGTGCAGATCCATTTTTAGTTCTGAAAAATCATTGTACTTAAACTATGTAGATAGCTACAATCTTGTAAGCAGTCATATTTTTAATAGGTAGTACTGAAAGTTAGAATTAAAACATTCAGGGTTTTCCCATGTAGACCAGATTTATGGTTCATGACAACTTTCTTTAAAATGCTGTAACATAATTTTTACATGTCTGTAAATAAATATTTTCTCTGATTTATGCACTAATTCCGTTTTGTAATTTCTTCTGCGAAAATGTGACTCTAAGAAACTTTCAAGGAAAATATATTTCTCTCAGGGGTAAATATAATTTAAAGTTCTGAAATGCTGCTGTGCTTCACAGACATTCCAAGCAGAACAAGTAGAAACAGACATTCATAGTATTAAGATTATTCTTAAGTGAGTAAGAAGGAGAAAAACATGGTGAATACTGCTAAGCCATTTTAACAGTTTGAAAAAATTAAATATCAGACCTGTGTTAAAAACTTATTGAGAAGATGTGTTCCTCAGGAGAAATAATCATTCGGTTTATTCAGAAATCTACTTGCTTTCTTGGAAATATTTGCACCTGGGGAAAAAAAACAGCAACAACAAAAAGAAAACAAAAGAAATCTCACTATAAAAAGAGATAAAGAGAGCAACAGAGATCCAGTGGTGAAGTTTCATAGAATTTATAGGAATGAGAAGACGAAGTGTCTGTAGAAAGTATTCTAAAATTTATGAACTTTAGTGGGAAATACCAAGATCTCTGTGCATTTTTACACATCTTGGAAGTTTCTATGTTTTATATATGATATTATTAAAGCAGCATGTACTATTATACTGGAATTATTGGAAAGTCAGGTCATGAAATACAGGTGATTTATATATTGTATCCAATTTTCTACATTTTAGTGCATATTCCATATTGTAACAGCTATGCCAGATTTCCCATTAATTGCATTAAATTTATAAACATCTTACTCTTATTATGTTGGGTACAGGCTCATTTTCTAATGCAGAGAGAACACTACTACAGATTAAATAGTAGCCCATTAAAATCATTTTGAATTCACTTTTAGTGGAAAAGGGGATCTGAGAAATTCAGCTCACAAAAGTTTCCAGTTTCCATGTTCAAAAGTATGCATAGTAGTCTATTAAATTTAAATTATAAAGAATATATCAGATGAGAATATAAAGGATATCAGGGTACTCTCTCTATATATATTTTTTAACTTATCTATCAAGATCTTGTGAGAAACACCATCAAGAAAATCAACTGAACTCTCTATGAGGTGACACTGGACATGAGGGCTACTCTCACTGAAATTAAGTCATCAGTCAGCCAAGAATAATGAAGGAGAGCATCCCACAGTGTTAGCAGGCTAATAAATCAAACAATCTACCACTTTGTGGTCAAAAGAAGGCTAGATTAAAAATATTTTGGAACAGTGAAGTACTTGAACTCTTTGCATTATAAATAACAAAGTACAGAAAATATAATTTACACAATTAAATTACAATCAGGATTACATTACAGTATTTTTGATTTGCACATATCAAGACCCATTCTGAGTCTCATTCATTATCACTAGGGACAAAGGGAAAATATTTTTGAGTTTTGAAGCTGTTTGGAAAACCACAATAATAATAATGCAAAATTATTGCAGAAATGGGGGGAGCTTATAGGTAATGGAATACTGTCTCTTTGCTTCCAAGTCCTACAGGACTGCTCTAAAGCAAACTGTTGAAAAAGATGTGCTCCTCTCATAAATCATTCACTTTGAGACAGTAACCTTGTTTCTTGTCTGTATAACTTCAGGCTTTTATCCTCACTGAAGTAAACCCTTAGTAAGATCTCAGCAAAGTCACCCACTCAGATCATCAGAAAAAACATATCTAAATGTTAGCATTCCTACACGAGGGAAAGGATAATGTGTGGTGAAGTTACAGACGATTGAACCCTCTGAACTGTGAGGAAAGATGTTTGTTTTGGCCAGCAGGTGCCAGTCTTAACAGCCTCCGAATAGTCAAAGATATGATCTAAGATACAGGAAAGATTTTTCATGCTAAGTAAAACTAGCACAACTTGACGTTAGCTCTGCAACCTGAGTATTTCCCCAGTGAAATATTTTGGCCACAAGGATGAGAGAGAGAAAGTAAAGGCCCCTGATCACCAGGCTTGCAGCACAATTCTGGTGATCCGTGCCCTTGTAATGACCAGCTCTGGCCTGGCGAGAAAACACTCTGCGAAACTACTTAGAAAAATCACTGAGTGCTACAGAAAATAAGCAGTTATTGATTCTTGGATGATGGGGTTATTAGCTCATGAGACATAGAGGAGCTTGATGTTTTTCATTGATAAATATTTTGGGGTTGCTATAGTGATTATTTATTTGGTTAGCCTTTCAGAGAAAGATAGCTTTTGTGAACATTTTTGTGAACAAATTAATTCACAATTATCACATTAAGTGTTTTAACACAGAAAATCCAGTTCCCATATCATCCATCCTATAAAAATCCAACTAATCAAACAAAAACATCTCTCTTAGTTACATTTAAAACTTTCTGATACAATCCTGGATACATGTATTTAGCAGTCAAAGGCAATGGAGAGGAAGTTATGCATGGCTATTCTGTGGTATATTACTGTATGTGAATATATCTGTGATGTATAGCTATGCGTATATAAAAAATATACATATTCTTCCTTTGCTTTGTGCTTTGGATAATTAGAAATTTTTCTCCTCAATAGAGAAAACTAATGTTGTGGAAAATAAGAATCGGACTCATCACTGGGTTAACTCCATTGCTACTAGCTGCTAAATGAGTATCTTCAGTTTCTATCCTAACTGGAATCTTAAGTAGAATCTACAATTGCTGTACACCCTATGATGAGTTCCAGCAACATTTATCATGTTATTGAAAGGCAGAAAAAAAGTGGTCATTCATACTGCTGTTGCTAGTATTGCTCCTGCTGCAGTGTTATGCACTGTCAGCATCACCCAGAAGTCCAGGAGCATAATTCGTTTCTTTGTCTTTAGTGGAATATGGTGGAAGCACAGAAGATACACAACATGATAGGACTGCAAATTGAAAGAAGCACTAAAACTTTTAATGAGCATTGAAAGCAGTTTACCTGGAGATGACCAAGAAAATTAATGAAAGGGGATGTGCTGCACCATCATGTTGATTTTGAAGGGAGCTCCCCCATGTAGCTTGGCCAGCATTTTTAGTGACCATTTATTTTCATGTCTCCATCTATAATGCCTAGATTATGGGTTTTTTCCTTTGTTTTATTTATTTATTTATTTATTTATTTTTATGAAGGGCTAGGTCTCCAAATTTCCAAGTGATTTTGTCTGAACTTCCTATGGATTCAGTTTAAAGAACAGATTAGATTTCTAGAAAGCTAACCCATCCTTTGGAATTTTGGCCTTGGTGTCTAATCCAGAGGGTGCAGTAGGAATTTAATAAAGGTTTGTTAATTTAGGTGGTTACATTAACAGTAAATCTGATTCTATTTATGGGGAAACTATAGGTGGGGTACCTACACTTCTGACTTAACCTAAATGCCAAATTCCAAGAAAACATACACTGGAGCTGTGAGGGGAAGGTAATATGTAAATCTTGAAAAGATGGCAACTGGGTACTACTATCAGAAAAGCTGATCTAGCCATCAACTTGTGCTCCAAACACTTGCACCAAACAGATGACTGTTGGCCAGAGGCAATTGGATACTTTACATTAGCTTTTCTCCCTAGGTAAATGTTTTTAGACATTATGTTAGTTTTTACCGTTGACGTTAGTAGAGAACAGGAGCACAACATGCAAAAGATATCTGTTAAAGTAACTTCATGCTGAAAATTCCTGGATTGCATTTTCTGTCACTGAAAAATAGGTGAAATAACTTTCAAGTAAATGAGGTAGCATTGACATAAACCAGGACAGAACTTGGCTCAACTTTCTAGAAGGATATTTGAGTTTTAGTTATTTGATTCATGCCTATACAGGGTAAGCAATGTCCAATCTTTGACCAGTTCGGAAGACTATAAACATTTATTTTCAAACTATTCTTGAAAATTTTAAGCGTATTTTCTTAATTTTTTCTCTCTTTTCGGTATCATTTTCCTTTCTCTCTATTATTTTAAACTGGAAAGACATCAAAATTAAACTTTTACAAATACAGCATTCAGAAAGTGTTTCCAAAAGAGAAATTTTAATTCATAAACACAAATAAGGAACTTAAGGTTAGTACAAAAGGATGGTATCTTTTTAGGCTGACAAGTAGAATTGATAAAAATAGTGCTTTCAGGCATACAGAGCTATTTTTTTTCTCACGTATCTTTAGATCAAGCTTATGTGTTTTGACTATTTTGTCTACAATAACACTACTATTAAAAACAGCAAATCAGAATGCAACATTCTTCTTATCAGAGATGGAACTATGTCCTTTAGTCATATTTCTAGTCAGTCAAAATTCTGATTTATGTAATTGTTGCACAAATAAAATAAAACATACAAATCAGTGCCTGAAGTGATGAATTTGGGGATTTTTTTTCCCCAGCAGACATAACAAGTTGTTTTTCATGTTCTGTTCTCTATCGGTACTCTTCTCAATAGAGAAGGACTACATACCAGAAAAATTTATGTCCAGACATTCCTTTCCTTAGTTCCATACAGGCTAACTTTCAGTGATATTTGTGATTAATTTACTGCTGGAGTATCTGTCCTGAGATATACTGTGTTTATGATGACATTTGTATTACTTGTTAGCGTATTAGTGTATGTAACACTGCATTGCAAGTCTATTCATTGAGCAATGTTAGTTAAGGGAGCAGGCTTCAGAGAGCAAGTGTATTACGTCATGTCTTGGGAACACAAAAGTGTTTTTTGACAGCAAGCTCTGTAAAATTAATTCTGATGATTTCAAGGATGAGGGACCTTTGAGATTTGGATACTTCTCCATTTATGTGAGGATCATTTGTAGGTGAATTGTGTGTTCTGAGTGCTTTTTCGGGTAGACTGACAAGGTGGCAAAACAATAATCCAGGAATGTTACCAGTTTAAAGGTGGCTCATTCTGAACAATTTGTTCTAGGCTGTTTTCAGAGGATCCAAGATTCTATACATCTTTCCAAGAGTGGGTTGCTCGTGGTAACTTACGTTTCACACTGTGTCCCACATCACTCCTGGTACTACAGTTAGCACATGTGGTGCCAGATGAGGTGTTTTAACCCATCCACGGTGTACAGGGAATGCCAAGGGTTTCTCCACACCTACTGGGTCAGACATGCCTCAGTGGCATGCAACGTTATAATAAAATGACATCCAAAAAGTCTACATTGAAAAAAAAAAAGAAGAAGTTGCACAGGGAACATGCCAGAATCAGCACGTAACTTACATATATTCCTTATCATAAGAATCTCTAATGAATACTAAAAATAAAATACTTTCTTACTATGAACACTTACTGAAGCAAAAAGCTTCCTTTCCTATTTGAGTTCAGCAGCTGCTAGAGTTATGCTCAAATTGCTCTCTTTCTCTCAGTACTCAGGATGAATATTCATTCATATTCAATGAACATTTAATGAGTTCATGCAAAGAGGAACAGTTTCAGCTGGACGGAATCACAAAGTCCAAGCTCAGAAAACTGCAGTCCTGAGTCAGCAAGGTGGAAGATGGAAGCTCAAAGTCTGTGAGATAATGAAGGGAGCTGGTCCTGCTTATTCCACAGCTGGGTTGTCTATGCAAAGTCATGAACTACTGGACAAAATAGAACAACAAGAAGGCTGGGATTAGGTAAGCGCTCATCCCAGATAGTCAAACTGCAGAAGAGAACTATGCCTGAGCTCCAATGGCAGAGGCTGTCCAAGAAGAGAGGCTATGGATCTGCAGCCAGAAAGCAAACAGAAAATGGTACAGGCTGGAAAGCACTGCAGCAGGAAAAGCAGAGGGAAGAGAGAGGGAGATAGTAGCAAGGGTGGCTGGCCAAAGGAGCAGAATACTAGGGTAAATATCTTGGTGAAGACTACAGGATTGTTGGAGGGCAGAGAGTGAAGCTGTCTTGTTGCCAAAATGCCTTTGGATGAAAATGTGTTTTGTGCAGTATCCCAAGTATGGGCTCTGAAGACATATGTGAAAGTGTCCTGCCGAAAAGATAATGGGGAGATAACTCCTGTATGCACACACACAGGATGTAGGTATGAGCTATGGAAACAGGGCATAAGGAGTTGTTTGTTAAGTCTAAGGCAACTTGGGCCAAGCCCAGACTCAGCACTTTGCTGCCTAGTAAACTGCGGCAGCCTGGATGGGACTACAATCCAGGGCAGGCACTGAGGACTGCAAGTTGCAACCAAGGCATCTATCTACCACATAATTCTTTCTGTGGTTGAGGTCCTCATGGCTGGTCTTGGAGAAGCACTGAGAACCCACAAGCCCTTTGGAGTCAATGCAATGTGATGCACTTAACTCCTCAGGCACCCCTATTTGGGATCCCAAAAGAGACACACCAAGGGAGCAATTTAGATGCCTAAACATACGTCTCTAGTGTCATTTTAGACTCTCTTGCATATCTTGTGTGGTCTCCAATTGCTATTCCACAAAGGAATAACATTCACATAGGTCCTGTTCATACCTGCCAGTTCCAGGAGCATGTCTAAGGCACTCGGGACATTCATGTCAGCAACAGTTTCCAAAAATCTGGTCAAATAACTGAGAACTTTCTTAAAGAAAGTCGTAGAAAGCTGGAAAAATATGAGGTTGGACAAAGTGTAAGAGAAAGTAAGTTTGCAACAATAAAACCCAAAGTTATTGGTGAATCCTTTAACAGTTAACAAAAGTAGAAATTGAAACCTTGATCTGATGTTACTCACTGAAAAAAAAAAAAGAATTAGGTATAGCATCTGTTAAATTATCCTTTTATCACCTACAAAAGAACATCGAACTTTGCCATCTATTATTACCATTAGATGGTCTATACTCAGTCACATCTAGACTCAATTATTGCCACAGCGCTAGCTGCAGCAGGTTATTTCAAAATATACCCCAGTTTTTGCTATCCTTGCACTGCTGGGCTCCCAATTAAAAGAAAATTACTGAAAACCCATTTCCTCAGCTTAGCACTCTAGGAGCTTGAAAACTGAGAAAGATTTCTCACCAAGAACTGTGAAATGAAGATGGAAATGGGGTAGATCTTTTCTTCCCTTTGAATTACAGGTTCACCTCATTTAGAGTTGGAGCAACTCTGCTCAGTATAACCAGACCAAAGCAGTCCTGTAATCAACAAAACTGGCTGAAGAGCAACCAGTACAAGCTGGCAGAGTCATCTGTACTGAAGGAAGGTTTGAGACACAGAGGCGGACCCTACTGCAAGAACTGTGGGATCTGTCACCACCAAAGCTTTATGAATCTCACATATTTCTTTTTCTTTCTGTCTTACTAGTAGCAGTATAATGCAACAGAGGCAACTACAGCCTCATACAAATTTATTATGACATGCAATGAGTTTCCTGAGAGCTTTATTTTTTTTTAATAACTTTTAAATGCGTTATATAGATCTTGTGTATTCTTGCAGCTGTGAACTAATACTCCGGGCATTTCTCTGGCTATCCACAGTATCACACACAGCCATGGTGAGAGCATGAGAAGGGGCAGGTAGGAGAAAGGTGCAAATTTTTTTTACAAGAAAACAGACTTCTGTGTGTATGTTTTCCAAAATATAAAAACTAACTGATCACATTTTTAGTACTATCTTGATAATAATAACCTTTACTGTTCTTGTTTTGTATGACACTGTTCTGTTAACCCTTTGTTGTGCACTCAGTATACACTCATGCTCACATATTCATATGTCTACCACAACATTTTCTGTTGAGACTCCCACAAGCTAAAGAAGTATTAGAGACACCAGCGTTGAGAAATATGTAATAGTTCTGAACCGTGACCAGCTTTATAATTTGAGTAAGAACTAAAAATATGACAACAAAAGTGCAGAGCCTTTGTGTTTCTTTAAAAATCATTCCTTAGATCTCAGTTTTCACTCTGTCCTTCTTGGATAAAACTGAGGATCTTGACAGGACTGTAATATCTGAGCCAGCTTCTCTCAATTGTAATTATAAAATCATTTGTTTCTCTGTGAGTTAGATAACAAAAGCCAGGAGCTTGAGGAACATTCAGAGATGGATTAGCTTTTCTGTGGATAATGAAAATTTCCACAGCAGTTTTCAAACTGGTCTATTTTTTCTTCTTCTAAACAGGACATAAACTCCTCTCCCCCGCTACCGCCCCCCCCAAGGCATAAATCAAACCCTGACTGAAAACATAAAGTGAATGGGGAAACAGGTTATTCCATGACTGTTTACTTGGTGATTTCTTGCACTGCTCTGTGCATCCTTGAAGCTGGAGATGATCGGACACTGTTGATGGAGGCAAGATGAGGCTCTAATGGCATAAAACAAAGACGGATGCATTACAGCTGTAGATTGCTCATGCTACTGAGTTAAACTGTACCACAATCTCTCCTTCACAGCATATGGGAGAAAATACATTATATTTCAGATTACACTGCACTTCTGGGTGCTTCAGAAAAGCAAAAATACACTGCCGGTAATTCTGGAGGCGAAGCTACACCAAAAGCCAAGTCCTCTATCCATCATTTCTAATTCTTGAAAACAAAAAGACACAAGGGCAGCTTGTGTTCAGAAAGAAATACTATGATAGACCTGAAAGTCCATGCTACTCAGACCACTCCGCTCCCTGCCCTGTTCTACATGCAGTTAATCTACTTCTGTATACTGCTATCATACTCTGCACACAGGAGTTCTCTGGCCTGCTGTGGTTAGGCCTAATGAAAATGAGAATTTTCTGGTTGGAACTGCACAGTTTTGCTCTGAATTTTGTAGTGATTTATCCTATTTATTATGTACAAAGAACACACTAAATCATACCCCAAATTACTGCATTTTCTCTTTGAGCACAAAGTTGATTTTCTGAGCCTTTTCAAGGGAAGCTGTTAATTGCTTTATGAGCTAAATTTATTTTGTGATGAGACCTTTAATTTAGCAATCAGTGTCAGACCTTTTCTCTGTCCCCAGTGATCCGTGCATTGGCAAGTCTGCATATGCAAGCACTTGGAAGGGAATCAGTCTTGAGAAACTCTGGTTAGATTTCTTCTATGTAGTCTTGGATTTGAGGATTGTTTATCAGAGATTCAACATAAAGAAAGTCTTTGAAATTATATTCTCCTTTAGAGAAGCCTGCAACTCTTTTAAAATAACAGTCTCTTTATTATCACTCATAAAACTGAGACTACATACTAGCCATATTTAAGGTGGTTAACTTAACCCTGTCAGGATCTCCTGGTAAGTAGACCTTGGCAAAATGACTGCCAATAGCCCAGCTTTCATAAATACTTCTTTCTGCCTTCTACCTGCATAGACAAACTGGCTTTGCTCCTATTTGTGAGTAAAGAAATCCCAGCCGTCCCTCTATAATTAGTTCCCTGGAGTAGCAGCATTGTCAGGGCTCTGAGTCCATTAGTAGTCCTTAACTACACTAAGCAGGCTCACCTAGACCTGAAGCCACCCTCTCTGCCTGTGGACCCGGGCGTTTCTTTCAAGCTGAGGCATGGACACCCAGACCTGCCCTGAGCTATCCTGTAGATGAATCTGTGCCTAGCCCTGTACCTTCTGTCCTGGTTTGCTGGACTTCCTGGACAGACTTTGGACCTGTATTGTAGATACCGTGTCTCCAGCCATCACCTGCTGACCCTGATGGGACTCCCTGGATGGACCCTGGACCTGACTTGTTACCTTTTCTGGTCTGGGACTGCTGATGGACCCTGTTCCTCTCACCATCTGATGTGAGGCTGTGTTGTGGTCAGTGAGGCTGCTGCCTGTCTGTACCACACTCACCCTCGGCTCTTAGCTCATTCTCCTTCGTGGACCAGCCCTGCTCTTGCTGTTTCCTGACATGCACAAACCAAGCAACCATTCTGTGCAGACAATCTGGCAATTTTACTGGTTTATTGCAAGGGTGGCACTGAAGTGAGCACACTAATGAATTGATTTAACTTGGCTATAAAATACAGCTTAACAAAAAATCAGAGAATTTTTATTTTGTGTCAAATTCTAATTATTCAGCATTTGTGTTAACATTTCAGTGATTTTTATCAATAGCTTAATTCTTCCATATTTTAAAAGCAAGAGTGGAAATATCTGCAGTTCTCATGGAATGAAACAGTCTGGGAAAATTAGGAAATGGTGAGCATTTCACTTGTGTTTACTTTTTAAGAAAAATTGATATTCCCATATCTGCATGATTTATTTCAAATTACTGAACTCAAATATGTTGTTTCAAACCAGTTCAATTTCAAACTGGTTCCTTAGGGGAATTCACTAGCTCATGAAAGTTATGGTTTATATGATGGTTCTTCCTTATTTTCCTATAGATTAGGTTTAACTGTATTTCTCATGCTGCATGCTAAATATGAAACATTCTATGAAGCATTATGCAGGTCAGTCATGCATCATAACAGATTTCAATTAGAGGTTATTTACATGAATAAAGGTTACATGCATCTGTCAGACCATAGTCAAGGGCTGTAAACAACTCAGATTTTGGTGAGATATATTTTATGACAAAAAGATACTAAGTATGCATCAGAAACTACATAAAGTCTACTTTACTTGTGAGCGAAAATGTTTGGAAGTGTATTTAATCAATTACTCACAAATTTAATCAAGAAGAGAAACTGCACACAGTTTAGAGCACACCCAAAGAAGTAGATTGCAACTAATTAAATAAAGGCAAAGTACAGAATGCAAAGAAGTGTTTACACACTCTTTGACATTTGTACTTCACTGGGTACTGGATTACAAAATGAGCTAATGAGGCAGGACAGACAACTTCTGGGAGCCTTTGCAGCTGTCTTGTGAGATTTCTCAAGGCCTTTGGGGTGTCCACATTAGGATGCATCAGCCACATACCCCAGCAGGCAGGTGGCAGCACTGGAACTGGCTTGCCTATAGGACTGCTAGTTGCAAGTTTTGCC
Source organism: Dromaius novaehollandiae (assembly GCF_036370855.1). Taxonomy (NCBI): domain Eukaryota; kingdom Metazoa; phylum Chordata; class Aves; order Casuariiformes; family Dromaiidae; genus Dromaius; species Dromaius novaehollandiae. The sequence goes on along the minus strand of NC_088099.1, from coordinate 123,094,332 downwards.
ATCTTTGGTAGGATACAGTCAAACCGGTTAGTTTAAACCAAATTAATCTGATTTCTGTGGGTGTGGGGAGGTTTCCCAGCTGAGGAATACCTCAGGCAGAACTGCTAACTGCCCACTGCCTTACATTCAGCATGGTTATCTTGTGGAGTGGACTGAAAACCTAGCTGAGCTAATGGGGAAAAACTTATTTTTCTTTTTTTCAACTTGTTTGTTTGCGAGGTTTTTTGGTTGGTTGGTTGGTTGGAGCTTTTTTGCAAGCTCGAATTTCCAGCCTGCTCCAGCTTAACTGCACAGTCACAACTGATGACACACAAAGGAGGCAGTGGGAATGTGAAACTAGGAAAAGGAAGGAGAGATGGAACACCTCTTTGGAAGTCATTTGATCTTGCATCAAGTGAAGATGATCTATCGGATCTTCTCATTTCTCTTCCAAGATTCATTGAAACAGGTTAGCTTAAATCTGTGCAAATAACTCTCCGACAGCTAAAGGTGTGGCACACCGTGGAGCGAAATTCAAGCTATCAGGCTCTCCTGGGCTTGCAGACAATGTGGTGGGGTGCCACCAGGTTGACAGACTTGCAGCACATATGCAGATTTTTAAAAAAAGAAGCATTCACATTCATTATTTGCAATTTCAATTACCTGTTGTGATTAACTGCCCCTTCTGTTTAATATCAGACCAAAAGAGTAGGTAGGCCTGTGTTTCCATACTTAACTGTGGAAGCAGTTTTGCCATGGTACTGACTGTTACCAAATGTTAATGTTTCAGAAAAATGTAGGCAAATGTACATGTAAGACCACTTGGATGTTTACTAACACTTTGTAAGCCCTCCACTTAGGGAAATTCTTCTGGTTTTTAATCTTCAGTCTTCTCAAGTTCCTTTTTTTTTTTCTTTTTGTAATTTGTAATTTAGTTACTAAAATATAGTATTTTCACAACTGAAAACTCATTTCCAAGGAAAGAGACCAGACAGATCTTCTTCACCATCCCCTTTAACCTTTCAGGCTGTCATTTTCTAAGAAATCCAGGGCACCTTGATCCTCACTGCCATCAGAGCAGCTAAACTCATAACTCTTCTAGATTATTTTTAAATATCTTGGGTCTGAATCAGTTTCAGACTACTCTTTTTTTCAAAAGAAAATCAAACTTTCTTCCCTCAAACACATACATACTTGCTAAAAGGTGTACAATCTGCTTCTCCATTTAATAAACAAAAAAAATATCTGATGCAGTCATCACAATTGCCTTAATATTGACTCTGATACCTGTGAGGCATTTCTGGGGACTGAAAGTTGTTTATGAACAACTTGATTTTTTCAATACAGAATTTCATTTTTTCTCACTCTTTTTAATTCTACTTGAAGTTTATATATTTTCCATTACTGTAAAATTGACAGTCTTTGAATACACCAAATATAAAGACGCCATTAAATGGCATTTATGAGCATCACTTTATGTGGAAAGAAATCACTAAAAGATCTGTTGAGTTTAAACTATGAAAGTAGAACAATTCTTTCTTTCCAACATAAAAAGCCTTTTTTATCTAAGGAAAGACTTATGGTAACTGGAAGTTCAATATCATGCATTTGAGAATTACAGTAAGCTCAGACCAATATATAACTGTTTGAAAGGAAGTATTAAATAGTGAGAAGTAGTTCTGTGTGGTAATTTTCTAAAATATTTGTATTTCTCCTTTCAGTCCCAGCCACTTTTCCATCTGCAGTATCATTTTCTCTTCACATCCAGTTCAAAATTTAAAATCTGAAGAAGGCTTTGAAGTTTCTCATTTACAGCAAAAAGCACAAGTAGAATACTGCATGTTTTTTTCCTGTCCTGGTGTACTGCAGGAACAGAGATCATGGAGACCCTTGAGCATACACCCAGGCCCATGCAAAAAAAGCATGACCTGATCCCTGCAGTAAGGGTATGATAAAAATATTTGTTGAGTCACACGTTGTGTTATATTTACAAACTTTATCCTCCTATTATATACATCAAGATGTCTGCCTTGGTGGGAAAAAGATTGACCTCTCTTGGGAAAAGCAAGCAGCAAGGTCTGCTTCCCAGGGGCGCTACAAGTGAAAGCATATTCCTTCCACTTCTGTTCTGCAAATCACAACACTGCAAATATGTGCAAACTCAGTGGTCATTTTTATCTCCAGACAGGTTTTCTGCATTGCTGTTTTCAAGGCATGCATGCAGCTACAGTAATACTAGTTACAGTAAATGTATCTGCCTCACTTTGTTCCAGATCCTTGGTCATATCTTGTGATTCGTATCTTTGGATCTTCTGACTGCTGTTTTAGAACCTCTAAGTCTCATGAAGCACTATGTCATTTCTGGTTTGGGACTAGCATTACTTGACCCATCCATTTCAGAAGGGCCTATATGATTTATAAATACTTGCAGTGCATCTATTAAGTATCTGAGCAATACGTCTTGGCTTTCTGAAATGGCATGCCAACATTATAATGGTGCTCTGCTCAGGCATAGACATTTTATATCTCAGCAGAATCAACTAGCCTGGGTAGAATGCTAGGAAAATGTGGTTACTTTGCTCCTACTCCCAAAATCAGTATATTCAGAACTAGTTCATCTATGGTAAGCATTGTGCCTATGAGATGCCCCTGTGAGAAGGGTTGAAACCCAGAGAGACACTGGAGATATGAATGAATGCTTATTTCACAACTGGAGCTGATCATAAATTGCAAACTTTGGAAACTTCAGTTTTGATTTCTTGATAGGCATGCACATGCATGCATGATTTGGTGGAACCTAAAGACAAAATTTTCCCTCAGCTCATGATAACACAGAAGCAATGACAATACAAATCCAATTTTTCCTCTTCCTTTGCTATGTGTTTCTTGTTGTTGTTACTGGAATAAATAAGTAACTGCCATTTCCTGGGCTTTAATCCGTAGCCTTTTAAATATTAATTCCACAAAGAAGGGTGAAATGAGTTTCTTAGAAGCATTACAGTGTAATATTTTGCCTGGAACCATAACTTTGGCTTTATGCAACTTACTCCTCTTTCTGCACTGTTATCTTCTTTTTCAGCATCTATATCTGAATTCAACCTAGAAATATTTTAACATTTGCTGAAGTCAATGAAATAGCATTTCCATTTTCTTACATGTTTTATTGCAGAACTTTGTGAAACTACACTGCTAAATAGTAAGAATGTGGCATTATAACGCATTCTACAACAATAAGAGAAGGAGACTTATTATTGCAAGTTTATTATAACCATGTTAGCATCTTTTGAAAAGCTGTTTTGAACCACAATGTGTGAAATAATGTGTAATTAGCTGGTTTGTTGTACAGGTAGGATTGCTCCTCATTCACATCCTATGTGGGCAATCTGAACATCTTCATACAGCTCTCTCTCTTTTACAGAAGAGACACCTCGTTTGCTTGCCCATTATTTATGGCACTGAGATAAAATTCAGTTTAGAAATTCACAGCTGTCACAGATCAGACAAAATAAACATGTCTTCCTTTGGATGTGTCATGGAGAAGTTCCACATATTTGAGAATTCAACAGGAACACCAGCAGATTGATACTAATTTTACTGTCAACACATCTACCCCTGCAGCGTGGGACAGCATATCAGATCTATACTCTTGTAGGAGGAGCATATCTTCCTTCCCAGTTATTCTGGCATAAATAGGTCTCACAGAAATCTTCTGTAACTCCAGATCCATATGTTTACAAGGGTCACAGAAAGGAAGAATTGTCTGCACTGGTACAACAGATTGAACTAACTTTTTCTCCTTTTTACTCTACGTGGACACTATATTACACTTGCTCAAAGCCATTTCAGCTAAAAGGAAGGCAGGTATTGAATTAGGTGTAGTGCTAGCTGCTGTGATTTGCTTCAGGGAAACCATGGGCAAAAGGGTATCTCTCCACATGCAGATTTAACACTCAACAGATTCACAGCAAAGCATCACTGAGACCTGGAGGAAACTGTGAGGACTGCTATAACCCTGGAAGACAGAGACTGTCCCTACACTAGAAAGCCAAGGGAAAAGGAGCTTACTATCTTACAAGGACCCACAAAGTAGACCACTTTTCAAACCCTTTTTAAGTTCTTTCATCTACATTCAGAAGATCTCACTTTCATCTACTGACTTTGCCACTATATCAGTTAAGTGTTTCACATTCTAATAAAAGAGTGTTAGGGTAGAACAGAAGGTTTTTCTCCAGAAAATACGGATGGGTGGCTCCACATCCTCGCTTCGGCTAATGTTGGGTCCCTCATGGTTGCCATTCCTATTCAGCAATTCTGACAACCTGCTTTTCCAGCCGGTAATGCTCAGGTGATACACTAGCTAAACAAGGCTGCCCACAGGTAAATTAGGAGTGATGGGGGCACGGGGAAGGCATGTAGAGGGCCTGACAGAGGCTGTGTCTTCTCTCACTCCTGGCTGTGCTGACTAGAGAGCAACAAAAAGAGACCAATTTTGCTAAAACATGGTATGCAAAATATTACAGCCACTTTCACTGAAAACTGTATGTTGATTAAGTAGATTAACTTGGGCACTTCTACCACTTCTGTGATATTTCATGGCTGTTTCTTCTTTCCTCATAGCAATTGGTGGTGAGCTGGAATGAGAAGAACAATATTGAGGAGATTTTTTTTTCTTGCTTTTTCCTCTGTGTGTGTGTGAACACATTCTAGCTCTTAGGATCTGAGGAAGTGTGAAAAAGCTACAAAATTACTTTCCCTGCCTCCTCTGAAAAAAGAGAAACACAAATGATGATCATAATTACACACTAGTAAAAGGAAGGAAAAAACATACCAGTAGTGGTATAAAAAAAAGTTTGAAAATTCTGGCTTTGGTAAGATACTGCAAAACTTAAGCAACATCAAAAAAATCATGAGTTAAAATGACCGAACACAGTCCAGAAATTTTCAAGGGCTTTGTCAAAGAAGACTGCAGGTTAGGACTGCTGTTTGTGCTGCCAGTTGTTGCTGGGTTCTTTGGTCTTTTGAGTATCTATGATGGTCTTTACTAATGTCTTTTTATCAATTATTAGAGGTTTTGGGGGGTTATGTCGTTTCAGGAATAAGAAAGCTGAATTAGATGATCTACTAGTTAGCCTAAACAGAGGGTGAGGGGATTTGGTTGATTTTCTTTTTGGATCCTGATCAAATTGCTGCAACTTTAAAAATTCATAAAACACACTCTGAATATATAGAATGGCATAGTTTTATTTCTTGAGGGCTGCCTTGGCAGGTGATACACATTTGGATTATTTCATCAGAAATCTGTGCATGAGGACATCTCAGAAGTGGAGAACATCTCAGAAGTGGAGACATTTCTCTCAGTGGAGAGGCATCCGCAGCTCCTTTCTTCTTCATTGAACTGTCAGGGCTCTGAGGGCCCCCCCAGCCCTCCCAGGCCCTGCCCACCCCCAGCTCCCCCCACCCAGCCCCAGCCCTATCTCAGCCCAGCCTGGGGCTGTCAGACACTCAGGGGAGCTGGCTCCAGCCCTGCCACAGCTCAGTCCTGGTTTGGCCATGGGACCTCCAACCCCCACCACGGTCCGGGCCACAGCACCAACCTGCAGGTGCCCCCTGGCATGGCCCTGGCCCCAGCCCTGGCCTGACCCACCAGCACCCACTGACACTGGCGCAGGGAGGCCCAGCCTACAGCAGCCTGGAGTGGTTAGAGTTTGCGACTGCATAAATTCATTTCTGCAAATTAATACACATCCACTAAGTTCAGTGGCCTTGCTCCAATTAAGAGGAGCCCAAGAAGGCTGTTTGTATTTATTAGGTATTCCCCAGAGGCCATATGACAGGTGCTTCTCAGATACAAAAGAAATAGAAACAAATAATGGAGCTTCTCAGCTGAGTAAGCCAATTGATCTGGAGTTGCCAATCAGACAGAAACTCCAGGGTTCCTTTTCTATTGCTGTTTTGATTCCTTCACAGAGTACATAAATTGTACAAACTGAACTTCAATCACACAAATCAAAGGACTGTGAAGACTAACTCGTTCTGTATTTATCCCTGTGTTGTCTCCATTACCAGCATTTCTGACAAGCCTTTAAAAGACAGAAAAATACTCCTAGTACTTAGCTCTGTGAAGAAAATGCACGAAGCAGTTCTGTTTTTATCTCAGAGGAAGTGAAATTTTTCTTTCATTATTGATCAGTCCATTTTAAGGAAACTTTTCCAAATATGTTGTATCAGTTTGTCTGTTGTAGCCATATGCAGGTGGATTGAAGGGTTCAGAACAAAAACAAAACTGAATCCATAACTCCTTATTGACTATGGCAAAGCATGGATCCTTAAAGAAAAGTTACTAAGCCGAGACAGATCAGCGGTCTGTTTATTTAGCATCCTATTTCAAAGAGTGGCTAGTGCTGGATGTTTCAGAAGTAGCTTGAACTTCTCTCTCTTGGGTAGACGTATCATCACTGTGAGTGGGCAGGTTACCTGCAGAGATGTGAGAAGATCTGTGCATAGTCCTTGATATAGAAGACTATTAATAAAGGCCTCTATAAGACCTGGGGTTGTGGAAGTTGGCAAACAAACCATAAATGAGGAGAAATTGTTAGACTTTCCAAAAATTTTGTAGTGACACAGAGTCGTGAATGGCCAGTAAATGATGTCTGGTTCTTAAAACTGGCATAGCTACCGATTTCTGATTATGCCACAAGTTATTGAGAATTTTTTCTAGGACTATTTTCATGTTGCTTTAAGAAGCTGCAAATAGTGAAGCATTTTAAGTTCCATACAGAACACAGACCATAACTATCTGTGGCAAAAAAACGCACAATATACATCAGAATAAAATGCATTCAGATTGCCTCAAAGTAGTTAATAGTCTTCCATAATATTTGTTTAGGATTTTGAAAAATCTCATAATGAAAAAGTCAAAAATGAAAATGTGCTTGTTTAAACAAGATAGGTTTTTGGTCTTATTTTCAAATTAATTGTCTTGTTTAACTATTACTAGTTAATTATTAATTTCTCAATTTCTGACCTTCATGAGACACAGAATTTCATTGAAATCCACTATTTTTCTTGTACTTTACTGCAAAACAATGAAGTTTTCTTAAAATTCTTGGCTCCACAGAATGCATTCTCATCTGATAGAGGTATTCATAGCATACTTTGAAGTATATACATATATATTTATATATGTATATGAATTTACTCATTTTGAATTGTTTGGTTGCAGTACTTGGTTTTCTCTGAAGCAGGTTAACTATACATCATGAAAATAATCTTAAGAACCATCAACCCAAAATTTCTATTCATAATGGATATAGGATAGAGTGTATAATATTTAGCCTTACCACAATTTTTGACTTGAACTGTACCGAAACTAAGGGGATAATGGGGGAGAAGGACAAGAGTAAATCAGTGGTCTTTAGTAAATTTTAGTTAGATCTGGTTGATTTTCATCAAATTTCTTGTCTCAGTACACACCCAATAAATTTTACTTTGTGACAGGGCACAGGAGGGCACAGGACTTGCAGAAATGTTGCAGAATTCACACGGTTACTGAAATACAACAGTGGTGCTGCCTTGGGAGGTTCAGACTCTGCTATGTTCTACAATGCAGTCTTCTGTCTGGAAAACATGTGCAGATCTCTCTCCAGTTAGCAAATCACTTCCAGCCAGCGCAGGGGGAAAAATACTTCTGAATCTTGCTCAGCATGCTAGCTGGACTGCCAGCTGACATTTTTACAAACTAGCAGACATTTTCTCTAGGCATGTATTTTTCCCCATGGTATTGTTTCAGATGCTAGGTACAGAGGCTTTTGTTGAACTCATTTTTCAGTCTTGGCTTTGAGCTAGACTCTCAGATTTATCAGCTGCTCTGTTGCTTTACTCTATCCCTACAGATCTCACAGAAAGAAAGAGACAATGAATCAAGAGTAGCCCCTACTGCAACACTGATGTTTTAGTTTGTCTTAGAGATTTGAGTGAGGTGTCACATCACACTAAAGATGTATTTTTAAAAAAAAGGAAAAAGGAAAAATGTTTAAATCCATCTGAAATTAAGGCATTGTTTTTCTGTGACTTCTGATCTTTTAGGGAAAGACTATGAGCCTTAAGGACAGTGAGGTGAAAGAATTGTTCTGACCTTTGCTTCACAGGGCTAACCATATATGCTTGTCCTCCACCAATAGCAAATTACTGTCTATGCACATGTTGGAAGACCCTAAATTCCATTTCTCCTTACCCACCTACTAAAGTGAGTAGGCAGAGAATATAGCACAGGCAGCAGCTGGTTACTGCTGTCTGACAACATGCCAGTTCCAAGCAAGGTATATATTGGCTGTTTGAAGGACAACACTGACCCTATTCCTAAGTTCTTTTGCTCTCATGATATCATTTGATTATGGAATATATTTCATTATTATTTGGTTATAAACTTATATCTAATCATTCTCTAAACTATATATAGTATGAAAGAAATAGGAGAAAATTAGGAACGCAACTCAACCTTGCGCTTAGTCTTGTAAAAGTAGTTGTTTGATTCATGATCAGTTGTAAAAAAAGAAATTTAAAGCTGCAGATACATATCAAAATTGCAGTTTTCTCTGTGTTAGAGAAATGCTTTCATTTTCCTGAAATCTGTGCCTTAAATTGTACATATAAATCCAGGAACTTTACAGTAAATGACTAAAAAAATCTGTTGTTCTTTTTTTCTAGTAAGTATGATCAATGTGTTATGGTTATTGACCTAATTATTCTGCAGGGTCTCTTTTATAGAGAGGATATTTTGATTATTTAGATGGTCAACATGTATCTGAATGGCAGACTTGATTCATTCTTGTAGGTGACAGATAAATCTGTAACTCAGATCTGCAAGAATAAAAATCTATTGCTAAAGAACCAAATAAGATTTTTTGTGAAGTTGTTTCATGCCAAACACTTAAAACACTTAAAGCTGAGATGATTTTTCAGTGTAAAAATTCCAACTTAAATTTTTCAGTGTGAAAATAAATTTAATTCCAGTTTCAGTTTTCTAGGTGTGTAACAGTACATAGGCCAAGCAGGATGCAGAGCTGGAAAACCTACAATAAATATTAGCTAATGCGTTCAACTGCAGTTGGCTATGTAAATGAACATTTCTTAGGACTTGGAGCTTTTGCTGTACCTTGTGAAACACCATGTTGTTTGCTTTTATCCAAAAGACTCCAAAGCATTCACAGTGAGATAGTTTCAAGTGATATCAGAAGTGGGTATCCTTGATGCAGGTATTACATCTCTAACTGAAAAAATATGACAGAACCTCTATATTAAGTCAGGCACAAAACCTGCATGGTAGTAGATTTTAGATGACATGCATGTAGTGGTTTGACCAATATATGCATAACTGCACTACCAGTTTTTGTCTTTGTTTTCTTTTTATTTTGGAATGCTCACAGAACCTTAGAAATGTTGGCTGGAAGAACCTCTGGAGGTGACCTAGTCCATCATCCTGCTCAGAAAAAGACTATTCCCAGTACTCGTTCAGATCAGTTGTGCCCATATCTATCCGAGTAATGAAAACATCCAAGAACAGAGTTTTCGTAGCCTCTCAGGGGAACCTGTTTCAGTGCTGCACTATTCTCCTGGTGAAAAGGTTTTTCCTAATGTCCTATCTGAACCTCCAAAGTAGAAATTTCTGGCTGCTACCCCTTGTTATATCATTCATCACTACTAAAGTCTTTAGTTCTGACATGTTTCCAACCCCACTTCAAGTAATTGTTGACTGCTTTCCTACTGCCCCTTAGCTGCTCTTTCCCAGACTAAATAAGCCCAGCTCCATCGACTTTTACTTGTGGATCATGTGCCCTATGTCTATGAGCAGTAATAGCCCTCCCTCTGTCCCTCTCCATTTTCTCAGCATCCGTTTTCAACAAGGAACAGTGGACTGCAAGGTGGGTTGAAAATTTCTCATTCATCCAGCCTGTACTTCACAGCTTCACAGAGAGAATGCAATAATTTCCCATTTCCTCTTCCTTGCCCTTCTTAAAGATGGATATAATATTGTCCTTTTTCTGTTCAGCAAGGACCTCCTCTGATCAACATGATTTTTCTTAGATGACAGTCTATCACATCTGCCAACTCTGACAGTACCCTCCGATATATCTTGTCCAGCCACATGGATCTGAAGACATTCAGCTGCTCTAAATAGTCTCCTAAACCTGTTGCTCCCCAACTGTTGTCTACCTCTCTCCTTCCCAACTGTACTGTTAGGAGCAGAGATCCAAGAGAAGGCTTTGCCTGTAAGGACTGAGGCAAAAAACAAGCTAAGTACTTCAGCTTCCTGGATTGCCCAAAGTCATGCTGCTGTCTCTCCAGATGCATGTTATCTCCCAACGAGGACAAGGAGCTAGCTGCTTAAGCCTCATCCACCACCTCTTCTTCCCCAGGTGATCTGTTACAGACCTCCACCACAATATACAAAAGCTAACCCCCTCTCACCTGGATCTTTGATTTCTTACTAGAGTTTTTCACATTCAAGGATCTCCTTGGTAGAGGGCACAATTCCATCTCCTCTTCTTGCCCTCCTGTCCTTGCTAAACAGCATGTATGTCCATGACTGTGCTACACTTATTCATGCCATCCCTCTTATGCTAGCACTTGTCTCTTTGCAGCACTCATCCTAATCTAAAAGCTGAGATATCTGGCCCAAAGTCTTTCCCCAACAGAACTTTTTCCTCCTATGTTGCCAGGGTGCTGAACCTATAGTTTAGGTGAATAGCTCTAGATTGAATTGGAGCCTTCCTTCTCCGGCCAGAAGTCACAGGCTTCCATCCTGTGCTGGGCGAGTGTCCTCTTGCTGCCCCTGTGTTTTCATGGTTGCACCTTCCTTCTCACCTGTGGCGGGTGGCCCTTGCCTCTGCAGAGTCTCTTGAAGATTCTGTCAGTGTCTCATCCATAATTCTTGATACAATGAAGCCTGTTCATTTCTTGTCTAGGATTGTTTTGCTTGTTTTTATGACCATAAGAAAAACAAAGAAATAACAGAGAACTCTGATTTTGCATTCACTTTATTTTTCAAGCTAAATTCTACCTTGCATGAACACATGGCATGGATAAAATTCTCTGGTTTGCACAATATGGTAAGTCAGACTACTTGACTTAACAGTTACATCTTCACTTAAAATATATGTATGGTCTACAATGGTTTCTCCTTCTCTTTAATTATTTGTGAAACAGCATTATCCTCTTCCAGCTGTGAAGAACACAGTAAAAGGAGCTGTGTAGGAAGAAATTCAGTTGAAAGCCTCCAGGGTAAGTCTAACCTCACAGAGAAAGAGAGAGCAGCAAAGACGCTCCTTTTCAGAGCTGAAGTGCTATCCAGCCGTGCTTGCAGAGAGAGGAAAAGCTAATGAGCTGGTGTCCTACTGTGGGTGTGCGTGCTAGGAGATCTCTGAAATCTCACATAGCAGAAGAAATTTTTTCTCTAGTTTGGGGTGAACCATACCTCTGAGTGCATGTGTCTCATTTTTAATGTGTTCCAGTGGAGAAACTACACTGTGCACATTTACTGCTGTGAAATAGTTTCTCCACTCTTGCAGAAATAAGTCTTGTGACAAACTGAAATACTTCTTCCTCAAAGGTAACCAAGAACATAAATGTAATGCTGGGAACAGAGGCACTTGCACAATCAAGTCATCTGCCCAGCAACCTCTCTCTGCCACTGGACTCAATCAGTGTTTTGAAGCAACCACAGCATACTTCAGAGTAAACAGTTCTAGAATAAAATCCTGAGGAAAAGAGGTTTTCCAAAGTTGGACACCTGCCAATAGCTGCCATGTGTTTTGAAACATATTTCTAATTTCTTTGCTATAACTCTCTAATCTTTTGGAGGAATCCTGGTAAGCATAGGAGGGTCTCCCCCCCCCCCCCCCCCCCCCCGATATTTGACATTAAGAAATATTGTAGGCTAGCATTCATTTTGCAACATATATTCTCCTGGAAATCTCATATATTTTATAGTGCAGATTATTGAATTTAACAATCTTCCACTTGTTTCATCTGTGACCTAGATAGGCTAAGTATCTCAAGCACTATCTGCCTTTTGTGGATCAAAACAAAGTTTAGCAGCATATTTTCTCAGTTTAATTTGTGTCCTTATGGTTTAGGATATACATACACCCATGTGCATCAACAGATAGTCTTCTCCATCTAGAAATAGATACCATTATTTAGGGAATGCCCATTCACTCAGATGAATTCTTACTTGTCTATTTTAAATATTGGAGATGCATGTAACATGAAAACATTAACAAGGTATCCAGTAAGCATGGTAATGTGATCATTGATACTTTCATAGATGTAGGAATTCCTGAAATTACAGAATAATGCCGGTTTTCAAATTTGATTCTTAAAAGTTTTGCCATTGAGAAAAGGGAGTCAAAGATATAGAAAAGTGTTTGGTTCTTTTCTTTATTCTTAGTTACATAAATCCTTATGATGTAAGGATGGGAGACTTGCTCATGATTTTGGGGCATTTTTAATTGATGAACTCCAAGGAAGGAAATAAATCAAAAGGTTTCATTATAGGAGATGATTCTCCTCATGAAATGATGTAGAACATTATAAAAATTAATTGTTATGGACAGAAATAACTGGATAAATTGTGAAAGGATTATTCCTGAAAATAGTTATTTTCAGAATAAATTAAAAAAAAAAAAGATGAGAATTAGAAATTATGCTGCTAGTTTCCTTCCTGGACAGTATTAGAGGTGGATACTCTTGGATTTTATGGAACCTTCAGGAGTGGTTCGAATGGAATCAGTAAAACTTACATTTGTTCTTTTAAGTATACATATAGACCTATGACTTTGGAATGCAATTAGAATATCCTTAACATATTTAGATAGAGCTGGAATCACTGAAATCAAGATGTATGATGATTTATATCAGCTTAAGTTACAGCTTATAATATTTTGATTTTTTTTAATCAAATGGCTTATATCTGGGATTTATATATCCTGACAGAAAATAATCTGCCTTATCAAGAAACCAAGGTCCTGAATCATAAAGCACTTAAGTGACATTGACTTAAACTTTTGGCTAAAAGGGGATGGATAAATTTAAGCTTACGGAATAGTGTACTTTAAAGAAAAAATAGCCTCTTTTATAATTTGTCTTTCTCTAAATCTTCCATAATCTTAAGTGCAGCTGAGAGATTTAAAATAGAATTATATCAGGCTTTACCCAGCAATGCTTCCAATTAGTTTTTAAGGCAATACTCATATTTTTACTGTACCAGAAGAAGCATGAAAATTTATGGATCATTAGTCCAGTAAAGCTGAGAGGAAAGAAGCTGCAGTTACTTTAGACAAGGAATGAAAGCATCTATTTTTCTCAGATTTTTATGTTCTGTGTTTATATTATATGTCACTGCCTCCATAATTATGAAAAACACTACTTTTTATATATTTTTTCCAGTGTTAAATCTCTAGAACTGTTTGAAGTGAAGGAGAATGTTACAAGAGAAATAATAAATAAATGATGATCACTTTACCTGTCTGAATTTTCTTGTTATGGTATTTATATGGGACTCTCTGAAAGAGGCTACTATACCTTTTGGGGATAATTATAATAACATATGCTCTGAAAATGTCTGCAACCACAAAGTAATCCTATTCTCTTCAGCATAATATAAAGGTAGAAACCATAACATTGGCTTTGCCAGAATGAATTGATTACACATCTTAAGTGGTTAAAAATAGATTAGGACCATTCATTAGTCAAATTAAGATTCCTAACTATATGCTATTCCGCTTAATACTCTAAAATTATAGGGATTCATTATTTTTTAATCTGTCAATGAGCCTATGAAATGCCCCGGCTGCTTTTCCCCATTGCCCTCATTGTATGCTTGTGTTGGGCCCACTCTGAGTCCCATACCGCTATCCTGTGTAGTCACTCTGGCATCAGGGATGTCGGGCTGAACATATAGGTAAGAGTTTACAGAACTGAGACCTAGGTTAGGATCCAGACTTTGATGAAGACTTTGCTAGCATTTAAATGTAGTCTCTGATTGCATTATGAAATATCTTTCCATTAATAACAGACTTAGTAAGACAATTTCTAACTAGCTTCACATACGTTCACAAACCTCTATGAGTGAAATTACTTAAAAATCAAATTTTAAGAGTTATAAGAATCCCAAATTTTTGAAGGTTTGGTCTTTAAAACATCAAAATCTTATGAACCTTTTCTTTTTTTGGTCTGACCTTCATAAGAAGTCAATTTTATTCAGGTGTCTTTCTCTCTCCCTATAGTACTATTTTGACAGCTAATCTGATCCCTTCAATACCAATATTGCTATTTCTTTCTCTTGTCTCAGCTCAGTTTTGTAAAGGAATTTCACTTTCACTTCATGGTCCTTGATATGGATAATAGGAAACACCTCAGACACTACCCTGACAAATGAAACCTCTGACAATTATTCCAGTTACTGAAGGAGAACCAAAACAAATGTCACTTCCCTATGATTATCTACAACGTTGTTGAAACTGTATATATTATAACGATACTTTCAACATAGTGTGTGCATACCTTAATAATTCAGAATTTATTTTGTCCCCTGATTTATCACACTGCACTACATTTCCACATAGAAGATTCAAGTGATTAATTTTAAAATGTGCTTTGTATGTGAACCCTCTGAGTACATTACCATTTTCAATCCAGTGTTTTAGTATATATTCATAAATATACCACTCTGAGGCTAGATTTTAGTCAAGCATGAGAGTGTGGTGCTACTGAAGCAAGTCTACAAGTAATTTGACTCATCTACAAGTAGTCTGACTCACAGAATCATAATTTCATGGATGCTCTAGGAAGGGAGAAAGTTCAGCCAGGTTACAACATATACTCTTCAGTTTACCTAAATTTCCAAGCTTATGGAAGACTTGGAGAGCATGTAGCAATGCCAGGATTCATCTTTCTTTTGCCAGACTCTTAGGAGGGATGCTTATTGGAGTCAGATACTGTAAGTCAAAATCCTGCTTTAAAAAATGCAATCCAGTTCAGGAGAGGATGGTTCCTTATGCTTATTTGCGCCCTTTCATGTCATGGTCATTGTTTAAAAGCTTCATGTCTCTGCCATCATTTGATTTCCTTCCCTCCAATTTGTAATGAGCCAGAGAGAAATATATTTTTCTGAAAGTCCTCCCACTAGCTTCTCAGAGGATGGATAAAATTGCAGTTTATTTGAAAGCATGATTAGCGTGACAGCAAAGGTGTCCAGCTGCAGTCCAGAGGCATTATGTGGCACAGTAAAAATCATAGCGTCTTATTTCACTGATGCTCTAGGGAGGGAGCAAATTAAGTCAAGCTGCAAAATATACTCTTCAGTAAAACAGCCATAAATAGACTGCTAGTACATTTTGGTTTTTCAATATGCTGTTTGACACAGTTCTTCAGTGAATGACTTAAAATATCAAATGTAAGCCTATATGCTGTTCTGTGGATTAGCTGTTATGTCTTACTGGCTGCTCATTCTTTAAAAGTCACATGACATGCAATCTTATTTCCATGACCTGGAGCATGATCCTCTGAGGTTTTCGAGTTTCTCTCTTTTTGTTCATAAATTATATAGGTAAGAGCAAGAACAGTCTTCACAACATTTGTGACTGATCAGCGTTTCGAAGGAGAGCTGTAGTGGTTGTGTATGCATGACACCATTTGCAGCGATACTTCTTACTTTCACTGAATGGTCTCATAAATAAAGTTTGAAATAATGGAAACCACTATGAAGCAAATCCAGAAGCTGCACTCTCAAATTCTTGTGAATATTTTACATATGTATTTTCCCTGGTGTGATTGTAATTCATATTCAGAATGAGATACAGGAGAAATAAAATGGCCTTCAACATAAATTGAACTATACTGACCACTGGTGAAATGATAACACTCAGCTGTCCTAGTTTGCTGCTCACTTATCACCTTAATTATCACAAGACCTCTTATGGGGCCAGTAAAATCCACTTCAGGATGCATCTTATTGAGTTCCTTGTTTTTATACCCTTGGATCTCAAATTGTTTTTGGCAAATAGCAGCAGCCATCATCTATTTTCCTATAAAACCCTTAGTTAACTTCTTCCCTAACTTATCTTCAAATATTTGTAAATAGCACTGAGGTAGTATAGTCAAATGAACTAAACATACATGAATGTTTATAGATGAGTAAATCAACAGAATGACACCTCACATGTCAGTATGTTTTAATTTTCTATGATGTCAGGGGTCTTTTTCTTCACAGAAATTGGGCTGATAGTGTCTTTGAGAACAGCCAAAAACTGAAGTGGATTTAACTACAGTTTAGTGTCTATTTTTCTGATTAGTGGATATCCATAAAACCACCACTGCAATCAGCAATAAGTTTCCTCTTGCAACTTAAGAGGAATAACATGCTGGATTTCAACCTCCTTATTTCTGCTTTGAGATAAAATTAGACCTTTGGTGGAGCTGTGAAAATATTGCTAGTTTTCTTCCAGCAGATCCAAGAAAAATTTCAAAATATGGTCTATGAGGCAACCTTCTGGGGAGGGAAAGAATTTTTGACCAATGAAAATCATTCTGGACTGATACGTTAGTAGTCATGACACGACATCTGTTGTTTCCATTTAAGGCTTTCAAAAAGGTCAGTTTAATAAAAAGTGGGGTGTGGAAAGAAAGAGCTAGATCACAGGGGTAAGAGGGTCTTAGGTAGCATTTACAAAATCAAGGTGACTTTGTGCTCCAAACATAGTGGGCTTAGTTTTTCACTGATATCAGCAGAGGGAGAACTGTTCTTTCCTCTCGGGATGTGGAACGAAGCTGCCAAGGCTCAGGAGAGCACCCCGGTTCCCGAGCTCTGGGTTTCTCTGAGGTGGGACTCATGCTCGAATTGCCCTTGAGGCAGAAGGCAAAAGAGCAAATTTGCACAGCACAGGTTAAAGTGTCAATTTGAGGGAGAGAAAAGAAATCTGGCACCTTGATTGCAGTGAGCATTTATTTATACAAAGTAAAATAACAGCAAGAGGAAAAATCACATGAATACCTTGCAGCCCTGTGCGGGAAGAGCATTTCTGAAGAGGTTCTTGGCTCTGATTAAAGCAGGTAGAGTGGAGCTGACCCTGATTTCCCCATAGCCCATGAGAAGGGTGTTAGCCATTGGACTATAAGGTATGAGGGCTTTGCTTTAGTGCTGTAAATAGCTTTGGCTGAATCACAGTCCCACTCAAGTGCAGAGACTCAGCAAGGGTGTTTCAGGTAAAAGAACTAAAAAAGCTTTTTTATTGCCAAGCATCCATTTTAAGATGATACATGGAGAAATCACCTCACTTACATTCATTGTAAATAATTCAGATATTTCTTTGACCAGTGAGGATGAAAGGTGTATGTATACATACACATTTTACACTATCAAAGCTCTGATGCTACAGGAAATGATGCTGGTTATGGAAGGTAAGGGGCAATGGTCTGAGAAATTTTACTGTCCTGACCTTTTCAAAGACAGAAAAGGGATAAGGAACTTTTTTTTTTTTTTTAAGTAAATTGAAAAAGCAGTAACTTCTAACTAATACAGCACACCAAGGAGGAATAACTAAAAAATCTGTTACCCATCATTAGACCACTCTCCCTACAGTAAGATGTTATATTAGTAAATAATCACAAAATATAC